>NC_137541.1:12602614-13018026 GCF_963082525.1 Nesoenas mayeri
CCTAATCATAAATTCATGACTGCTGTAAAAATCTCAGGCTGTGAGCTCTATTAACCCAAGCATGACACCCAGCAATTCAGGAGGGGACATTCTAAACATCTTATTTCATTTTCTTTCATGCAGCCAAGAGCCCATATCTCTTTCAAGTTCATTTCAGCTTTCTTGTCTGCTTCAGCAGAAAACAACCCTCCCATGTACACTTTTGGTCCACTAAAATTATATGAAATTTATCTATGCTGAATTTCACAGAATATCTAAGGCAATATTATATAGTTTGACATGCAGAGAAATGCATCATGCTGAGGAAAAAGAGTGAAATTTTTATATATATGTATATATATAAAAATGTATAATGCCTGAATTATTGTATCCTTTAAATAGGAATAGTCCTTGGAAAGAGTAAAGAACTGCACAGAGCTTCTCAGAAACCAGCTCATTTTAAATAGCAGAGATTCAGCAAGAACCCTTTCTTCCCATCTGCTTGTGTGACACTACAGGGAGTGAAACAAAATAAAAAGCTAAAGATATTCAAACTCAGGCTAAAAGAGAAGGAATGGAAGAACAGAGGTTGGGACAGGAGTTTCTAAATATATATATATTTTATATATATATATATATATATATATGATTTGGAATTTCCTTTCTTTTATTTGGAAAATCCCATAGATATTCTTTCACTCAGGCATTCAGTTATTAAATCAGTCTTACTGGAAACATATTCAGTTCCCAAGAAGAGCTAATTTGACTAAGAAGAACTTTTTCCCTTCTATATAGTAAAGTCATCTTGTATCTATGAAAAATATTACCTGTAACCACAGTCTGATGGCACACAGAGACTCTAAAAGTTAATATGAACTTGGGTTGAACATTTGTTAGTTAAATGACAATAAACCTGTGTGAGTAGTTCAATTCACTTTCAAACTGAAATAAATGAAATAAGGATGCCAAATCAAAGATTCAATAACATCCATCTTCTTTAAATTTGTATTTTTAATTTGTATTAATGACTTGGAGACTCTTCACACAAAGAAATCCTGAGTCTGTTTGGCTCACTGAAAATTCAAGTTTTTCTAAGGTGGAAAGCTGTGGTAAGTGGACAGAAGTGTTTTTAAGACATGATATTAAAAACCTCTTGTGTATTTGTGATATGCATGTATTGAACATGCAGCTAGAGTAACAGATGAGGCTCATTTCAGTAGATAACAATAAAGTAACAGTAGCTGAATTTAGCAGGGGCTTTGTCTGCCAAAGAATCATAAGATCAAGTCAATAATTTTTAACGTGTATGTTAGGAAAGTCACCTTCAAGTGAGCAACATGGAAAGCTCAAGGAGAGTTTGATCAGGTAACAGGGGACTGACGGATTTTGAGAGTATGTTAGTTTTGTTTGTTTGTTGGTTTGGGGTTTTTTTATCAGCTATGTAGGAGAACTAGAAATGCATGTTTCCCACTGGTTTTGCTCCTACTCCAGTGATGTTCCTGCTCCGAACAAACTTCATGTTTCAGGTCACTGAAGAACTTGAGAAATTTCCTTTGTGTCGTCATGTGGTCTAGGACTTCTACAGAAAATGGGCAACAGATATTGCCCCAAAATGTCTGTCGTGTTTTCTGTCAGTGCCCAATTGTACACATGAGCCTTGATGTCCCTGCCCACCCCTGAGGATCTCCCCACCCTGCCCACAGACCAGGATCCCATTCCAGCCCCCATGGCCATCAGTCCCCACCCCAGTGAGGCCATAGGACTTGCGTCCAGCCCCACCACAGCGCTGTCCTTCCCAGCCATGGCTACCCTGAGTCAGGCACACCTGTGACTGATGTCACATCCATGACCCCAAGGAAGTGCCTGATGCCACAGAGCTCAGGCTGTCTACCTGGTGGTCCCCAGCTTGCCCTGCACTGTCTGGGAGCTTCTGCTCCTCAGCCCCCACACAAGGGTGTGCAGAGAGGATGGGTGGAATCCAGGCAGCCATGAATAACGAGCTGGCAACAAGAGAGGAGTAAATCACAGTCTTTCAGGAGATTCAATAACTTACCAAGCAAAAGGGTAACAGGGATTTTCCCAGACTACTAATAGGACAGAGCAGTTACAAGCTCTCCTTTATTCAGAGAACAGCAGCTGAAGCTGACTCATACAAAATCTTAAATCTTATACTGACCTACAATACCCTCTATTACAATTATTGTGTCTCTACCAGCAGAGTTATGTTCTCTATACAATATGTTCAGTTTATCAAAGTGATGCATGCACACAAGCCTACATACTCATGCTGACTTTCAGGAATATATATGCATATAAATGGATTCTTGAAAGTATATAAATATATATGCAGTTAGATAGGACAAAAATCTCCATGAAATATTTGCATATGAAGTCAAATTGTCTTTTAAACACATAGTTCAAGCTTGGTAATTGCTCACACAAATGTTGCCTGGAATGTGGTAGAAGTGTTAGCAAACATGTGTCCGTCCAGAAAATACAGATCTATGCATGTACAGTATGTTTTTAATGCACAGAGGGGAATATTTATTTGTGAACAATTAAAGTAATTGGTTGGAAAGGTCATCAATCAATCTTTTGGAAAGGAGGCCAAAAGTGAAGTCATTTTTACTTAATGACAATCTCTTTCTCTGAAAAAGAATACTCAAAATAATGAGACTTAAAATAATATCAAATTAACAATGTAATGTCAATCTCTTTCTCTGAAAAAGAATACTCAAAATAATGAGACTTAAAATAATATCAAATTAACAATGTTATTCTGATGTGAATTTTTTTTTTTTGGTAAAATTCTTGATGTTTTCAGATCTTCAGATCCATAAACAGTTCTAGGAAAATCATTGGCCACATGTCTACCTATTTGCAGTCAGTGAATGAAATACTTTTAAGTCTAAAATCAAACACTATTATTTTATTTAAAACAAGGTTTTTAATCACTGTTCCCCAGCCAGTTATGGAGCAAAGCACTACCATTTTGTTTCACAGATCTCTCTGTCTTCCCTAGCAGAACATACTGTGAGTATGCACTTGAAAGCCTTTCATATACAAGAGATCTGTATATTTTTCTTTCTCTGGCCATCGTAAATCTTGCTTTATCAATGAGAACCTGAACTAAAAATAATTCACCATCAGATTGACAAATTGTCATATTTCTGACTTGTTTCTGCATGTTCGCATTACATTTATCTCTCTCAGCAAAAGGAGTAGGACGATTGTTTTATAGACAAATGTGTCTAACTGATCAATAATCTAGTCTAATCAGGCCATGAAAAGTATTTACTTGCTCTCAGCTATTGCCAAAAATCCCTGCCTAATTCAATAGGCTAACAAATGAGGACACATTAAATTGCTTTCCTGCATGTATATGTCTATTGACAAGAGATTTCAAGCTAATCTCCTTTATACAATAGAACTGTTTTAATGGGTGAACGCTTCAGCCTTTGTCTCTGCTGAGTAGTAGAGATAATCATGCTTTGTATTCCATAATTTCTCTCCCGTGCTTGCATGTGTTCACAGAGAATTTTCACCGTAAGTTTAATGGAATAACTTTACATTTTTTTAAGAAAAAACATTAATTAATAATTCACACAAAGCTCTATAAAGTCTATGCTCAGGTCTGGAATTCAGCATTTCATCTAGCACCATCATGTATTTTCTTTGCTGTCAGCATGTATTTGCAACACCTTGCCCATCTGCCCGGCCTAACCTTGGCACAAGATCTTGTTAGATATTCCCCAAGTTTTAGCTCCATGGCAGAGGGTTAGAGGCACTATTATGAAAACTATCTCCTCTAGGTTCTCAAAATTTTCAAGAATTTTATATATATCATATAAGGCATTAAGAATTGCATAAGAATCTGAAGTTAATCCTCCTAGACATCATGGACCCCTAGGTGTTGGGGTAGAGTCAGGTCATACAGTAGTTCACTGCCACCACAGCCCAAACAGATTGTATATGAAGGAAATTACCCAAGACAGACGTGATTTCTCTAGCACAGAAACATGTTCCAGTAAGTCTCATCCACCATAGTACTTCAAGGACAATAATTTCATTACAGATTTCACCAGCATTTCAACAGGTTGTTGTAAAACTTACACTGGGCAGGACTATCTGTAAAGGATATACCTATAACATTGTCAGCTATAATTATGGTATAGTTTTAACAAGCTTATAATTTGATTTATCTATCTTTTTTGAGTCAGAGATGCATAAGTAAACAAAAAAAATGTAAAAACTCATTGAATAGGTCATAGGGCAGAGTTAGCCGTAGGTCCATTGTCATCAGAATACCACTCTAACATCTAATTAATTATCATATTCTACTATGAAATACAATTCTTTTTTTTTTCTTTTTTTTCTTTTTTTCTTTTTTCTTTTTAATTTCCACCCACAGATAATATTTGCCGCAGTATCATGCCAGGGACAGATGAAATATTTTCAGAGTCTTTAACTGTTTCAGATTCAGTTTATGTTTATAGTAATGTGCGCTTATGACCAGAAGTAATGCTAACTTCATGTTAACAGTCTCGATAAGGTGGATGATCTTTTTTAATAAGAGGAATACCTCATGACATTTGAAAGACAGCCCTGCGATTCTTCCAGCAGTATCTCTCTGTGCTACCAAGGCTGTGTATAGGTTCCTACCCACATCATGTGTGCTGACAAGATAGGCAAATACTACAGGCCTGTGATTTGTAAACATCTGAATCAAGGGCACTGCTATGTTCCCCAATTGTTCATGCAATAGAGTGCAGCAAAATGGAGCAAAAAAGCTCTTTGGAGCTCTGACCGTGGTGCCCAGAGTTTAATAAATTAGCTGAATCTGTTGGGAAAGGTTAAAAGAAGGAAGCTGGTTTGATTCAAGCTATAATTATTTTGCTTGTATAATTTCTGGCATACTCAAAGCTTGTTTATGCCCTACAAAGGCTTGTACTTCTTCCAGCTTCATCCAAATTATTACTCTATGCATGGCCTTGTCAGGCAGCCACACTGAGCATTTAATTGTCTTTGGGAAAGCTCTATTTTAATTCATCCAAATAATTGTCATGAAAGTGGTGCCCTGAAAAAAACAAAACAAAACAAAACAAAAAAACCTGGGTCCAATTGTGCATTACCCCAAATTTTTTTAGTGATTTGCAAGACATATCATGTGGATGTAAGTCTTAAATCACAATAGTAGTGATTTCCACTCAAGCAATTGATAAAACAAAAGCTTAAGGTAACAAGGCCATACACGTTTATAATTTAATAATGAGGCTATGTGCTGCATCTCAAAAGGGACATCTGAACTGCCACCAAAGATGGGAGTGAAGTTCTCGTTACCATGTTATGCTGACATGGAATTTACCCGTGTCTTCCCACTTCTGAACATTTACCTGAAATGTATAGAATAATGTGAATCAAGAAGAGCTTTTTACCCAATCTCTTCATTTGACAGTTTTTTCTTCCACTGTGATAGGAAGTGATGCCCAGGGATCTCCAGCTTCTCTTAGATTTTTGGCACAAACATTGCAATGATGCTCTGTTTGGATTCATTGCACCCAGAGAAGTAAAATCAATTCCACTTCAGCCTCTTTCCCTGAGTTCACTTTAGAATACTGGGCAAACTTTAATGGCAAAAAAGTTTTTCTTAACAAGTCAAAAGGTGCGTCTCTTCATTCTAAAATGAAAAATTAAAGGGAAGCATTGCTCCTTGCCCAGCAATTCAGTTGCCTGAACATTGATACCTGACAGTGAGGGGAGTTGGCCTGTGTTTTTCTTCTCTTTTTTTTTTCTCTTTTAAGGAAATAAACCATAAATGATACATGAATCTAACATACATGAGATATGCATCAAATCCTTTCATTTTCTGTACACATAAACACCCTAAGCTTTCAGAGTCTTTGCATTGTACACACCCAAGCTGTGTTTCACTTAGTAAGCTCAGGTGAACAATGCAGCTGTGGAACAGGGTTCAGGGCACCAGCCAGGGCCTGGACTCTGGGTCATTAGCCCAGACTCAGCTCTGTGCTGCTGGAGATATACTACCATTAACACCGAAGCTGATTTAAGATAATTCCTCTGGATCTACATGACCTCTTGTGACACCTTTGAACTGCAGAGCGAATGTGCTATTAGAACATGAAACCGCCACGAGAAGACATTACAGTGGGACCCAATTCATTAAACATTGCCTAAGCCAGTGCATCCAGTATTTTATGGTGTGCAAAAAGGTCTTTGGGGTCCTGTTTACCTTGTACAGGTCTTAGTACTAAAGAACCTCCCACTTTGCCCTCCAGAACTATGGCTTTCACACAGCTCCAAAGTAGCACTGAAGAGGTAAATTTCACTGTGAAATAACAGTCCTGTCATAAGAACCCTAGGTTTACCAGAGTAAATTAAGTGGGGTAAAACCAATTCTGTAATCAATATTCATTTTTTGGTTAATTTAATTTTTATTTCTGGATTTCAAAATTGGATGAGTAATCTTTATGAAATTTTGTATTGCACTGTAAATCTGACAGTGTGTATCTTTACAGAAGCACTAAATGCATGATTTCTAATTTTATTCTACTAGCTTAGAGGACAAAATTTATATTCTTACACATATCTTGTCTAGCTTAGGTTTTGATATATAATTCAGTCATTTGCACTTTCTTTGATTTTAAGGAAAAAAAAAAAAAGTGTAATTTTTGATTAATCCTAAATCATAAATGAAACAGCAAAATTTTCTTTGATAATAAAGTGAACCCTCAAGTTACATTTCTTTCCATCAGGCTTTAATCCCTGATAAGAAAGGTAAATCAGTTGTGAGGAAGAACCTGTTAATTAAATATTCCTCACTACTTGTTGCCTCTTTATTGTCCTGGGATACTTATTGATTGAAAAGTCTCCCAAAGCCAGTTCAAGGAAGCAAAACATCAAATTGTATTTTTTATGTTTTGCAGACACATATCCTTAGTGTTTTCATGTGTTCAAATCTGTTTTTCTTGTAAACCAACAGAATGGTCCTTTGTTGGGTTAAGTAAATGTAAATAAAATTAACAACTATGTAATACCTGTCTGTACTCACAGGAGAGATTTAGTGGCTTTTTAAACCATAAAATTAAGCCTCAAACAATGTTGTTACTGGCTAGAATTTCAAGACAGAAATGTTTTGTATTACCATATGCCTGAGCTTTTTCTGTCATTTAATAACCTAAGTTTGAAAGAGCCTCTTTCAAGGGCTGCGTGCTGGTATTGCTGGTGGCATTACATGAGAAACTCCAGGAAAGTTTAATGTCTTCAGTTATGAAAAACTAAAGCTAAACATAGGCTTTATCCCTGCCCCCAAAGAGTATCCCATCTGAAAGAAAATATGAAAGTATGAAATTGTAAGTCCCTGTCTAAACAACAATATAAAATGACCCAAGGGTTTCAGTGAAGATGCAATAAAATACAAGTTAGCAGTTACATCTCTTTGCAAAAGCACATCTCACACTTGGTAATAATTTATCAGGGGTAATTATCAAGCTGTGTTTTGCACGAATGAGCGTAGCTTGGATTCTGGATCTAGTTCATTACCTGCTTTTTAAGAATATTGTTAATAACTTGGAGGAAAACTAGAGGAATGCAAGAAAAGATAAAATGTTTATAGAATAGAAAAAACAATGTATGCAGATAAAATGGTAGGGAAAATGCCCTGCATAAAGGGATTGATAATTTAGGGTCCAAGAAAGTTTGTTGCCAAAGTCCTCAAGTGTGTGAGTGTTTGTGAACACATTCTCAGAGGTTGAAAGGTGGCTAAGGAAAATAGAACCTGCCAAAGGCAGTGTTCGAGGCACCGTGAAAGGGTTTATACATTCACTAGAAAATGTTTAAGAGCCACAAACTGAAAAAGGCTGAAAATCACCTGGGGAAGAAAAGACTGAAAGGAGACACGGTAACAGCTTTACAGTACACATCAGTGTGTTAGAAACAGGAAGATGATCCTTCAACCATTCTCTTTGGCAACTGGGAAGATGCCAAGAACATATCAGCTTAATTGGCAACAAATGGTCTTTTTGACTCCTTGACCAACAAACAGTCCTTCAGGTGGGATATTAAGAAAAAAATTTCAAGCTACACAAGAGTAGTGAATCAGATTCCTCATCTCTTCCAGATAGGCACTGAAATCAGTTGCCATGCCTGGAAGCCGTACCTTTGTAAAATATGCCTTAGATCTCAGAAGTACTGAGGTACTTGGGCATTACAGTATCCAGACTGCTCCTCAGAGACTTGATGTAGTTTGCTCCCTTCACTAAGAACTGGGATGAAGACTGATCCAATGGAAAAAGTCTCACATACTTCTTCAGAGATAGAGTTTCAATTCTGAAGTGAAACCACAGCTTTTCCAGTTATATTCTGCCTCCAAGCCAACTTCAAGGTAAAATGGTCTCAGTTTGTCTTTCACAATTGACAAATGATAATGTTATAACCTGCTGAACTTCTTTTAGCTTCTTCCATTCTTTCTTGCTTTCCTTCTTTATTTTCTTCACTAATTTCAAATATAGCTTGTTATAGGAACAATGGGAACCACAAGAATAGATGCAGCAAGGCACCGCTGTAGGAGGATAATGATATGTTCTCCAGCACCTACCAGTAAATTAAAAAAAAAAAAAAAAGTAATCATAGTGCCATTTTGGAGGACACCCAGCAGAACATTAAGACTTATGTACTGTCTCGCTGCTTACTAAGCAGCACAGAAAACACCTGATAGTGAAGCTCACTCTCCAGCTCAAAAGAAACCTCACATTTATTATTAGGGACACAAAATCAAATAATATCTGAAAAACACACTCAAAATGTTTGTGGAGAGAGAACCAAGAATCATGTTTCCGAGCTTGATGTATTCTTGTAAACAAAGCCACAGAGTGAGATGGAAACAAAGTGTAGATCTCAGCAGTTCTGTGTTCTTTCAGATCTCCAGGAATACTAAATCTAACCTATTCCTTTTCAAACAGCCAAACCTCTTTCAGAAGATATTCCTCCTCCTAGGTTTACAATGCAATTGTTCTCCAAGAAGTTCCTGCCTCCCCATGAATCCCTGAGCTTCAATTTTCCACCTGAATTACATCCCTTTCTCGACACACATTATTTATAAAATCATAACATAATCATCTTACGGATTTAACAGTGAGGCAGAATCAGTCAGAAAAATGTAGGCTGGGCAGATTTCCAGACTGAAATAATTAAAGAATTTATGTTTTTCCACCTTAATTTATGCCTTTGAGAGCCCAGGTTAAAACTACTAAGTCATCTCTTAACAATGCAGATTGTACTTTTAAAGTAAAAACAAGCTGAAAAGTTCATTCGTTATGATTGTAAGGCCAGGTATAGAATTTTTAAAATGTGTTCCTGCAAAGGAAAGGTCAGAGTTTTGAAGCACTAGGGAAATGTAGAAATCACAGGGAATGAGCAATGTGGCTTGAAACATGAAGTCAGAGGAGAGAATGCAGGAGAATTGCTTCTATCTGTAGTTTGACTTCTTCAGCGTAGTCTTGATGGTGAACACTGGGCTAGGTGTGACTCCCAGCTGCATGAGGTTGGTCATTGTTTTAATTACATTGTCAACTTGCTGCTCTGTTGTGGTTTTTTCTTATACTAGTGCATTTACGGTCTTCCTGACTACTTGACACTGTGCTAAAGAAGTTTGTGCTGCAGTTTTCAGGCCAAATTCCTTGGCCATCAGATTATGCCATGGATTTGAAGGAATCCTGGTAAGCACCAGAATTTGTCATTGCACTTAAGCTGCAGGGGAAATCCTAGGGTTGTCACCACTCAGATATTCCGGATGACCTAGCATTAGATCCTACACCTGTGTGAAGACCTAAATTCCACAATCGTGCAACCCACATGTTCTCATGCTGTACTCAGTGCTGCTGCAGCCCATCAGACCACAGCACAGAACCATGAGAGTACAAGTGTAAGATGACCACAGTGATCCTTGAGAACACAGGCACAGGGTGATACCAGGGACATTCTGGGACAGGCAGTTTGCCTTTGGTCTCTAAAGAAATGTTTTGTGGGGAGTTGAATAGAACCAGTTTTAGAGCATAGCAAAGAGAATGAAGAACGTATTTCCAACAGGAAGTATATCCCATATTGGATGAAGAAACAAAGCCAGTAATGAGATGATATAAACCTGTCATACTTCCTGCCAGAATGAGAGCAAGGTAAGTGAAGAAACAGAGAAAGTGCTCCAGCCGTGTCTTGCTTGGTTAAAGGTGCTGCACCTGGTCAACTGCAAATCCATGGTGGTTCCTCTGTGATCCCCAGCAGATAAAGAACACTGTCGTTTAATTTGTCAGTTGCCACATTCTGCCACTGCAATTCAGTAGTCATGTGTGAAGGGTTATCTTGGACTACATCATTGGGTTAAGGAAATTGGGATTTTAAAGAACAATGACTCTGTCTGTGTCCTTTCTGGTCCAGCCTTCCCACATGAGATGATAATTGATGTCAGAGCACGGAGGAAGGGTGAAGGTGCAACAGTGTATCTTAAAAATCTCCACAAAACCAGCAGAGCATTTAGCCTTCTTATTTACTAATCTGCACATAGTCTGGTCTGACATAAAAGTGACTGATAGGAAGAACTGAAGACTAAGGAAAGGCTGCAGACACAGACTCTTCCGAAGACAGAGTCCACCTCACCTGCTCAGTTATGAAGGCAGAGTTAGAGAGGTGGCCTGGCACACAGCAGCCCTCATGCACCCCTTGTCTCTTTGCATTCCACCACACCCTGCCATGCCCACCCATGCATACCTGTGTGGCCTGTTTGGCACTGCTGGCCAGCCAACACAGATCCCACAGGCACCTGGCCAGTGTATTTGAAAGTCCTTGTTAGTCTAATGCACTCAGTATCAGAGGATGACTGAGTGATTCAGGAATGCAGTAGTTTTGACTGGGATACAGTTGATTTTCTGCATAGGAGCTTGTATGGTGCTATGTTTTGGATCTGTAGTGAAAACAGTGTTGATAACACACTAACGTTCTAACTTTTACTGCACAGTGCTTACACAGCGTCAAGGTCTTTTCTGCTCTTCACACCACCTCACCAGCGAGTGGGCTGGGGGTACACAATAGACTGGGAAGGTACACGGCCAGGAGAGCTGACCCCAACTGACCAGAGGGTACCCTATACCACATGGTGCTGTGTTCGGCAATAAAAGCAGGGGAAAGGAGAAAGTAGGGGGCCTTGGCAGGCATGCTGTTTGTCTTCCCAACTAACTGTTACGCACGATGGAGCCCTGCTTTCCTGGAGATGGCTGAACACCCACCTGCCCATGAGAAGCAGTGAATGAATTCCTTGCTTATCTTGCTTACACAAACCGCTTTTGCCTTACCTAATAGACTACCTACTTCAAGCCATGAGTTTTCTAACTCTTGCCCTTTGATTCTCCCCTCATCCTGCAGTGAGCAAGTGGCTGAGTGTTGCTGAGCTTCCTGCTGGGGTTAAACCATGACAAGGGTTTAATTATGTAATAATCCTGTATTTAATCCCATTTTTTGGCCTGAATGTATAAAGTATTGTAACACTGAAAGGGACTGCAATGTTTCTTACAGGTCACATCCTTTAGCACTTACTGGATTTCTGGACACATTTGCACATCCTAGATTAGCAAGTGCTTGCGAAGTGGACTTAAAGGTCAGAACCCTTCAAATTCAGTGATATTTGTGGAGGTCTCTAGATCAAGAGAATATCAGCTAGCTTTCAGTCAAAAAAATTTCATTTTATATGGATGAAAAGATGCACAGTTTTATATAGGGAATGTTAGAACAGAACTCAGAACATTTGGTTATTTGGTTTCTGCTTAGGCGTGCTTTATTACAGCCCAATCATTTCTGAATTATTGATTAAAAGAGGTAAAGAGCCTGTTAAAACACCATAGTTCTTATAAATACGTATCTTGTCTATTTGTCAATCTTTCAGCTGGAAGGGATGATACAAGGACAAAAAAGCCATCCTAACAGGCTATGGAGACCATCAGTGCCCTTAAAAGAGACATGAGCCTTCAGTATTCAGTATTGTTGTCTTTGAAGGATGGAGAGGAAAAAGCTAGAGGTTGCAATGTGCAATGAAGATTAAAAGCACCTTTCCTGTAGAGAGAACGCATCTGACATCCATTTAAAGACAATGATAGCAGTCTACTAACAGCAGGTGAAACCAATGGACAAGAGAAAATGTGTCTACATAAAAAATAATGGTCATGAAGCTTGAAGGACTTAAAAATAAACACTCATCAGGTCACTAACTGGTAAACAATAAAATCTTAAGTGTCCTTTATCACAGAACTGAACAGATATACATAAAAAGAGCAATGTTCTTCACCTCAAATGGTAAATGAAAAGTATGCTTTTAACAAGGAACAGCTCAACAGAAACCAAGAAATTCTATTGATTCACTCTTCACATTACAGAGGAAAGAGCATCACTTCTCAAGACAGTGAAGGCTGAAGTCCCTTCTTAGAGCCTTTTTTATTTAATTAAAAGTAATTGAGAGGAAGATAGGGAGTTTGGGAAGTAACTTGTACTTTATTCTGGCAGCTGAGTGAGAACTCCATCCAGCTGAACTGGTTATGTCTTAAATGATCTATAAAACTATAAAAACATATAAAAACCTATAAAACTCAAAGAGCATTCCCAACCAATCTGGTCACCACAAAGTGTAAGACTCGTTTCATGAGTTTTTTAATTTTCCCTCATTCAGTCTGTGCTAGGAAGATAAGAAGATACAAATACAGGTTTCTGCCAGACTGCAGTTCACAGAACAGATTTTCAGTTTTTATACATGGTTGCATCTTGTTAAACTCCACAGAGACGTGCAGATTCAGAGAAGATGGGTATCTTGTCCATCAAGCAAGTAATGCTGCTACATTTGTGGAAAGGAACAGTTCATTTTAGGACTAGAAAAGCAAACTATTTTATGCAGGATTGCACTAGCCTTTCAGATTTTGGTTTGCAACAAAATTTGCACACAGAATTAAGATCTTGCTCAACAGCTCTGAACAATTTTCCTTAATAAGCTGTAGGAGAACTCATCTGGATCAAATATCTTCCAGAGTCTCTAAACCTTCTGGCACAGAAGCCACTCATCCATGTTGGATAGATGCTTCACATCAGGAGAATTCGGACTGTCACCCTCTTTCTTTTTCCGCTAAAGGAAAGTGATTATTTGCTGATCTTTGATACAAACGTGGTCAGTTTTAATGCCACCCAGTAGATGCCAATGGTACTCATGCACAGCAACATGTGCAAGCGTGTGTCCATACACATGCACAAATGCATGCCAACAAATCCATTACAGTGCTTTTGAATAACATTTTGTGTGTGAACTTTCTAAAATCCCACATGCCTACTTGAGATGTAACCCACTTGGAAAATTCAAATGAAAATCAGAAAGATGAATTTTTTATTTGATATTCTAACAGGCTTGTATTACTGAAACACACATTGACAGTAAAACTGTTCAAGATTTCTCAAGAGAACATAATATAAAATTTCAGTATGTATACTTGTCTGGTAAAGTCTCTGGGAACCTAGTCATAATCATCACCTTAATTAAAAGATGTCCAAAATTAGACTGACAGAACCATGAGCCTAAGTATGTCTTCTGTCAGATTCTCCGTAATATGTTCTGAAGCTATCCTATATCCCACACTACTGTCTGGCTGTTACAGAAAAATGCTTTTCTTTGCATTTAGAAGCAGCAGAGAATATTTTTCATACATAGTAAATGTTACTTACAGAAGGATATTTTCCAACCCCTCACTGTTTAAAAAAAATCCACAATTTCTACACAGGTAATATATGTAAACCACTTAATGGATCTAGTCACGGTAATGTTTGTTATGGTGTCAATTCCATTACTTTGTTCAGTGCCCCTTTAATGGTGGAAAATAGCTTGTGTAAAACAGTCTAAAATGCTTTATCCAGAGAAGCAAAGACTTCAAGTATTTATGACTTTGGCTCTACAAAAAACACATATGTATTTGACTGAAATGCTGAAATTAATTCAGAATCAAGAATAGAGAAAAATGGGTTATGCCCACTTTAAAAAATTTTCATTCTGTAAATCAGAACAAAATCCACTGAAGCTGACAATAATTCACAGCTAAAAAAATGATGCAAATCAGATTTGACTCAGGGTTCCTTGTGTGTTAGTTGCTTGTCTGAATCCAGATTCTGATGATTTAATGTTGTTCCCATCTCCATTGCATTCAAACATTTCACATTAAAGAGCACATAGGAGAAATTGTTACATTGGTTCTTTAATTCCTCTTGCTTCTTTCTCCATCTGACCAGGACAAACCAGTGCAATTCTAGGCAATGCTGCTGTTATGAGCATCTGTTCCGAGGAAAAGAAACAAACAAACAAACAAACAAAACGAAACAAAACACAACTTTACTGAAAGTTTTTACATGTGTCTGGAACACACATTGATCTCTAGAAATTTATTGCACAAGTGGTTCTGACCAGAAAATATTATATTTCCCATGTCAGTCTAGATATACCAAAGCAGCATGCACATCTTCGTGACTCATGGATTTGTGCTCTGAGATAAGAAGTCTCCAGTTCACCAGATTCTCAACAGTGTAGGGTTCCCATCCTCCCTCCTTCCCTTTCCTCGGGGGAAGATGAAAACTATAATGGGGGAAAGGTTTGGCTGGGAACAGAGCAGAGGATGTGGCAGAAGAAGCAAGCTTTTTTGTGTGTACTTCCAGCAAATCTACCACCACTGTCTCACTTTCTCTTCTTCGTCTCCCACTGAAGGAGCTGTAGACTTTGAAGGCACCTGTGGAAAAGCATGGGAGGAGAAAAGGAAGCACAGGAAAAGACTTTACAAATGAGTGTATCTTGGGTCATACTCCGCAGGGACTAAACCTGGTACCCTGGACCTCATGAAACATAAGTCCGATGCATTTCCTATATTCAGACCACTGAATTGTGCCACAGTCTATGTTTTGTTAAGTGTTACACAGTATTCCTTAAAAAAAAAGTAAATTACTGTAGTAAATTTTGTATCAAAAATCGATTCTATGTCTTTCTAAAATATTGTTCACAGAAGCAAGTGATTGGTATAACAAATATTAACACTCTGTAAAATAATAACAGATGCTTATTCCCAAGCTCCTCATATGCACATTCATATTCTATAAGGATGACTCATGTCCTTACATCCAGTCCTTCCTCTAAATATACAGGGGACCTAAGTCATTGAGACTCCAAAATCACTTCAGTACTTTTGAAAAGGATTCCTATTATGAAGTGAGCCAGATTTTTCCTGAACTTTATAAGGTCCTTTGAAATGGATGAACATTGAAATGTCTTTGATATTATCATTGTCTCTCAGAGTAATAGTTATAATAAGCTCTCTTCTAATATCCTCTTTTGGCTTTAGTACAGCTAAAGCTATAAAACAGACTTGAAATTTATCCCAGGCACTGTTGGGAACTCTTTTGTATTTCAAGTCAATACCTAAATATCATCAGCTTTCCTAATATGAATATAAAGTCTGCACGAAGTCAAAGGACTTTTACGATGTTCTACAAAGATCTACAAAAGTCTACAAAGACTCTTATTCCTGTGAAATAACCTTAACTAGGCACCTGGACACTCTTGTGAGTGGCACAGTAAGAAGTTTCCCGTTTTTCTTCCTTCCACCCCCGTTCCACCCCTTTATCCATCTCTCAGTCCTTTCCATCTACACAGAATCTTGTTTTCCAAGTGACCTGAGCCTCTCCCACATTCTTGCCTCTCCAAAAACTTACTCCCTTTCCTCCCTTTCATTTCTAAATACTGCATATGCATCATTTACAGCCATTGTGTTTTCCTTCTGCAGTCAGAAACCATTTTCAAAGACACCTGCCCATGCCTCCCTAATAAACAAGCTCAGGTCAAATTGTAGAATAATTGCTTCCTCTAAAGCAAATATTCCATCTCCAATGCTCCTTGCTGAAGACTGGCTTCTCTTATATTTCTGAGTTGTTGCTCTCTTAATTTTTAGGTTTTGGCCTCATGTTGGTCATACAGATGTCTCAGATGGTTCAGTCATTGTCCACTGCTCCTTCCCTTCTGCATAATGTCACCGAGCAACAGCATTTACAGCATGTTTATTCTGAGGAGACTCCATTTTACTTCTGTGTGGAGCTTTCATCTCTGATACAGATGTAAACCTCATCTTGTGTTTCTGCCATATTCTTATCACAGGACTATATGAAAATTCAGATGGGAGGACATCAGGAGGTCTCTAGTCCAATCTCTTGCTCAAAGTAGGGTCAGCCCTGAAGTCAGATCAGGCTGCTCTAGTGCTGGACTGTTCTTGTGAATCTCAGTCTCAACATCCAGAAAAGTACTCAGAGAGAATACTGCTTTTCTTTGCTACCCACTCACTACAAAAAAAAAAAATCTGTGTTCTTTCTTGTCATCAGATTCCACCACCTGTGTTCTGGTGCTGTACAGATACTCAGGGACAGAATTCGTTGTGTAGAAACTTATATATTTCTATTGTGGCATAGGGTCATGCACAGGCCATAGGGAATTGTGGCTGTCTGGTGGCAGGAGGAGACTCCATTGCAAGGATTCTTATGACAGCATCTTCAGCTGGATAGAGTGAGACTCCCTGATATGGTGTTCTGCTCATTTCATATAATCTATCTGGCCTGTGGTTATACGTGACGACTTCAGGACACGTGTAATAAATAGTTATTGATTGTCTCAACTATATACAAAACTTCTCCAAATACTTTACCAAAGAACTGTCTTACGTGACCATTTCTGCATCTGTAGGAACATTTTATATTGACTATTTGAATGTTTTGTCCACGTACAGTTTGATTGATCCTGCAGTAAGAATTTCTGTCACACTCCACCCATGACATTAATCAATAGATTTAAACAAATAAATTGGACTTGAAACAGCAGGACCTGCCCAGTAGAATCTCTAGAATAGGCTGAATTTCCCACCTGGAGAGCTCTTAAAACAATAATATAGTTAATTTTCAAGGCGGCTGGGGTTTCAGACAATCACCTGGTTTTTTAATTCTCTGTTAGAAAGTGATGATGACGGTGATCTTAATTCCTAACTTTCATGAGATGAAGGAGTGATAAACTCCTGGGAGTCTTTTGCTGTCACTGGTGTGTATCTCACTCATTTCATAAGCTGTGTACTTCTCCAGGTGCTAAGTGGAAGACATATAGATTTCGGTGTTCCCCATTTAGGTCTATAGCTTAGGTGAAGCTAGTGTAATTTTGGACATTGGACTGTGTGTGATACCATTCCACAGAACATCAGATATTTGAGACAATATTTTCTGGAACTGAGTTACTTCTTAATCTATTTCTCCTTAAAAGTTCAGCACTAAGCATAATCATTTGGGGGGGGAAAAAAAAAAAAGTTACAAAACTATTTTCATGATTAGCAAAACCCATACTTGGAGATCACAAATATTCAGATCCAGAAGATGGCAAAATCAGTGAGAAAATGCTTATTGACATTAAAATTTTGGATCACATCCAGCAGACCAAATCTTCAGAACTGATAAAAAACTTTGTGGTGACTAACAATTTCCAACATTTTTTCTCTTATTTGAAATAGTAAAAAGAGCAGTTCCTTTAGGCTGTTTTACAGAGCTAAGCATCAAAAAGGTCTATAATATCCAGATTGAAGCTATTAAAAGCAGAATTTTAGAAGGCCGTTAATGAGGTTTTTTGCAAGTCAGTGTCTTGTAATCTCCTGTTTGGGACAATTTTATGACACTCTAGTAGAAGCTTTTTTACACACAGACTGTCAAAGGAAGCTTCTCTTCTTACAACCATTGTGGATTTAAGCCCAGTGAAATTCTTCTTAGATGGAAATTAGTGGCACAATATTTTTTTTTTCCCCTCATTACGAAATCACTTCTCTTTAATTAAGATATATGTCAAAACATTGTCCACCCATACACTGCTTTATGAGAAACTCTTAGAAACTTTATTGAGACAAAACACAGAGGTGGTGACTGCAAAAGATATTTGTACCTAAATGTCAGGGGTTTTCAGGTTCTTTGTATGTGCAGAACTGTATAAAGTGCCTTTGAGAGCAAATGGGATGTGCACCTTCTGTCATTGGCTTTGAAGGGAGCTGGGCTGGTTCTTGTTGAAGTGATGGAAACAGAGAAAAAAACCTCATGGGCAATCTGGTTCACACAAGAAAGACCAGTGCCAAGGGTCTGATGCATATCATTGCTGTCTTCAGGTTCCTGAGGAGAGGAAGAGAGGGATGAGGTGGTGATGTCTTCTCAGTGGTATCCAGTGAGAGGATGTGTGGGAACAACTCAGAACTGTCTCAGGGGAGGTTTAGACTGTACATTGGGAAGCGTCTCTTTGCCAAGATGGAGGTCAAACACTGGAACAGGCTTCCTAGAGGAATGGTCAATGCCCCAAGCTCATCAGTGCTTAAGAGACATTTGGACAATGCCTTTAATAAGATGCTTTAACTTTGTGTCAGATCTGAAGTGGTCAGGCAGTTGGACTACATAATCATTGTAGGTCCCTTCAAACTGAAGTATTCTATTCTAGTCTAATCTAGTCTAGTCTTTCTCTTCTCATGGACATTCTTCTGTTCCAACAATTTTTTGCCTTCCTTACAACATAGGGACTGATCCAGAAGATACTAGGAAGAAAGAAATGGAGGATAGCATTGTGCACCGAACTGTTTATCAAGCACCAAAATACTAAATTTCATCTATTTCTCAGTGTGTAGTATTTATACTGTGACTCCTTATCATTTGAAGAAAGAAATTATATTGTCATAACCACCCAAATCCCCACCCTTAAAGTCTGGGAAAGAGAGTAAAAGCTGACATCTTGGATTCACTTGGGAATTTAGAAAATTCACTTTTTAAAATAAAGTTCAAATTTAATTCTCATACTACATTTTTAGAATACAACTTGTCTTAGACCTCTGTCACCAGTAGAGATAACAGCAGTTCAGCAGAAGAAAATAATTTTTTCTCTGATTCTATGATTATTTTTTAGCCAGATAAGTCACTTGGCTTTCTTAGTAGTCGTATTCTGAAGCCTCTTTACATGGTTTTGCTGTCTCCCACCTTGTGTACTTTAGATCCAGTTCCAAGTGGAAGAGCAGAATGTAGGAAATATTGAATGTATTCAGATCCCTCGTGTTCTTGTTCCAGAAATTGCTTTCTCACCAGGCAAACCCATGAGATGTCATTAACACAAAGCATGATTCTTGATTCTGCCTGTCAACTTTACACTACCGATTCCATGGAGCTACTCCAGGGCAAAATTGATGTAACAGAGTGAAGGAAAAAAAAAAAACATTCTCATCATCCACATCTTGCCTCTTTTGATAAAAGTATACATTTCTTCTGTATTCCTCTAAGAAATTTGTATTTGCTGGGAATAAGACTTTGGGGTTATAATCTGACTGCATTATTATTCTTTCTCTTGCTTTTTTCCTAATGCAAGATAAACAGAAATGGAACACTGCACTGTTATGTTTCAATTGTAGAAGTCAGCTCTGCTTTTCATCTTTGATGTTTGTCTGGGAAGGGGTCTCAGAATCAAGATCCTTTCCCAGCATTAGTGGAGATAGTCCAGAGCCATTTTTACAAACTTTGACAGTGGTATCCTTATTTGGCCATTCCAAACACTTTATGTCAGCACCTGCAATAGTTTTGCTCCCACTAGGCACTAGTGTTGCAAATTGAATCATAGAATAGTTTGGGTTGGAAAGGACCTTCAAAGCGCATCTAGTCTACCCTCCACCCTGCCACCCCCCCACAATGAAGAGGGACATCTTTAACCAGATCAGTTTTCTCAGAGCCCTGTCCAGCCTGGCCTTGAATGTCTCCAGGAGGGGGCATCTACCACCCTTCTGGGCAACCTGGGCCAGTATTTTACTGCTCTCATTGTAAATAATTTCTTCCTCATGTCTAGTTTGAATCTCACTTTTATTGGTTTAAAACCATGAGCCCTCATTATCCCTCTGTGGGATAATGAGGGGTTGTGGTTCTAAACTAATTGAGTTTAAGCAAAACCCAATTTTGTTCCTGACACAGGCAAGTTCTGGAAACAGGATGCATTTCTTCTTAAGGGGACCTCATAAATCTACTTACCTCTTGTTCTAAACCAGAGTCAGTTTGGTTGTGCAGACAGCGAAACAGACTTGGAGGAAGAGGAAGGCTGTGGTCTCTGTGCTTGCCTTTCTCAGTTCTCAGTATCTGCTGGCAAGAAATAGTAAAACACGGAGAATCCTTGGTTTTATTTATTGTCAATGTTTATGTTAACTCAGTTGTTTTAGCAGATTGCAGCAGCTGGGAAACCCCACCATGAGATATTCCTGGAAAAATTATCTTCTGCTGCAGTCTAATCAGAGTAGAGAATGTGACTGGGTTAAGGCTTTGGAGTTTGTTGAGATGAGATCTATGCAATGATAAATAATTTATGTATCTAATGTGTTGCAACAAGATGTAAAAGAAAATTAATTCCAGAGGCAGTTTTTATTATTCTCAAGTCTGTAACCTGTCATCCTCACTGTAAGTCAAATGCCAAATTACAGCTAAAATCCTGTTCTGCAAATGAAATCCTTTAGTCATGCTAATTTTAATTTTAAATGTAATTGTTTGCATTTTACCACTCTTACTATTAGCCTGGAAGCCAATTCTACCTCCTAAATTTTAAGACACACAAGCTATTTTCCTATTCTAGTACTGCAGAGGCAAACGATGATGACACAGCCTTATCTCAGCTGCTTCTCAGGAGGGCCGTGGGTGATGAATTGAGGAGGAAATGGGTTGTTGGGAAGGTCTGTAGGAAACAGAGGATCTAGAGACTTTGGAGAGGTAAAGAATGTAGGCTACAAAGCCACAGAAAACTAGGTTCATCAATACTAGAACAGTCTGCTTCTTCAAGAAAATATATCCATGTAAATAAGCAATGAAGTCTAGCTATTGCTCAGGTTCAACAAGCCATCAGTAGAGGTTTATGCAGCTTTGAACTGGGAGTGTACACAAATACTTTGTCTGAGGCCTGGGGTTCAGTAACTTCCTACCAACTTTATACTATCTAGCTCAAGTTCTCCTCTTATACCTCAACTTTTGGATCTTGTCCTGAACTCCTAATGCTTAAGCTTCAAAATTACTTCAAGGCACTTGAGCCAAAAACACTAAAAGATTCACTTTCCCCCTTAATGAAATGACTTTGGAGTGAAATATTACTTTTTTCACATCATGAATCAATTCTAAACAATATTTTATTAGAGGAAATGAAACATACCAGGTGGAGCTGCAACGGGAATTTTAAGTTGGCAAAATTAATCAAACTACAAATTTGACAGATCAGTAGAGTTAATATAACTAGACCTTCAGAAAGTGCCCACTAGTGAATATTGTGCTAGACTGTTACTTTCCAAATAGGAGAAAAAACACAAATGATTTAGATACCATCTGCTACAGGCTATATCCCCTTGCACCCAAAGAGGTTACAGTAGTACATTCCATACAAGTGACTGGATATGTACAAACAGCATAGGTTAATCTTTTGCTCTAAAAACTCACTAGCTCCAGGCAGACCTCTATCTGGAGCAACTGCAAAAATGGGTTTAGATGACCTTGACGTATATACAACCAAATGCAGAGATAATAATCTGAGAATATATATATCCAAATCTGAAGTACAAAGCTAAGTGCTGGAACTCTATGTTCAGCTGAAATTTGTTGAACATTTTTGCAGACTGGCTTGACTAATATCTAATTTTAACAGCAGAAGTTCTTCTAATTAGTTCAGTATTCAGCAACTCAGTTTTCAGACACCCTTTTCCCATTTACATAGATATAAAATGCACAGACCAGCTTATGAGAAGGCAAGTTATCTGGAGAGGGAAAAATAACTGGTATCATAGCACACAACACAACTATTTATCTGACAGCTGATAGTTTTGAACCTCTAATAGGACATTTCTAATAACCTAAATACATAACAGCTGAAAATGCTTATCAGAGAAATGAAAATAGAGGAAGAAAAGACAAAGATAATGTTCACTGAATCATTCAGTATATGAAATGAATGAAAAGCTATGAGTGCACATAAAGTTAAATGGGAGGGATTATAGGAACCTTTTATTGACGTGAACGTAAGAATTTTCTTTATATCTACTGTACAGTATTTTTTGAGATAATCCTCAGCTTTCTAACTGACATTAGGTTGTCCTGGGATTCAGTAGTTACTAAACTGATAAAATGCTCAGTAAAAAGTATTGCTTTAAAAAACTCACTCCCTTGGTAAAGGACATTCCTATCACAGAACCGGCAAAGAAGATTAAGAAGATTATACCATTTGCTCATGCATGCTATTCTGAAAATACAGTGTACTCATTTTCACTCAGGATCCACTGTGTACATAAAACAACATGCAAAACCTTGAGTTCCAGGACTGGACAAATTGCTCAAAGTTGGGTAGGATAGAGATGTCTGAATCAAAAACTGTGATTGAAGGTAATCTTTCATGTTGACCACCCACTGTAGGAGCATTTAAATCAACAGATATATATATATATATGTCCATCTTACTCTGAAAGTTCCCAGGCCCCTGATTTTCTGTTTTTATGCATGTCCAGGATCACATCATTGCCAGAATCTGGGTGCCAAGCTCCCAGCCAGCTGGGAGAAAGACTGGAGGCTCAGCAGAACATTAGCCAACTTCCCCAAGAGACTCTGCAAGGATTTTGTTCCTCTGGAATTGTAGCTCCAGCTTCTTGCCTTTAAAATAGACCTGGAAGAGTCATTTGCCCCTAGGGTCCTGTTTTGGAAGTGAGGCACCAAAGTTTGCAGGCAGGGGTGGGAGTGTTCTCCACTCTTTGTGATTATGCTGTTCAGCAAATCATTCAAAACATTTGACTATAGTGAAGGTACAGGGAAAACAACTCTGTAAGCGCAGCAATTAATACAGTCCCACGGGAAAACAGAGAGTACAGAGCTGATACAGTTACCTACCAGGCTTTCCCTAGGTCCAAGTGGATTTAGAGGGTCTCACGTTTCCAGACCTTCTTGGTAAACGGCCTAACATTATTGAAAAAATATCACCAGGGGCTGGTGTGCTTAGGGGCCAGATATTTCATCAATGTGTAGTGTTACTAGCAAAATGCAGTTTATTTAAAACATCTGGATCACTATTCCACTGCTACAAGTCACAATGTGCAACAGGTCTGACACTTACTGTGCAGGGACTCTATATTCACTGTATAGTAGCCTCAAGAGCTTACTGTTGACTGGGTTTGTGTGTTTGCGTAGACAGGTGTCTTCATTTCAGCAATGTGAATACTCAGCTCTGTCTCCAACTTTGCATATGGAAAAGCTTCACCAAGCGAGAGCTATTTTTGGTGCTTTGGGTAAAATAATATGGATATCTCAAGAGAATTGAGATGCTACTTGCTGTAATCACAAAATAATAATATATTAATATAGTTTAAGTATCAACGCTTATTTGAGGGTGATATGCAGGCATAAATTTCTCTTATAGATTGGAATTACATATGTTTTACTGTGTGTGTTTCCAGAACTGAACATAAGATCTGAAAAAGACAATGTAGACTGCAGCTAGAGGAAAAAAAGAAAAAGAAACCTGTGTGTTGATGTTTTCCATATCATGTAATTCTACATCAATGAATTCCTTAAAAACTAAATTGCAACAAAACCTCCTGCTATTCTCATTGTAGCTTGCATATGCAGTAAAGTGTATATAGGTCATAAAATAGTTCTTGACTTAATGGTCTAGTGTTTTGATATTTAGAAGGGGACATTTTCTGGGAGTAATGTTGCAGTACATTGCTACGCTGTAATATGAACCACTTTTGTGAGGTTACAATACAGATCATTTGGATCTCTTTATACAATCCCTCCTGGCAAATACTTCATATTGTATTGATTTTTGAAGAATACTTGAGATTCTCATGCTCTCATCATGGCTTAATAACATACAGTAATTCAAAAAATACATCTATTTTTGGACATTTTTTCTATCAATATCAATTAACTCCTGACTATGCTAGAATGTCTGAGACAGAAGACAGTTATCTTTTGGGTTTTTTTCTGGGAATCTTGCTCACAAACTTTGAACTACACATGTATGATTTCAGGAAGAGAAAAAAAAAATCCAAATTCTCCTTGGTTTCTATGCTCAAAACTTCAGAAAAAAAATGAAGGTGTGGACCACTTGTGAACAGGGAGCTCATTCCTGTCTGTGCCCTTGAACACTGTTCTTCACAACACACTGTAATACTTGGTCCTCATTAGAAATCTGCTGTCAGCAACAGCCTGAAGGTTTTTGCCCTTCAAGTTGTTGAAATGAAAAGTACAACAGACATGATATAGCCAGCACCCTCCTTTTGGACAGTTTGGAGCATACTGGATGCATACAACTTTTAACAGCCAACACAGAAAAATGGTAAATTTCCTAAAGAATTCACTTATTTACAGAGTATTCACTGATCACAACTGCTACCTAAAACAAAGACTCTTCTAAGGAACAATATTGAAATAGAAATTTAGGCAGAAAATACAAAGGAAGTCACTAGAGATCATCTAATCCAGTACCTTGTGGTTCTCATGAATGAGTCCTTGTTTGACATTTTTAAGAGCCTATAAAGAGATTTTGCAATCTTCTTCTATGACCTTAAATAAATCACTTACACAATGATTAGAAAGTGTTTCCTAAAATTTAATTTAAAATCTTCTGTGGTAGAAGTTAATTTACTTTCCTACTTACTTTAGTTATGTAGAAAAATAGCTTATTCTCCTCTATTGTAACCTTTGACAAATCACAATACCATTATTATTATTTCCCTTTTATATATCTCTTAGACCAAACAAAACTAATCCCATTATGAGTTTGGTTTTGATAGTTCTAACACTACTTTAATTACTGCTCTGGATTATAATGAGTCTCCTTATCAAATGCCATCATTAGTAATGGTGGGACTATTATTTTTGTCTCACATTCCCTTTAATAGTGCTTGGAAGATAAAAGTTTATTTGATATCTAAATATTAAAAGAAGCACAGTGTTTCCAGATGGCCAGAATAAAACAATTCAACTATCAGAAAAACTTTATATTACAATTTTAGTAGGAATGCTGGTTATTGTCATGCATTTGTAAGTCCCTTGGTATCTCCACTGCTGTTCTTACTGTCTGAAAATGTTTTGGTTTACAGATGGCCTGCAGCACAGGTGACACACCGGAGTGCTGGGCTTAGAAAAAGATTCTGTCTCTCTTACGGCATGGAAAGTAAAGCATCTGTCCATCAGTCTCTTCCTCACAAATAATGTAGATTTCTCATAGCATTTGTAAGTCTGGTGCAAACTAAATATTTAATAAAGGTACTTAAAATTAGAAATATCCAACATTGAGAAACTGTTCTTTCCAGCGCCAAGGCCAAGCCTTTCCAGGAGACACAAGCTCGAACTACCTCATCCTTTATTAACATGTGGCATCACTTCAAAAAAAACCTGGAAAAGCCTCTTGCACACTGCAGCCTGCAAAATAATAAAACAAAACAAAACAAAACAAAAGCCTTGCCTATAACTGCTTTTATTTTATTTTTTTTTTCTAAACAAGTATGTCAACCCACCCTCTATAGCAAGGGCCAGAGTTGACCACAGAGAACCAGATCACCTTGTTATCCTTTGCTTACAGATATGACACCCTACATCCTGCCAGCAAGAATTTGTGATAGTGCACAATTGTCTTTTTCTGTTGCTTCAGGTCTCATTAATATGAAGCATTTAAATTTGGAGTGGGTAAGAAATATCTGCCTGCTGGTCACCATTTTAAACTGCTCGTGTCTAGTGACCTTTAAAAATAAAGACAGAAATTTGATGGAAGAAAGCAGCAAATCAAGTAGCAAAGTTTCTGTGGACAATGTCACTCATGAGTTGAGAGTTTGGGTGACAGTTGGTTTGTAGATCCCTGTCCCCTTGGATTATTCACAGGGAACAAAACGTTCTCAAATCATTCTGCAGGTAGTGGCTCTTCAGATTTCAACATACAGTGCCTGGTCCTAAAAGGACTATGAGTTACTAATTAGAAAATTAAGAGTAATACAATGAGTATATTTGCTTTCTTAAGCTGAATTAGTTCTGTCCAGAATGACCTCCAGTGAGAAATGATCTCCTGATAAGGGAAGACACCACTTATTGATTCAGTCTTACTGTCATCCCTTGTGTTGAAGGAAGACTTTCCTTCAATTTCCATGGGCAACGTTAGAGAGGCTCATGGAGACATCATGTGCAATTATTTACTGCTACTATTGATAGAATTCTCATCTTAAAAAAAAATATGAGGGATTCAAGTACAAAGGGGAGAAAAAACATCATCATGTTGCTAATGGATTACATTGTTATAGCCAGTTCACCATTAAAGAGATTGTCAGAGGTGGACTTACATTGAATACAAAGCACTATACAGTCAGAGACAGTTTCTTCCAAAAAAAAGCAACATTTACAAGGCAGCCAGAGTTAGGGGAAGAGAAAAGATATCATGGCTAGTGTATCAAGTAATGTATCATTCAACCTGGAACTACTCAAAGTTAAAAGTGCTAAGAGTAACCACGACAATAATTCTGTAGGAAAGGATTCCACATCTAACTGAGCCTATAAAAACAGAAAAATGCTTTATTAAAGCAAATGATTGGCAGAGCAGTTATCAAAAGTTCGTTGTGAACATGAGAGGGTTTATTGCATGAAGTTCTGAAAAAGTTTGCTTTGGATAGAAACTAATTAATATTTTCAAGAATGACTTGAATGATGGAATTATGCATATTTCTTACATTTGCTAATGACACCATCGTGGATAGAACTACAAGTACATTCACCTAGAATTCAGACAATCTTGATAATTCTGGAGATTACCTGAAGGAGACAGATGGGATAACAACAGCATAAGGCTGTCCTACAAAACAGGAAAAAGAGCAAGACACTTAAATAGGGCAGGAGTAATCAGCTACAAAAATATAGGAAGGGGAAAACAGCTTAGGAGGCAGTTCTGCCAGGGTATATGGCTTAGAGAGGATTGCAAACTGAACCTGAATCAATCAAGTGGTGGTGTTGCAAACACGACAAATACCATCTAGGGCCTATAAGCTGGAATGCAGTTTCCAAAGTGCATGAAGAAACACCACAGAAGCCTCAGCTGATGGAGATCATTGGGCTCAAGCATGGTAAGAATCAGGTGGACAAAGTCTGGAGAAGGGTAACGAGATGAAGCTGTAGTCATGGACATAGGTTCATCCTGGAGAAAAAAAGTGGGACTGGCTGGCCAGAGGAAGAGACAGCTGAGCGGCACCATAATAATTACTTGAAATTGCAAAAGATTGCTGCAAAGAGGTGGGAAGCAATCTATTATTCACGTTATTGGTGAAAAATACAAGCAGCAATAAGCTTAAATTCAAAAAGAAACATTAAAATCAAACAGCAGAAAGTGTTTTGATAGAAATAATAGTGAGATACTAGGTGTGAGGATGTAGGATAACCTCTGTAACTGGAGATCTTTAAAGAACAGGTTAGACAACCATGTCTCAGTGCTCTTGGTTTAGAACAGGAAGATGAACTAAATGACCTCCCAAGGTCCTTTACCGCACTTTGATTTGATATTTAGAAATAAAGCGATACTCTGATTAAGTGAGACTGGTCAAAGGGAATGCTCAGGGAAATCTTGAAAAGGATTATGGGAAATAAGAACTGATAAAAAAAACCACCAAGAATGGGTTTTATCCATGTAAATATAAAGACATGAGAGAAAAAAAAAAAAAAATTAAATAATATTTCAGTAGAACAGATATGTCAAATAAATGCTGAAAATGTCATTGAAAATCTAAGAGGAGGATGTCAAATTTTTCATCTGAGGTGGAAGTAAAAAGGTGAGCATTTTAGGTGAACTGGGCAATCACCACTGCACATTAAATTTAAAAAAAATCTGGACAAAATTCGTGATAAAGTATAAAAATAGTTTTGAGAAAATATAAATGTCAGAAATTCATCTTTATGAATAATGAAAATGGAAATCATATGCCACAGGAAAAATATATATCAGTAGCTACAAAATCACTTTTTCTGACCTTAATATATACACACAACTTTAGAATAAATTTTTAGAAGAAAAAATAATTGAAAACTTGCAGATAAATCAAAAAATGGGATAAAACATAATCTGCATAAACCAAACAACAGATTGTCCGAGGTTTGCCTGATAACTCAGTAATGAACTATTTATATAGGAAAATTTAAATATAGCAGGATTTTTTATTTTTTTTTATATCTGATCTTCAAATATGGTGCTTTATGGAAAACAGTTGGCAAAGCCTGCCTGTGTGGGAATTAGTAAATGAATTCTGATGGGAAAAGGAAATGACTTACAGAAAATGTCACCTGGTCATGCTTGAGGGGGAAATACCAATCTGGATACTGTCCTCTACCATTGATCTTTTAAAATGTTTTTCAACAATGTACACACTAGGGAGAGTGGTATGCTGCTGAAATGAGATGTGGTCAGCACAGAGAAGGACTGACATGTCATAGGGAAAGAGCATGAGATAAAGAACATCAGCCTTGTAAATGATAAAAGCTGGTTTTCCCATTTCTCTTCTCTTTTTCTTCCTATCAGACAAGAATTCTGTCCTCTTAGTTCATAGGTTATGCTCAAAACTGCCACTTGTTTTTCCTTTTTTTAGGACGTCTAGCAAAAAGCCTCACACTGGCACATCACTGGCCCAGCAGCTGAAGGAACTCAACTCTGAGATGGTGAAAAGCCCTCAAACATAGAGTATCGGCTCCTGCGAATGCAGGAAACCTGATACGGCACAGTATTACACATCAGTGACTTGGCTACATGCCCTTGCCATGCCCAAACGTTTCTGACATATTTCTGTTCTGATTGCTACACACATAATTTAGAAAACCACAATCCCATGCACCCCAGTTTAATTACTGGGAAGCTGTTGCCTCTAATTCCCCTTGGCACTTACTCAGGTATGTTAATTTTATCACTGTCTGTATAGCTTCCTTTTGTAGATAGACATAATCATTTTCACAGCCTCATCTCTTCATCTTTAAGTCTTAACTTTTGACGTGAGTACTCAGTTGTGTCTAATTAAGGCCCATTGCTACAATAAAGAGAAGGATCTGGCCAGTCCAACCACTGTGCTATGTGACCACAAGAGTGGTCCCAGTCCTGGAACATACATGATGTCTCTTGGGCAAAAATTGTAAATCCCTCAGGTAAGGGATTTCTAAGGTAAGTAAGACATCAAGTGAAATTCTAGATGTAGTTCTCATTGCTTGTATTCAAGAAAGACCAGGTACAGAAATGGGTTATTAAGCTTATTTGTTAACATGATGCTAATGTATCTGCATTAGCATTTAGTTCGGATCAGGAGTGCACTTCTGTAGCAGATCTAATCACCCTCATTTACCGTGCTTGGGTTCACTTCCCAGGGGCTCTCAGAGCACACAAACAAGAATATTTTCAAACAAAAGAAAGCAATATCCAGCTAGTAGGTGTTCAGTTCATGGGAGCAAAGCAGAGGTTGGAAGAAGTGAAGCCAGAGGAGCAAACATGTCTGGCATGCTCTGGTTCTCTGACAGGAGTGTTACAGAGTTAAAGTGCCCCACTAAATGCTGAAGGCTCCTGTTGGTGCTGGGAATGGTGAGAAGTTGCACTGGAGCCCAGGACATCCAGTGGAGGTTAAACCCCTTGGAGTGCCCCAATGTGTGCAGCCCGTGTTGGGGACATCACAGGAGGCCTGCTTGGGCTCAGTGGCACAGAGGTGGATGAGGGCATCTCCTTGGGACATGACCTGCAAGGAGGAGCGTGTTCGGGTCACAGGCGGATGACTGGAATGCTGACAATGTGCTGGCCTGAGGTTAAGCTAACTGAACAGGACGAGAGAAACTGCTGGACAAGACATGAGAAAAACATTGGGTTTAACAAATATCAATGTGAGAAGCTGGCAAAAGTAAAAGCACCAGGAGGAATAGCTAGAAAAGGATAAGGAGGAGATATGTGAGGATCAGACAGACTTCACAGATAGTTGCTGGGGGAATAAGGGAAACTTTTAGGAAGCAGAGATTCACATAACCACTGTGGCCTGCGAAACATAATAATACTACGTAAGGTTGAGACCTAGTTACACGGGTAACTATCAGAAGTACTAAATATGGGTACCGGTGCAGGAAAAGTGGGACAAATGGGGAAAAAGTAACTAGGGGCAGGTTGTTTATGTTGAATGGGATAAAGGTGGTAAATGCAAAGAACAGCGCGGCAAAAAGTGGACAAGGACAATGGTAGAAAATCAAAAGAACATTTCATTTTTCTTCTGAAGAAATAAAAGAAGGAGGTTTGTCAATTGCTTTCTGACAGAAGCAGAAGGAAAATTTTGGATTAGAAAAGTTTTTATGCTATCCTTTCAAGAAATCAAGTGAAATCTATCTGTGTAGTTCTGGTGCAATATCCTGAGATAAACTTCAGAAAAGGGAAATGTTGACCCAGTGAGAATAAGTGGCAGGAGAAACTGTGGAACTGAGAGTAAATAAAAGAAAATTGCTTTCACTTCCCAAAGGATTCCAACAGCATTGAAGCTATGCAAATCAGTGTCTTCGTAACCTCGAGTAATCTAAAGCAATCCTGCACCTGCCCTTGCTTAAATTGGCAAACTAGTACAACCTTGCAAGAAATCACTGAGTGCTGTAATAAGCAAGATCATTCAACTGCAGCCCAGTAACTGAAGTAATCCAAGACTTATATATTCAAAAAAGAGCTGTGTGCCAGCTTAATGAAATTTGAGAGAAGAGTATGATCTGGATGAGCCCCACCTTTGTTCGAATTATAGACAACTTGTCTCAGACTTTGGAACAGCTAATATATTTTTGCTGAGCATGACAAGAGCTATCTCTCTCTCTGCAATAGTGATGATTTACAGTGGGTAATCAGAAAGAGGGAAACAGCATTACTGATATATCTCCTTGTTGTTTCAAAGAACCTGATAAGAAGAAAACTCATATCGGGGCAGTATCCTAATCCAATTGGATCCATTCCTCATTAAGCTAATTCACTCAACTCTAACAGTCCAAATGGACACTGAAGTAAGAAATTAAATTGAATTCTGATATTCTTATATCAATAAAATCAATTAATGCCTGCTTTCCAGTATAGGAGAACACAAAATTCCCAAATGATGTGCAATAACTTTTACATTTTAAATGCCTAAATTGTGGCCACTGAACAATTTCCAGTTATTTTTGAGCCATCTGTTCAAGCCAAAACTAAGCTCGACACTCCAGCAAAGGAAACACTTAGGGAAAAAAAAAATCTTTGGTTTCTTATTTTAGCATTTAATTGTTTACAGAATAAGACATTTGTGAATGATGGTGGTTGGGATAGAGTATAGTAGAGTAGGGGAGGGTGGAGTAGAACAAAGTGAAACAGAACAGAAAGAACACATGCCTTTGTCAAAATATTCAGGTTGCAAAAATGAAACCAATTAGGAGCTCAACTGAAAAAATCTCCTTTCCCAAAAAAGTGTAATTCTTTCTACACATATAGCTTTATGTTTTCAACTGCCAGAGAAAATGAATATACATTTCTAAAGAAGGTAATAGCAATGATTGTAACTAAGTACGAAAGGTCTCTTGTTTTGTGAATCACCCATATTTTTAAGTGCTCACTACATATATGTTAAAAAAAAAAAAAAGCCATTTTCTGAAATTGTGCCCTGATTTGCTCTGAACCTGAAGAGAAGTGTTTTCAGACCCTTCAGCAAAATTGTTTGAGCTTACTATAAACATTTTGAATATGCAGGCACAGCTTGCTGATGTAATTTAGTAGAATGGTCTCCACAGAAAGAAAAAAAAAACACACTTAAAGTTTACGGTTTGGCTTTTCTGTTGCTTTTACTGAGATATATGGAAAAAAAAAAGATAGTAACAACTTGAAAAGTTATGAATTTTTAAACATGCAATTTCATATGGGTTTCCTATATTGCTGAGAAGTACATATAGATGATAGACTTCTTTTGTCCTTGTATATCTAAAAGTAGATATATGCACATCATGGGTTTCCATGGGTTGTAAAGGCATCAGCATTAGTAGTAACTCCCAGTTACCATATGTGAAGCATACAGATTTTTGGAGCAACACAATACTATTTGTTTATACCAATTGTGACATTTGAAGCACCACTGATACAGCTGCAATGCATAAAAGGAGAGGTGATTCAGTTTGGTTACAGACATGAAGAGAATCTAGGACTGAATATCTGTATTTGCTGAAATCAATGGTAAAATCTGTATTCACTTTAGTAGCACAGACCCACACACTTATAATGCAGGTTTGCAAGACAATTGTGATTCGCTGATATTTTGCAAAAAGAAAGAGGTGTTACACCTGCAGTAACACCTCTAGGTGGATTTGCTTCTAGAGTAGGTGAGTACAAGAGGAAGAAAATTGACAGTAAACTGATCTTCCATTGCTCACCAAAAATGTGAGAATTGTTGTGAATGTGAGTACTCCAGCCAGATATTAAGAAAAGTCATGCAACAGATGTTGTGCAGCAAGAAGCGCTGAATAATGATGTTGTAGATAAGTTTATATAAGTCACTCTGTGTTTACCAACAAAGAGAATAAATGCAGCCTCACTCACAGGCAGCACTCTGTGCTTCAGCAGCAGAGGGGGTGACAGTCCACTCAACTCGACTGCAAGTGCACCAATGTATGCCTGTAGCCTGGGCAACATGCAAACGTCTTGTGACAGTTTTTATAAGTAGATTTTTTTTTCTTGCAAAGTAGGCCCCCTGTTTAATATCATTTTCATATAAATGTTGCCATTAACGCAAACAGAATCTCCAAAAAGTTCTAGTGTGCACAATGCAGATAAAAACTCAAATAGAAAAGTCACATTTAATATTTGCAAGAAAACTATGAAATTAAAGAAACTAAGGTCTCTCTCATGTGATAGGCATGCCACAGAGGAATTGTCCTGCTCAAGATTCAGGGAAATGGGATTGGTCAGAAAAGAGGGCAGAAAAGGGTGAAGACAGTAGAGAAATAAAACTAGGAAATCTGCCTTTAAAATCAAGAGCTGTAATTTTTAGTAGCTGCTGAACACTTTCTCTCGCTTTGAATTTGACAGGAATTTCAGATGGTTTGCTCTACTGATGGGTAGACGATAGCAGCTAGAAGATCTTTGAGCAATTTGCACCAGATTCCTGAATTATGTGTGAAGTCACTGGCAGTGACTAATGAGGTGGATGACAGAGCCTGTATTCCTAACATAGCATGAGAGCAGCAATTAGGGGTTTCAAAATGCTTGGATTAGCAAGGTGAATCTTGACTAGATGAGTGCTGTGATGGTTGAGCTAAGATGAAGGTTTCAGCAGAAAAGATATCAGGAAACAGCACTCATGGATAACACCCAGTGTTCATAACAGGATGATCAGCAGCCTCAGGGAGGCAATAGGCTTCAACATCCACTTGACAACCCTAGAATAAAATCTCCAGCAATCCTCCCCCATTAGAGAGATGTGTCTGGCTCAGGTAAGGATGTCAGATGGCAGCTGTCTTCCCAGTGACTGTTAATACTGCTCAGTTGCTCGGTGACTCCAGACTAATATAAGGGCCTCCAGCCACACATTTGTTACCAAAGTTGTTCCACGAGTCTAAATGCCAAAACAGTCTTAACCAGAGTCCCTAAACACAGGCAGCATCATTTATCAGACAGGACAGAACCTCACCAGTGGCTCATGTGGGAAATTATGGATCCCTCTTTAGTCTCTGCAGCATAATGAATATAGGTGATGAGTTTCGGGTAGCTGTACATGGAGAACTCTTCTCAAGCTTTTGCATTTCAGTGTACATTTTAATTTGATAATTTAAATGGTCAAATTACAGGATCTTTTAAACACAGAGGACCTCATTTTGTTATCACTGGGTTCTGTCTCATAGGTAGCTCAGTGGATTTCAGTTCTGTTTTCATTTAACTGCAGGAAGAACCGGACTACAGTAGGTAGAAAGCAGGATAAAATCTCACTGCAGTACTGCTTTCCCCTGCAGAATTACAGACTCAGAGTAAAAGATGTGTCCATGGCAGGGAAAAAGCAGTCTGCAATGAACATAGATTCATAAATTTGAAGGCCAAATAAAGATTATTATGATCATTTATGCCTTCCTGCGTAGTTCAGGTTATAGAATTTCCCACAAGTGATTCCAATGTCAAATCCAATAATTTACAGCTGAACTAGAGTACAGACCCTGAGAATGATGGGATTTTTTTCCATAATAATGATGTAGTGTAGCCCAGTGTGCTCTGCAATGCAATACAGCAGCTCTCTTGCTAGAAAAGCATTGAGAAAATGCAAATAACCTCACAGTTTTAAAAATCTCATTTTAAAATATTTTTGTCATTCTCCTGTATTTTCTTTTGAATATAGTTAAACTGAACTTGTTTTTCAAAAGCAAATGCATTCACTGAGCACTGCTATGAGAGATATTTATTGACAATTTGTGCAAGTATCACCTCTCACAAGTAAGAGACGTAATGCACAGGTGGCACAACACAGGTGCACTTCTGAAGTGAGGGTATATTTGTAATGAACAGTGTACCTGACCTGAGCACTTCTTCGGCTTCTGCTCTGTATTATTACCCTTTTGTCAAATCTTTTGTCAGATCACTCTGCACTTGTGATCGCTGTGCATCTCTGTACAGGAACGTCTGAATGTGCAAGATGGATCTCAGGCAGTTTTCTGTGGGTGTTCAGCATATCTGCCTTTAGCTGTGTCAGGAGCAGTGTTGGCATTCAAGAAATGATTTGTTTGATGTAAGGATCTTGCAGTCATTCAGCTGACACTCATATTAACAGATCTGCTCAAATGGAGACTGCATAAGTATTTAATCTTAATGTTATTTCAAGGGAAGGAGTCTCAGTTCTCAGCTGAGTCAGAATTGGTTTAATTTTCTGAAGCCAAGGAAGCTGCAAGAAAATCCATTGTAACCAGATGGAGATAAAGTCATCTTCCAAAACTCCTGAAATGGCAATAATACCTGGAAAGGGCTTATTGCCCAGCTTCTGTGGCAATAACATTTCTCATCTGGGCTCCAGCAAGCTGCTTTCACACCATCAGTGCACCCCTCAGCATGCAGCCATCACGGAAAACATGCAGAAAAAGGAAACCTGGACTCTGTAGTGTCTCTTCTGTCCTGGAATAACCATGCAGCTATTAAAAGTCCACTCCAAGTTCAGTGCATAATTATTGTTATACTTCTTTTGGAAATGGCTGACTTTTATCAGCCTTGATAGCTCCTCCCCTGGAAAAGGTCAGTGTCTCCCCAGGGAGGTACAGCTCACAGTCTGTGAGAGATTGCCTGGCACTCATACCCTTTTGTCAGCTGACCTTTAAATACAATAATGTCAGTTTGTTAACAAGAAAGTTTCATTTGTTCAAGTCCTTGGTATTAGTCTGACACGACTTGCCATTTTAAACATTTATCTGATTTTCTCCTTCTCTGTGATCTCATGATAATGTTGTAGTGTTAATCTTTGAGGTCACATACTAGGCAGATTGCCTCTCTAACCCATATTTGCAAGCTTAATATAAACTACTTTTAAGGATGTTCAGACCCGTGTTGAAAGAAATATACAGTTTCCCAAAGTGTTTACACCAGGGGCTAGCAATGTTTCTTCTGTTTTTTTTCTGTCCCTTATTGGTAACCTTGGGAAAATTTGGGAAAATTTTTAACTGATTTTGTGGGTCTCATTAGATTGGTGCTCTGTTCTGCAAAACACATACCACAGTCATCCTCTCTGTATTAAAGGGGCAAATACTGAGCATTTAATTAAAGAAATGAGAGTGCAAAACTCTTTTTCATCCAAGAGTTTAGCTCGTTGGGTGAATGTGAATCATCCAACATTGCAGCACAAATTCAGACACAGTTTCCTGAACTCCCAGGCTTCTTCTGGCGCTGCCTGTATTCAGAATTAGGCCTTTTGGTGAGCACATATATCAGTGGTAGAAAGTAAAGAATTTTCTGTCAGACTACTTGGGGACATCATTTCACTTGTCACACTCTTACACAAACATAAAGTCAGGCTCTCACAGATCATCTCCTAGGAGTTACTCAGGTAGTTTACAGACTACAGGTAGCAGGCTAAATGTAAATTTTCCTACAAACTAGATGAGTCCCTGCTGCACAGCCTTTCTTCCCAGGTTGCTTATGTAGACAATCTATCAAAATGCATGGTATGCCCTTCTGCCTACCTAACACGTTTGCTTCCAAAGAAAACTGAGGAAAATGCGTATGCTGGAAACTGCCACGTAAGGACTAAGGCTATGGGATGGGACACGATGCAGAGCACAACTACTTCCAGCGTGGACGCATCCATGGAGAAGGACCAATGAGGCCATCTAGGCTGACTTCTATTATCACTTGAAACAGCTTTTTTCCGGACACCTCATACGAATTGTAAGATCCCAGCCCCTCAGTACTGTAAGAACAAGAGGAGAGAAAAAGAGCGATGTACTGAATATCCTTTACCTCACACTGCAAAAGCTAAATAAAAAAAAAAAAAGTTCCAAGTCACAGTCCAAACTAATTTGTCAAATCCAAGGGAAAATGTTCTTCCAAACTCTGATAATCACCTTGATCATGAATGTGTGATTGCTTTATACATGCAGCACATCTAAGGACATGGATTCCCTGCAACTCACTAGAGCACAGGCAGAGCTGTGCTGGTGATCTGCCTCCAGCTGTGCCCCATAAGCAGTATTTCAGACAAAGATGCACACACACACACACAAACCTCAGATTATTTTCCTACCACTGCTTGATATATATTCCCCTTAATGTAATACTGAGGTTCACACAATCCCTTTTAGTCACAGCATTGCAGACACCTCACGTTAAGGTAATTATCTGTGATGACCCCGAAGTCCTTCTTGGAGTCTAATGTACCTATCATGCTCATTACCATAATATTCAAGTCTCCATAGAATCAAGACATCTGAGTCAGTCGTGTCAATCTGCAGAGCACAGCCTGGAGAACAGCAGAGAAGGAAAGCAGATGAAGATTAAGATTCAAGAGCAAAAACACAGGATTTTTAAATTTTAGAGATATTTAGGACATCAAAAGGAGAATGTAAATTTTCAGTAATAAATCAAAGAAATATAGATGACAATGCTTCATTAGAAATACTGATGCAGAAAACACTTTGCAAAACACAGCATAAAACTGCATTGCAGGAACTGACAGGAAATGTTTTTTACTAAGAACAAATAGATTAAACAGAAACAAATTGCAAGACTAATGCCACTGTCATGTGCACTGCCTAAACAAGGAGTAACTTCATTGAAAACCATGCAGTTACATGTATGTAAGAGTGCTGTAAGAGCAGAATAAAACTCAAAGTAAGGGAAATTCAGCTGTATTAGTATTACTGTATTGCAGTGAACTGTCATGTAAAAATAATGCACATTACCCAGCATAGTTTCTGTCAAATTATATTTTCACTATACTCTTACAGATCTTTGCCTGGTTATTTGTTTCTTGCTGGTTAGCCATTAACTGACCTCCTTTAACAAATGACTGATGCTTCATAACATTCATAGCTTGGCAGCTCTGATAGAGGAAGTATCAATCACACATTTTCTCTCTTCAATTACGCATATCCTATTTCTGACTGTATTGTGGGAACAGTCACGTTGGAACAACAGTGCCTCGGGGTGGGAACCATCTCACCTCACTTCACATGTCTACATCTAAGGCAGTCAACCTCAGCTCTTCTTATAGTCAGTTACAGCCATTTCTGTATTAGGGCATAAATGGCATCTACTTTAAGTGTAGATGAGTCATGATCTAAAAGTGCCTATTTCTCTTTATTGGCTGCAAAGGGAGCCAGAAGCAACTAGATCAAATATAGACTTCTACAATAGACAGCTACAGAGTCAGCTGAGTGTCACCCCCACAGTTTATAATTTTGACAAATCACACACATTTTAAACCAGATTTGTTCAGTGAAGCATTCTTTTAACAGGGCTTTTGGCAACTTACGTGCAATCTAGAAAGTAGGTCTCTCTGTATAAACCTTCCCTGCCAACATACATGCAGGGAAGGCTGTGCCACTGTGTCGGACTCTCACTTAGACAAACACTTCGCTGCTTACCAAAGCTCAACAGTCCAAGATTGTATAGCTGCCTCCTAATTGCACATTAGTCCTCTGTGACTTGGCCTATACTAAAACATTTTAATGAAGAGATGGAAAGTAAAAAAGTTTTCATGAATATTATTTGGAAATCAGACACCTTTTGCTACAGATATCACCTTATTCCAGAAAGCCCACGTGCTCTGAGAGATGTGTTGTCACTCATTGCCTAACACTCATGCAGTTAAGTGATGTTCTCATTCATCCTGTGCTCTTCCAACTGCCACTGCAGGTACCAAACCATCCACGATGAGCTAGAGGCACAGAGTTGCACATGTGCTTCAAGCCAGTCTAGTACAAGATAGTTCTGGTCTGCAAGCTAACTGGTGTAGGGCATGAAGGGCACTGGCTAGGCCTCCTTCTCTCTCTCATTTTCATTTCCGTCATCACAGTAACATGCTAACATCTCAAGAGGTATGCTTTGCTTATAAACAAAAGCAAAATAAATTAATATCCCAGATGGTCAAGAAACAACTCTAGGTAGAAAACTGCAGGTAGAAGAGGTCACCTAGAGAGGTTGTGAAGTCTCCGTCCTTGGAGATATTCAAAAGCTGTCTGGATGAGGTCTTAGGCAGCTGGCTCTAGGTGGCCCTACTTGAGCAGGGATTTGGACAAGATGACTCTCAGAGGCCCCTTCCAACCTCAACCATTCTGCAGTTCTGTGAAAACTCCCACAAACAACCTATTGGGAAGACTGGTCAACAGGGAACAGAGTCAGTGCTTTTGTACCTGTCCCTGCAAAAAGAACTTATGGAACAACCTTTAAATACACACTGAGAAAGGGTGTCACTGATGCTGAAATTGGAGATTCTTGTTCAAGTATCCAGGTAAAACCAGATTTAATCTCTGCCACGTGAAGTAATTGGAACGTCATATGTCCATCTCTATTCATGGGTCTCTTAGTAGCTATTTCACAGATTCACAGCAAGGCACCAATTTCTACTGTACAGTTTTGAATACAACATATCTATCCATGTTACTGCATAATGACAGCTTTCATTTTTATTGATTTTAAGATGATTCTTACACAGCAGATGTCTGAGTTACTCTTACTTCAGTCTGCTCATAAACAGTTGTAGGAAACCACATAGTTGTTTGCAAATTAACCAGTCTAGAGAAAAATCATGTGTAATAACAAAATTCATAAGATGCCAGCACACAGCAGGGCAGTATTTTCAAGGTGCTAAAACTGCACAAAAAACAGATAATATTTTTTCTTCACAATACTATAAGTTAGATTGAGTCTCTTCACGTGTAATATTTTAAAAATACATGTCTCACCATGTTTTGGATATTTGTCCATATTTCAGATTGGCTTAGACTTCAAAATAAAGATCTGCCAGGTGAAAACCAAGATCTGAATGCCAAGCATGGCATCCTGATGCACAATTATGCTTACAAAATTTCTTTTTTTTTTTGCAATAGAAGCATTGAGTCTCACTTGTGATTCACCAACGCACATGGAATACTGAGTTTCCAAAGAGGAAACAACAGTTTTAGGGTTTAGCCTTTGTCTTACATTTTTAGCTTACAGACCTAGAACCTCACAGTTGGACAATACATACCACCTTACATTGATTACGCTTTGTACTTCTAGAGATGCTTTAGTTTCAGTATTCAACAACACTGTCTTGCACCCTCGGTAGCATATTTTTTTAATATTCCCATGCACTGTCTTAAGAAAGGCAGTCTGCAGATGCAGACTTATCTTCTTTTGGTATTTTGTTAGTTGTTACAAGTTGAAAGAAACACTGAAATAATTTGGTTTTAATGTCAATCCCAAAAAATTCCATACAAAACAACCTTATTCTATGGTCTGCATACAGGTTGCCTAGAATATTTTTTCAGTATTTCTTTTGGGGGGAATATATATGGATAATTCTTATGTGACACTGAATTTTGTTGGAATTTTAAGAATTTTTATGAGATGAGAAGCCCTTTAAAACATTCTTTTTCCCAGAAATTTACTTTAAGGACATATTTTAAAATTCAGATGATATAGGATTGCATTTGTTTTCCCCCATCCTCAAAAGGGCATACATGTCATTCTTATGAAGATAAAGCCAAGGAAGTTATTTTCCCAGTTGTTGCTTTATAAACATAAAGCTCAAATACTTACTACAGCAGTTACTCTTACAATACTTGTTCATATTTTGTATTAAGAAAATATGATCAGAAGTGAAATGATCACATGCACATAGAGAACAGCTTTGGAAGTCACTGTTGCATTCGTTTGGAGGAGAAATGAAGGAGAACCTCAGCCAAAAGGGAAGCAGTTTCCTGGTTTACTCTATGACATATCAGATGATGAGCATCTTCCCTGTGGGAAAGTGGCACACAGCAATAGGATCAGCAACATGAAAGCTTCAGAGAGAGAATTAGAACCCATGAGACCTGGAAGGCTGAATTAGAGGAACTGAGATAGACAGGAAAATTAACCAACAGCACTTTCAGTGGGCTGTTGGAGCCACCTAATCTTCAAATAGGTACAAATCCTACCTAAAAAGCAAACTGAGTGGTGGAGCTGTTCATTGAAGAGAGGTTCGGAAATACCATAGAAGCTGGAAAAGGTAAAACAAGATCTCAATGACAGGTTTTCTCCACCAGATAATATCAATGTAGCATCCAGTGTTAAGGATGCTCCTCTGAAATCAGGAACCCATACTGGAGGAAAGAGAAAGGTTGATAGGAATAGAAGATGTAATTATCAGGAAAAAAAATAGATGTGTTTGCTGCCTTTAAGATGATTATATAATGACCTCCTTTTTGTTCACCACAAATGTTGTAGACATCATAAGGAACCTGAATCACCTAAAACCCCAACAGGACAAGGCGAAGGAGAGGAAAACAGGTGGTGAGAAGGTGGTGGAAATGGGAAATTACTCCATATTCATTGTACGGAGAGGTGATCTGAACAGGAGAGATGAACCATAAGAGAACAAACCAGGTGGTATTTAAAATTAAGAAAGTTGTGAGAGAGCTTTCAAAATATAATGATGTCTGAGTTCCAGTGTTAGGATGATACTTCAAAGAAGAAACTTGCTGGAGCCCAAAGTATAAATGACAGCTCAAGAAAGATGGCATGGCATGCCCCTTGCCTGGGCATCCCTAGATTTAAGCCTTGTCTTGAGGACAAGGAGAAAAGGGGTAAGGATGTCCACACAGAATCTGTTAGAAACCAAAACAGCTGTGGAAAAGACTGTCATATAACTCCACATAAAAAAATAAATACTGCCTGATTAAAAAATTAACATTGCTTCTTTATAAGATGGTCCTGCTTTACAAGTTCTCAGAGGGTTCTGGAGGGGTCAAGAAATATATGAATAATAATTTGATTGATTTAATCTATTCTGATTTCCAAAGAATTTTTAAAGGGAACTGAGAAGCAATGGTTTAGAGAGAAGGCCCTGGCTAGTATAAAATATTCAATAAAATATAGAAAACTGAGGAAAGGAGTAGATAAATAGTTCTTAAAGATCAGGGATGTCAGCGATGGATTCTGTAAGGATCTGTTCTGGCACCTATGGTGAATAAATGACCTGGGAAAGATAATAATTGATGATAAGTTTTGCCGATGATACTACCATTGAAGGTAATAAGATGAGTGCCAGCTGTGAAATGTTGCAGAAGAATTGGCAAGACTGACTGAATAATAAAATATCCTATGAAATTTAGTGTAGGTACATGTAAAGCGAAAGCCATGTAGAAAAACAGCTGTAGCTTCAGGCAAAGTAGTTTATTCTGAGCTGACTTTTACTTCTTGAGAGTGAGAACTTGGGGTATGATAGTCAGTTCTACAAAAAAAACAAAAACCAAAAAACAACACAACACAAAACAAAACAAACAAACAAACAAACAAAAACCAAAAAAACCAAAACAATTCTGGGCTCAGCAGCGATTCAAAAAACTAATTAAAAAAAAAGCAAAGCAAATGGATATTAGGTATTAGTAACATGTTGGACAAGCAATAGAGAACAAAGAAGGAAGCACCTCTGTATTGCTGTATAAATACACAATTCAACCACGCTACACCGTTCAGTTTGAAAAATATGTGATATGAGATGTGTGATAGAAATCTACAAAATCATTATGATCATGGAGAATAACAAGAGGGATAGACTGCTCAACAATAATTCAATCAATGAAAAATAATCAGTCTTCATCAATGTTCAATATCAATAACAACACTGGAGGCCATAAAATGAAGATAGTGGAAATATTAAAAAAGAAAAAAAAAGGAGGTAGTTTTTTACTCAATGAATAGCAGAGGTGTATTACTACTTTCCAAAGGCTGTTCTGCATGAAGAATGTTTAGATGTCCAAGGGGAGACCGGATGAAATTTTTGAAGAGTAATCCCATACAGGTTTAGTAAACAGACCAACTTTATCAGGCTTGGGAAGTGCACTGAGATGAAAGCATTAGGAAGCACCTTGTCCTCATACAGCTGATTCTTTCCTTACTCTTCCCTAGAGATCTGTTTATGGCCACTGGTGGAATCGATGATCTAGAAGGACCATTTACCAGGACAGAAGTGATGACCTATGTTCTGATGTGCTAATGGTTTGTAAAAGATAGTGCCTATGTGTTGAATAGCAGAACTATTTTTATTACCTGAACATACCTATAATTTTGCATGACTGTCACTTGTTCGACCGATTCCACAGATGAAGTCCACTGCCTACCGCAGGATCTCCTTTTGTTCATCTAAACCTCAACATACACATTCCCTTTCCATTCCTTCTCATTGATATTCCTTTTGATCCCTTTGGTTGCAAATTTCGATTTCTTTTTCTAACTACAGTTCTATACTCCATGACTGTTCTCTCTTCCACAAATAAGTACCTGTCTTGCCCTCTCCTTTACTATAACTGATTTCCTCCCCTGCATTCCATGTCTGGATTAGTTGCTCCTCCTTTGTCTTCATATCCCATCAATCACCTTAGATTTTCCTTGCAGTGAGGTCTCTCATTCTCTTTCCAATGGCTTCTGTGGGATAAGGCAGGCTGTATAACAAATGAACGTACAAGGTTTTCTGGGATCATCTATCATACTGGAGAAATTCCTAAAATATTGTCAGCTGGTTAAGCAAACCCAGTGAAGAGGCTGCTTTTCAAGGAATGTAGTAGCTATTGAATAGAGTAACTTTTAAATTGTAGCATAAAAGCATAAATAGCCAGTGATTATTTACACAGGTACATACACGTGCACTATGTACCCATGTTTGTATATTAGATCACTACAGGTAAAGAGCCATTTTATAAGATGTATGTTCTTAAACGCAAATGAAATATTTTTTCCTTTAAAAGAAAATATAGTTTACATTCTGACTCTTTAATAACCCCTTAACATCATTTACATTCAATTAACAGTGCAAGTTTTCCATCACAGTTTAAACAAAATCAGAGCATGAAGAGCTAGAACTTATTGGTTAAACTAAAACCATTATCTATTGAAAGTTTTAAGCTAATTTTTTTGCAACAGTTGTGTTTCATGAAGATGCACAAAATTATTCGTTGTCTAAGTTTATTTGACTAATTTAGTTTAATGCTGAGCTGAAGCAAAGCTGTGAGATCCAGAACATGTTGAAAAAGCAGGAAAGCTCATTTTCCAGTTTCAGTTTGTAAATAATGATGAGATGTGAAATGATGAGACAGATTAACACCTGTCTTGAAGAATATGGTAAGCGAAAATAATCAATTGACTAGTGATGGATAATGCTTTCTTCATTTAACGCATTAATTAATTCTACAATGAACTTGTTTTGAGAACCTTTTCTTTTTTCCAATTTCTATAGTTTTATTTCCCCAATAAACAATATCAAAATACTAGTTTGGTTCATTTTAAGTAATTGTCAGTTAAACTGAATTTCCATTCAAATGCAACTTCACACAAATAATAATTAAAAAGATAAATTATCCACTAAATACTGAATTCGCTATTCATTGATTTCCAGTGTAATAAAACTGTAAGTACTAAGAAGCACAATAAATGCATGTAGTTTAATAGCAGCATTGACAAATATGTGGCGGACATGCATTTTTCACTGAAAAAATAGCCTCATTAAATACATCAATTTATATCAGTTAACTAGAACAGATTTTATTTTGCTATATATTGCGGAAAGAAGGATAAACATCATTTAAATTAATGCTTGTTGATTTAAATGATACTTAAAAATGGTACGATTTAAATCACCCATCCTGGTGTATATATTGCATATACACTCTGTTTTCACACGCAGGAAATGACATCTCATTTGGGAAAGGTTTACATCTACTCCTGTTCCATTGTTAGCTGTTGAAGATTTCCATTTGCAAGTCTGATATTATTTTATCATTCTCTATTTTGGAGATGTCTGTTCTAAATTAACATAAATTACAGCATTGCCTGCTTTATCTGCTGGTGAAAGATCTTTATTAAGAAATCTGAGTACAAACAGCATTTCCACAGTTGTCATAGATGTGGCTAAGGCATCTACATAGGAGAGAGACACAGGAGTGAGCACATCTACATTTTTGAACATTTGCAAGTGACAGTGTGATTTGTAAATAATGTTAAAATAGAAGTTTCATAGTACAGATATAAGCTGTAAGATGGTGGGAAATGATGAGCTACCAAACTACAACACACAGCTGCAGAAACTTAACACTTTACATGATTGTGCAGTGCCTCCAAACTCTTCATGAGTGCCACCTAAACTAAATCAAGATCTATAATGCTGAATTTTAACAAATGGAAGAAAGCCAAGAATAATTTCTAAAAGGCATTAATGCACAAAAAAAGTGCACTTGAAAATTCACACACACACACAAAAAAAGCAGGAAAGCTCAAAATATCAAAATATAGATTCCAAAAAAAAAAAAAAAAAAGGAGTTGGCACTGATTTATTAAAAGGATTGTGTTCAGAAAACTTCTTTTGATATAATTTACCTCAGCCTCAGTAATCAGTACTTGTGGAGCTGGCTACAATAGTGAAACACAAATTTGTATGGAGCAAGAAGCCAGTTCACACTGCACCAGAGGATGCTGGAGTGAAGGAGACTAATGTGGCAATCAAAAAAGCTGCACTACCTGCCAAGCAAATCCAAAAAGATATGCCACTGACAAAACACCAAGCACAAGCTAAATCATTTCCTCCTGCCTGTTCATATTTGTCTCAGGAGAAATATTTTTTTCTGAAACATTTCTTAAATTCAAATGCAAATACCCACATAATACTTGGCAGCTAGCATAGCTGTAGAACAAACTGACTAATTTGAGGAGATGACACAAAACAATAGTCACATATAAGGTTAGATTTTCAGAGTGCGTGATTTGTTGTAATTATTGAAACCCATTGAGAGCCCCAGGAGAACATAGCAGTTGCTTTCAAAGTTAGATCATGAAAGATAGATATGGCAAATTATATATGAAATTGCACATTACATTGGAATTACACATTAAATTGGAAGAATGCAAATGATTCAAAAAAGAGTAAAACTTACATACTTTTTCTGCTGCAGCCCTTAAAAAACAAAACAAAACAACCCAACTTTTAATGGACATAACTTAAATATTTTTTCAAGGAAATCAGAATACAAGTCAGACTAAGAAAAACAGCTTACAGAATAGTTAGCTGACATAGATGCATTGAAGCAGGAATGGCCAGATGTAATTCATCCTTGGATGATTAAGGAAATAGACAAAATAAGCTCTGATTACTATATTTAAGAAGTCATGACAGACAGCTGGTATCTTGAGGACTGGAAAAAGACCACCAAATTCTCTGTCTCCAAACTAATGGGGAGAAAAGAGGACTTGGTGAAATGCAGATTTAATTAGCCTTGTTTCAGATCTTGAAATATAGTGGAAAACTTATTAAAGGTTGGATTTGTGAGTGTTTTTAGAAGATAACTAGATGATAGACAACAACCAACATGATTTTGTCAAGCAAATTAATATGAAACCACTCTAGTTTCATTAAATAGCTTATTAGAAAAGAACCGAAGAAAAATATGTGGTATAGCTTGATTTTAATAAGGTTTCTGACATTATCTAACATATGTTCTTTAATGTAATGAAATAAGAATAAGAGGTAATAATCCAATATAAGTGGATAATCGGTTAAAAAATGGATTTCAAACTGATTTTTACCCATGGTCATCTTTTAAAATATTATGCACAATCCTAAACAACTCTGATCTGGGTTTCATTCCGCTCACAAATACATATTTAAATAGGAGGCTGGGCATGTAATGTGCTTCTTAGCTGGCCTAGAAATTTAAAACATTCTACTGAAATCCCAGTAGACAAGATTCACAATATTTTCTCTTTCTAGAAAACCAGTCACCTCTTAGATGAATTACGGAAAGTTAGTTTGGACTGATCTGATTTCATAAAACTATGTTGCATTTGAACACATTTTCCATTTATCTCCATGTCTTACTTATTCTTCTCTTCCAAATTTGTTCATAGTTTTTCATTATACTTAGGCCAAACTGGCAGAACTCTAGCTTTCAAGGTTATATTTTTCCTTCTTTCAGATACCATTACTGTAATGCTGTTCTTGCTGCTGAACCATTCTCAGTTTGCCAGATTCAATAAAATTTCTTGCTGTCAACTTCAAAACTTTATGTATTATCTCTTTCCAGTATTATGCAATACACATTATTCTTTCCCTCCAGACTGAGCACAGGAACTTTGCTTCCTCCCAAAATGGACAGGCACATTTATCACTCGTTTTCTAAAAATTACAGAGGAGATGACAGATACTGGTGCCAACCTTCCCTTCAAGGCTGTGATTCTCCTACCAACCTGTTCTCTAACTTCTCCAGACATGAACTCAGCCCACACTGACCAGGCTTCCTTTTATTCAAACAGTTTGTCAAGAACCATGTCAATGGCTTCTTGCAGAATGAACAACCATTGACAGGCAGCTCTCCAGAAAGTGGAAGTTCAGCTGAAGGCTGATTAATCAGGTCTCTCATTACTAGCCATTTCAGTCCAGTTTCCCATATCTGGTGTCTTTGTCTAAAAAGATACTTCTCTATCTTATGGGTTGCCATAAATTACTATATTGACAGTCCTAGAGCCAAACTTACACCTGGCATTTCACTTTCTTCTACAGAAATTTTATCTTAATGGATCCTACCCTGAAGGCCTGTTGCAGACTCCTAGTATTGCCGTCCCCAAAGCAATCTGAACCAGAGGAATTCTATTTTACCTGCGTTATCAATTATCCCTCCAGTTTGTTGTATGATTAATATGCAAAACTACCTACCATGTGTATCTTTATTCCTACCTTTCCCAAATTGTTCTCACTCTGTTTCTCATTATAGTAAAACTTCTTTTCTGCCATATTTCTGACACCCTTCTGATATCCCGTTTCACTCCATTTACCAATAATGTTTCCGTTTTTTGCCTTACACCAGTGTGTGTCAGTGTCTTTTCTCTGTATATGTCCAGTCTGGTAGCTAGATAAACAATCTTTCACTGTTTCTACTCTTCACAGCACTCAACAGCACTGCTTTCATTTTTGTTTTCTGTTGTTCTACTTTCCTTTCTTTCAGGACTATTCCTTTTTTTTCCTTTCTTCAGCTCTGTCTGATCCCAATCACTCCCTCATTCATGGAAATTATTCACTTCTATTTTTGTCTCTCTTCATCTCTTCCATGATTCTGGGGTTTATTTGTATCCATCCTCCTTCTTGGGTTTCTATTCACGCCAGTAGATGCCCAGTTAGCACCTGTTCTAGGTGGTGTTCATTCGCTCATCTTTGTTCTTTCTTTTCTCTCCATCGTCTTCATTTATAATATACATTACTGCACTCATCTCTTCTAACACTTCCAAAATATTTTGACTTCCCTCACTTAAAATATAACTTATCGAAGATTTCCTGCCAAAACACAGTTCCTATATAATATTGAGAATTTCTAAAACCTCTGTTAACGTCTTGGAAGAAGTCTTCTTCAAGAAACTCATGCTGACTATGCAATACTTACTGTCCTCCTCTGCTTGTGCCCTGCAATGCTAGAATTAACTTTTTCCATAATTCCCAGTTTCTTGGTTTATCAGCACAAATTTTATTCTACTGAATAAAATAAGTTGAGATTTTCCAAGTTACTGATGCTCCTGATTTACTATTATTTCTCTCTCCATGCATACTAGATCATGGATTGTACTAATTCTAATACCTAATCATAATAGAGCATGCTATTAGTAATTTTTGCACATAATTTGACAGTACTCATAGCATATATTTTTCATCATCAGAGCTAGACAGATTTTTAATCCCTCATATATTTTTAACAAGAATTTATGGAAAATTTGAAATAACATTGTTTTATGTGTATAACTATAATACTTATTTTATTATTTCTTTTCAAAGTGGTAGTCACAGAAAAGAATAGATTCTGTTTGTGTGACCTACACTTTTAGGGCTTGGGACCAAAATCTCATTTGACTTATACAAAAGACCCAGTAATTTCTATGTGGGACTTTAGCAGCCAAGATCTTGGCTCCACAATGGATGTAAGGGCTGAACATGGATTTAGACAGGATTTAAGAGCACAGCTTTAAATCCATGATTTTGAGAATTCTGCACTTAAATGTTGCCTAACTCTGCAACTGCCAGAGCTCCATAATGCTCAGGTTTTAATTTTTAAGTTCCCAAGCACATGAAACTCTACTACTGCTCATTTCCATGATGACACTTTTCTTTATTAATTTGAACTCTGCTGCCAAATATATGCCAATACACCAGATGGAGCACAAGATTAGTAAGACTTACTGGTCTCTGCTTGTGATCTCCATACTAAAAGTGAAAAGACTACCTTCTCTAAGGATAAGATATCAGGTTATCACAGCACGCTGCATCACAGTTGATGGATGCACACTCTTGGAATCTCGTACAGATGGACAATTCCTAATTCAGAGCTTGTAACATCCCTGTATAAAAGAATACTATGTTGGGCTTTATTTGGGCAGAGAGAAATAATTGAAATTCAAGCTAAAAAATTTATTAAGCAGGGCAGAATTCCGTCATATTTTGTGCAAACCATCAAAATCTGACCAAGTCACCTGAGCTAATATAAGCATTAAAAAATTACTCTAGTGGGTTAGACCAAATTTTACCAAATTTTAAGGTTCTATTTGCCTTACCAGGCTGCTCATACCAAGTCAAGATATACTCTGTTCTGTTGAAACTAGGATGTTGTACAGTCAGGAATAAATCTAGAGAAGGCAGGTTGATAGCTAGGGCTTTCACTTGGAAAGGCAGAAACCTATGAATTCACTTCACAGACCTTCTCTAATTTTTAATCCAGTTAATGTATTATGTCAAGTACATGAACAGTCCAAGGAATAGAGCCTAGATCAGGCCTGGAATAACTCATAATGGGAAACTGAACATGATCACGCTAAATAATGTGTAATATAACACTACTAGCTGACTGAAGAAGAAAAACTCTGTCTTCAAAATGGAAACTGCAAGCCTTCCATAGCCTGTTCAGTTATATCTGTCTGTCAATCTGTTTCAAACCCAAGGCCAGGCTCATCAGCAGTGGAAGGCACTGAAACAAAACAGCTCCTACCTGATCCCAATGGCTGAAGCAGACTACTCCCAGGAGCTAGGTAGTCCTATGCCATGGCATTAAAAACTGACTTGCCTCCAAGGCAGAAGGGCACATTAAAACAACCTGCCAGGACCTCAACCTAGTAGTTTTAGGTCTGGAAATTGAAGTGCTACTGGATTTCAGATATTGATAAAATATGTCACTCCTACTCTGCATACAGGGGTTAAGGTCTATTTATTCCACATTGGACTGGAAGAGAAGGTGCCACAAGCAAGTAATAACTCCTGTTGTTACTCCCTTTCAGACATTTGAGAAGAGTTTGAGAAGATAAAGGTTTATGTTCACCTCTTTGTTTTCAAATAGTCAAAAGAAGTGTAGAAACAAAGTCTAGTGACAGGCATGCTTACTGTGGCTTGGAACATTTTAAGCAACCTGAATTCTACAGTGTATAAAGATCGAGGGTCTTGTGAAGTGGCACATATATAATTCTTGTTCAACTGCTTTGATTTCTTTCTCCCTTCTCTCCTCTTTTCTCTGTCCTCTCTCCCGTTTTTTCTCTTCTTCAAGGTATCATACTTTCAAACAAAGATTTTAAGATAATGGCACTTATATAGTGCAAGGTGGCTCTTCAGGATTCTCTAGTTTGGACCTGGTTCATGGGATGCTCTTGTATCCTCAGAAAAGGCAGAGAGCAAGTGCAGGGGCAGAAAATATTGTGTCTTCCTGTCCATACAAGTAACAGCAAGTTAGATAGGAGCAATCATTGTTAGCCAACTATCTGATTGCCTTCAAGGCTCCATTGGGTGAAAGGGATAATGTGATTCTCTGATATATGAGGAGAAAATACTGGATTTATGTGGAGAAATTATATCTCTGGTTTAACAGCAGTACCAGTGTTACTAGACTGTTATGTTTATTCTTGCCATATAGGACCAAAGAAGAACTAAAGAATGGAGAGGGTTCAGGATGATTGAAGGATTGGAAAACATTGCATGCAATGAAAACTTCAAAAGTCTGAATCCATTTAGTTTTTAAAAAATGGTGATTTGATTATGGGCTGTAAATGCTAATTTGGCTAACAATCTGACTGTGGCTGGCTCATCAGCCTTGTAGATAAAGATAAAAGAAGACTCAGTGACTGCAAATTGAAGCAAGGAAAGTTCAGATTCAGAAATAAAAGAAGGTGAGAATTTTAAGAATAGAGATAATTAACCACTGAGATAACCTACCAAGATTATTGTTAGTTATATTGTTAGGTTGTTGGGTTTTGTTGGCTTTTTTCTTTCTTTTATAAAAGGAATAGTTAATCCAAGAAAATTTATTTAGAAAAGTCTTATGGCATGTATTATTCAAAAGCTGAGAATAGATGATGGTGATGATGATAATAATAATATAAAGCCGACATCTACTCTGAGTGGAAGCTCAGACCTATTTAATCCATGAGTATTTTGGAACTGACTTGATTTCATTGTTGCTTTTGATTATATTAAAAATTCTTCCACTGCATGAACTTTACTGGTAAAATAAGCACACACAAACCCTAGCTGAAGTGTAATATGTTTATTTCTGAAATAATTAAAATGAAAGGAGGACACATTTGCTGAGTATGATGGAAATCCTCCCATTGGTTACTCCATTTTCAGAGCAGTGTAGTACAGCTGTGTCAGGGCAACTGCACATGGCCTGAGCTGATAAAAGGGATCCAGTCAAAGACAGTATTCCAAGAATAAAAGGTTTGTTTGTGTTTCTTTAAGCCAAATTTCTGGCTACCTGTCTAAAGTACACCACCACAAATAGTTAACTGGCACAACACAAAACCCAGCTGATCATGCCAGGACAGCGTAAATAGTCAAATCTGGCTTTGACAGAGGGGAACAGGAACTTTGAAAGCCAGCTTCCCCACCAAAAATTGTATCTCCTGTAACCGCCTCCTAAAACCAGATACTGGATAGAGGATGACAATAGTGGTGCACTGACAGGGTTGTTAAGACTGTAGATCTTTTTAATGCTGTATGTTTGAATTGTGTTCCTTGTGTTTGTTAATGAAAGAGTGAGAACTGAAGTGCTTTTACTACAGAACAGTTTTGATGTAAACTACAACCTCACATTGCATTTGCTAATAGCTATACTTCACATTTCTAGTCTAAAAGAAATAATAGTCTTAATGGCATTCTTCTGTTTGAATTTCAGCCTCTCCCATATGCTGTACATTACACTAAACAGTCATCACAGATGGAGAGCAGGACTGTGTTTTTCCTAGTGTTTAAGACTCAGTGAGCTGCTGAGTCAGAACCACCTTGCCTGGAGATGTATGTGCCTTCCTCATACATTAGTCCTTTGCTTAGACCTCTAGAGCCATTTAAAGAACATTTGATTCTCTACATGACAGCATGAGTTTTGAGTAATATTCCCATAGCACTTACACTGTGGTTCAAAATAGCATCCATACACTGTTATATCTTTAAAAGATAGTTTATTTTTAGCATACAGCCCAGAGCATTTTTGAATGCCCGCATTTCATATCGCATTTGTCTTTGATCCATGCTGGGGAGAAGCTCTAGTTAATGAAAGGTCATTTAACTTTCTTTTTTTTTTTTTTCTTAAGTGACCTACTATTTTTAGATAAGATTAATTATTCCCTCATCTAACTACCATATTTTGATCTGCTGATAACCAACCTCAAGCCAGTTTTACTATGCCATGTCCTGAAAAAAAGAGGAGAGAAACAGCAGAAAGGAGACATCGCTGTGTATTCTTCATATCTGCACAACACATACAGGATAAAGAAACTCAGCTAAAAATGCCCATAAGCTTCCAGGTAGATATGGTGGTAGCCAAACATCCATCCTGAATAGCTTCTTGTTAAGGTTTGGGTGGAACACCACAGTGATTCAAGAACCTGCCAGAACAAGCAGTCCCATCATTCCCCTGACCCTAGTGAATTACTCCAATTACCTCTTCTGTAATCACCCAAGCTTTTGAAACCAAGCTGGAAGCACGGTCAGGGACTCAATTCAGTTGCATCCCTCACCTTGGTGGGATCAGCTGGATTAGGCGCCTGCTTCTGTTAGCTGGGTGACTGCTGGTGCTGTAACAAGAGAGAGTTGGAACGTGCATCTCAGAAGGAGACATCTTTGAAAGAAGCTGCTCAAGTCACCTTGCCAATGAATTTACACCTTTTCCATGTGTTTTAAATGCCTTTCTATTTAGCAATTAGGATATATTCAGTCTCTATAGATTCAAAAAACAGCTGTTTCATAACAGCCTTAGATTTAAAACCAAACTCCTGTGGAAATTTTCTCTTGCACAGAGCTGTCTTCAACAGCCCCTAATTCAGAAGCTTCTCATTCACTCACTCCTCACCATCATAACCCCATAATCCTACAATACAAGATTGCCCTGGCTAAGCTGGAGACCATAAGGACTGGAGCTTGCCAGGTCTCCTCTGCCTGCACTTTTCTTGACCTGCCTGCAGCTTTGTTTTACTCGGTTCAGCTGTGACAGCAATTTCTCTAATTGATTCTCTAAGGTGTCTACAGCTAATTTGTTCTATTTTTGTTTATTTCTGTGTGGTACAACCATAGTTTTATACAGATAGCTGTAACAAGCAGTTATTCTGTGTAGAGTGAGATATTTCTAACTCTAATAACTCTAACACAATGATGTCGTGTAGAGAAATACAAGCCTGCTGCAACAGCAGGGACCTTGAGAAGTGGAGAGGTAGGAGGCAGCATAGAAGAATGCAAGTCTGGGATGATAAGAGACGGGGCACAGCGGTGCCCACAGCCATAAACCACTCACCAGCAGGCAGTTAATCAATGCAGACCTGGAGCTGGACAAAGCTGTAACAAAGTAACACAGTAACAAAGAGAAGAAAACAGTATCCAACATAAAGAGCACCATGGATAGTGAGTTTGGATGTTACATGGAGCTGCAGAACTATGAAAAAAAAGGAAAGATGCAAATATGTGTTAGGAAATATATAAAAATGATTAGAGTGAGGAGGAAGAAACCAGTAACTTTGACATTGGATTCTTCCCAGCGAAGGAGTGTGGAGGTTGATGACTTATGGTCTTATCCTCTCCAGCAGCACAAAGCTACTGACAATAAGTTCAGAGGATAAATGCAGGGGTGAACATTCACCAAGAAAAACAGAGAAAACTAGTAATTTCGTGTTAACATTTTAAGTGTATTATTACTATTATTGAGACTTTTTCAATATAGAAGTACTTCAATTTAATTCTTATTTTCTTTTTTATGTAACAAATAGATCCAGAGGAATAACGATACTTGAATTAGACTGTTCAGATTTACATTATACTAACAATAAATTCTTGGTTTTACATATATACAGTGTACTTTCTCTTTGCCCATAAACAAGATGTTGAATGTAATACCACCTTCTCAGTTGCACTTGTTTACCAGTTTGTGAATAGTAACTGCTGTATGAACAGGGCAGTGATCCTGGTGATGGAATGCAGGCACAGTCAAAACAACTCAGAAAGAAAATCCAGCAAGCAAACAGCCAAAATCACTTATTAGGTCTTGGTTATCGGCTCCTGATCTGGGCCACCACATGCTCCACAAAAGTTGCGCTTCCATAAAGAAGTATGATACAGGAACAGAGTGAACAGAGGTGGGCACTCCTTAAATCAGCTCTGTTACCAACGGAACCACAGCCAAAGGTGCTGCGCTGGCTTTGGACAAGAGCTGAGAAGACTTAACAGTCCCAGGTGCTCCAGCAAAATGTTGAAGATGTAAGAAATTATTTGTGTTAGCCATGAAATAATAGCTTTGTATCTCTCTTCTTTTTAAATGAGACGCTATCCATAATGTAAACCAAAATCACTGTTAGATATCCTATATGTAAAATAATAGGGACATGATGTAGAGATAGAAGTGTTGCTAATAGTTTTTTATATTTGGGAGGAGGAAGATGCTTCAGTTGCTTTGATATTGAATAAACTCCTGTCATAGGAGAAGCATTTTCAACAGGAAAACAAGAAAAATTTGCAGTTTTCAATTAACTTCAGATGAAGTTCAGATTTCTGTCTTTTACAAAATAAAGGCTAAAAACACTAGAGATTTTTTAATTCATTTTTTGTTGAACCAGAATTCCTCCATTATATAGGGAAATTGCTTGTGTAATTTTTTAAGATTAAAAAAAAAAAAAAAAGAAAAAAGAAAAGAAAAAACAAGTGAAATTGTGTATCATTTATTTTGATTATTTTTCAGTACCTTCTCTTCTGCAAACATCCCAGAATCAGCTCTTTCAGGAGAGAAGGAACAGAGCTTCATGAACTGCATGAGCTCTCTGAACAACTTGATTTAAGTCTATTGTGACTGAGATGAGTAAATCATTATTCTGCGAATTGATGTTTCTTGGTTCTGAAATCTGCATAAATTTATTTCAATTTAAAACAAATAAATTTATTTGACAAGTTCATCTATTTCTCTCAAACTGTAATTTGTACCATCTTCTCTTTGTATTTCAGGACTTTACATTGACTTCTGCATCTCTTATTGAAGATTCTCCTTGACTAGTAGGAAATATTTATGTTTCTCATAAACTCTTCTTTACATTATTGATTGCAAAGTATTTTTGACTCCAGCTCAACTAGGTAATTAAAAAAAAAAATCTCTATTTCAGCATGTAAAATGTCTCATTGAACACAATTCTTCAGTGTTGACCAGTACTTAGAAGCCTGGCTGAATTTGGCTTTAAAGAATGTTTGGTCTCTCAGAGCAGCTCAAGCAATACTTCTGTCTTAGTAAAATTATGTCCTCATCACTCATTAATATCCTGCTGGTCCTCTTTGAAGATGTGAGATTTATCTTTTGATTCAGAATTAGATCTCAGTACTTGGACTTCAAAATATGTTCATTTGAAAAAGTAATGAATGCGTATGTCATGAAATGGGATATTTATGATCAGGTTTAAGATGCTTCATTATAGGTACAGCTTGTTCCAAGGGAAAATAAAATAAAATAGTCAGTGTAGCACTGAGCACTATAATATCCTGATGTTTGTGTTCTTTGGCTCCTTATCGTCAGAGAAATTCAAAATGGTGTGAATAATAAGAACTGTGTCAGCAAAGAGCCACCAAAATCTAACAGGACATTGTCATGGTTTCACCCCAGCAGGCAGGTGAAACAGACACTCACCCAGCAGCACCACACAGCCACTCGCTCACTCCCTTCTACAGCAGGATGGAGGAAGAGAATTTGAAGGGTAAAGGTGAGAACACTCATGTGTTGAGATAAGAACAGTTTAATAATTGAAACAAAATTTTAAAATAGTAATATTAATAATAATAGCAATTATAAATAAATGTTAAATTTTAATGGAAAGGTAAATAACAAACAGAGAAATAAAATCCAAGAAAGACAAGTGATGCACATAAAAACAATTGCTCACCACTAATTGTCCAAAGCCCATTCAGTCCCCGAGCAGGGTCCCACCCTCCCCGCGCGAACAATCCTCCCAGTTTTATTGTTGAGCATGACATCATGTGGCATGGAATGTCCCTTTGGTCAGTTGGGATCAGCTCTCCCAGCTGTGTCTCCTCCCAACTTCTTGTATACCCCCAGCCTACTTGGTGGGTGGTGTGAGAAGCTGAGAAGGGCTTGACTCTGGGTGAGTACTGCTCAGCAATAACAAAAACATTCCTGTGTTATCAACACTGTTTCCAGCACAAATCCAAAACACAGCTCCATACCAGCTACTATGAAGAAACCAGAACAGACCCACAGGAGACAGTGGTATCTGGTAAATCTCACCTGACCCTAGAACACCTCACAAGTTCCTTACTTGGACAGCTAACTCAGCTCCAGCCTGAGCTACTTGGTACCAAGAGAGATGTGCCAGCAGTATCCCTTCAGTATGGAGTCGATAAGTACCCAAATCAAAAATCTCTAGAAACATGAGGGTGTATGGTCTCCTAGCTCTAATGCATGTCCAAGAAATTAAGAATGATCCACTGCTTCAAATACTGCACTGAGACTTGTGGCACCAATGTCTGAGCTGGCAGAGCCATTCCCACCTTCTCTTAAAGCACAAAGGATGGAAGTGGCTTCTCACGCTTTGCCCTTCTGAACAGGACAGTCCCACTCATCCCCTCATCATAGACACTTGTTCTTTCTGCAAACTTGTTCCTGGGAAAATGTTCATGTGTGTGCATTGAGCCCTGCAACTGTGAGAACCCAGGAAAAATAAAGATTATTTTTTCAGTTCTGTGGTTTTATAACTGTATAAGAGCCACATCCAGCTCCACCAATGCTATGAGAGGACTCCCATCTGCAAGCTCTGTCTCTTACAAGAAACTCAAGACTGCAAATAGTCTGAGGTGGGGAACAAATTCTACTCTACCTGTTGAAACTGTAATAGATTATATGATTTTATTTGTGAGATTCACCAACTCCAACTTGACTTTCAGAGACAAGGGAAGGGAAGGTTTCTTTTAGGATCAAAACTAACACATAAATGGATTTGATTCATCAGGATTACATTAGTAAGTCTTGTTGGGGACCCATACACCAGCTCAAGAGTCTCCTCTCCAGTACACTTCTCTGCAGCTTCCATGTGCCTATTTGTCTTCAAGGCCACCTTCACTTTTTAGGGTAGACATTCTTTTGGGGTCTCAGACTGGGATAAATTTTAAATCTCCACATGTATAATCTATCTGTCCACCTGCACCAGTCAAAATTTCTGTCTTTTCTTCTAGCAGGAATGGACATTAGTGGTTGAACTCCAAAGCAATTACTTTCCTACATGTATCTATTTATCTATCTGAAACTGCAGCCTAGAGATGCCCCTCTTCCTTTCCTTAACTCTTGACCCATTCAATTTTCTGAAGATGTTGCGAAATTTAGTAGCAATCTTGTCATGTAACATGGCATGTAACCATTTCTTCTCCACTTTAGACAATCTTTTTACCTCCCTTAAAATCATCAAATACAAACAGAAACAGAAACTTCAGAATCTCTTTCAAGCAGAATTTTGTCACTTGGGGACATGATGTTGTACCATATTTAAGGTTTCACAACTGCAGAGCTGACATATTGATTAAAATGTTACTACTTTGAGTAAATGATTATTTATTTGGTATCCCTGGATCATCGAAAAGGAGTATAGCTCCTACTTTGAAACAATGTATTTAAACAATGTGGAGTCAGACGGCATATAGGTCTGGATGTAGCAGGTACTAAAATTATAAGTGAGACATATATACATAACACGTAATGTGTTAGTACCACACAAATAAGAATATGGATTTCTTTTTAGACTAATAAAGACTAACAAACTGTAATCATTCTAAGAAAGTTCCTAAACATTTTCAATGAACACACATAAACAGTTAAGTGAAAGGATAATCTTATTCCTAAAAGTTTTAAGACAAGATTATCAACCACAAGTAGCCATCTATGAATTAGCATTTGGAGATCTACCTCCTTGAATCTGCTCCTACCTCATTTAATCTACTCAATATAATGAAAACATTTCCAATTCTACTGAAAACAGTTTCAGCAACTTTTAAACTGTGCTCTGATAATGGTCATTTCATTTTACTACTAAAATATGCATTTAATATGGTATGTTCTTCACAAGCCAAAACCTGCCTTTGGGTATTTCCATCACTCCTGTAATTGCTGTGGATGGTCATTGCTACTTAAGGCTGTCATTAAAACCACTAATTTTAATGATACAGTTTATAGGTTATAAATTAGTCTCTTCCTCAAGTGTCTAATCAAATAAAATCCTAAAAGAGTTGCTGGATCTGCATTTCCTGAATTTCTTTAATGCTAAGATAATCTGAAACTATTATGATGTTAAACACTATTTTGCCCTTCTGTAACTCCTTGTATACAAACACTGCAGTGCACTGCTGAAAAAATTTTGTTACACTTGAAAATGACCCATTATTGCCCACCATCATTCATCATTATCTGAGAAACTTCAGCCATATAGGTAACAAGATCAAACAAGTCTGTCTAAAATTAGACGCCTGAAGTATAATTTTCAAATATTATTTCTGTCTCTATGTAAAGGTGAGGTTTGATTCTCAAGGTTGCTAAATAATGCCAGCTTAAGTTAAACTTTTTTTCAATTCCTCTGAAAAAATAAAGGCATAAAGTTGGAACCTTTTCACTTAAGTGACATGCTGAAGATTAACAGGGAATGTGATAGAATTGTTAGTACAAACCAGATCTTCCCAGTTTCATTTTTGCCATTGGCTGTCACGAACTTTGACAGGTACTGCCCAGGGAAGTTGTTGAGTCACCATCACTGGGGGTATTTAAAATGTATGTAGATGTGGCACTTAGGGATGTGGTTTAGTGGTGGACTTGGTAGTGTTAGGTTAACAGCTGGACTCAATGATCTCAAGGGTCTTTTCCAAACTAATGATTCTGTGATTCTATCATTCATTTCTTCAATGTTGTTTTTTCAGAAGGTATTTTCATTTTTCCTCAACAAATTTCAGTGTATGCTTGAGTCAATTTTTTCCTTCATAACTGTTCTTTTAACAGAGAAAAGGCAATTGATATTAACACTGAATCATTCACTTTGCAGCACTGCTTTTAAAAGCCCTGAAAGCCATATTGTTAACTTCATGTTCTGATCATTAACATCAATTACCGTTCAATTGACCACAGAAAATAAGGATCTTGACACGCCCTCATGTAGAAGATTGATAAAAGCCTCTCTCAACATATTATTCATAGGTATAGTGTCTAGTTTTATTAGGATCCCTGGACTGTGGTACAATCATGGACAAAGAATGGCCCATTGACTGCAATAGTAACACTTCCTACATCATGATGCTCTTCACAAGTATGCCAGCAAAGGTAAATAACTTAGGCTAGGATAGCTCCATTTAAAACAGTAGCAGATACATTGTGCTGTAACTTTTGTGCTGTTCACAAGCAATGGCATAAGAGCCACATTTTGCTGTTTTCAAGTAGCTCCTAGCTTGTGTGGATGAATTGTTGCTATTTTTTCACCTTATGTTTCTCCTTTGCACAGCACAGAACAAAATCCAAAACCCATGGGAGTTATTTTTCTCTATAGCTTCCCATTATCAGCAATGAACATTAACAAATCTCTTGTCTGGGTTATTAAAAGAAAGTCGGGAGCTACATAACCATGGAAACACAACTTCCAACCCCCTCAAGCACATGACTGCTCGAAGGCATGACAGGCAAAGTCCTGGCAGAGGGAGGGCCTGGTTCAATGGATCTGCTGACAATTCAGGCATTAAATTTTGTATTGTCTTATATTCAGTGGAGCTTTCATAATAGAACTTGGCTTTTCAGAGGAAAAACAAACAAACAAACAAAACAAAACAAAACAAAATCAAAACAACAACAAAAATAAAAACACCACCACCAAAAAACACTGAAAAGGACAAAGCAGTTTTTCATTTAACTCGAATAAGCTTTATGTGTTTTTACCACTACTATTAGTTTGTGTACTATGATAACACCCTGGGACCTGACCATGGGCCTCATTTGTTTTAGGCATTTACACAAACACACAGCGAGAGACAGTTCTGGTCCCAAGGAGCTTACATGGCTTACAAATAGAATAGACAAAATAGATGGACAGAAAAAAGGTTCCCATTTGACCACATCTTTAAGCACATACTATCAGTCACATGATCAGAAAATCAAGTTGCCTTACTGCAGGGGTGTCAAACTCATTTTCACTAGGGGCCACTGAATCAATGCCTAACTGATCCTAAGGATACACAGAAATTCTGTGCTGGAGTCAAAAGTTAAATCTATTTTTCCCATGTACAACTGTTGCCTCAGCAACAAAACCCCTCTGTCTTCCTAAAAAAGATGTGGATCTCCTGTTGTGCTGATCAGGTGCTTTTCACAAGAACAGATTTCACTACAAATCTTAAAACTGCCACTGTCACACTCTTCACTCCTCCATAAGGGAAGACTACAACTGAAGATCTTCACAAAAGTCTCAGAAACAGCTGTTACCTTTGCATGCCAGTTACTCGGGATGGTGAGAGGAAGGTGTTGAAACAATGTGTGATTTCAACACTTCCTCTGTTGTTAAATCTCCCATTTCAACCTTTTGCTCCTTGGGAAGTTCAGCTTTTACCAAGCGTTATTATTCCTGACAGACCATGCTGTGAAAGGCCGTTTCCAGAATTCAGGCATCTTCAATACCCAAGAGAGAGAATCTTGTTTAGTAATAGTTTCATCACTTTTTGGCTCCTGTTTAAGCTATTCCTAACGCACTCAGCACAGCAAGATTAGCCTTGCATTCAAAATGATCCCTAGTCCCAGCATATCCCAAGCTTTGGGAGGGACTGTACCATGTGGCCCCACTGCTGGGAACACTGGCTGGAGCTGCCCAGTGCACACTCACTGCTTGGGAAGGCAGGACCTCCAGAGACAAGTTCAGACCACAGCACAACTGTTCAGTGGCACTAATCAGAAACACCACCATTTTTTCCCTCTAAATTCAACTTCAGCATTGTTTCCAAGCACACATTGCACAGTATGCATACTGCTTATTAAATAATCTTCAAAGATTCTTGCAAAGTTTCACCTTCAGGAAGGAAAAGAACTGCAAATGATGGTAGATAATCACATTGCTTACAGCACTTTCAAATGCTTAAATGATAGAGTGGTGAGAGCCATATGCAAACCAGAGAAGCATACTGACATAGTTGTTTTAAACAGAAACATCCTAGCAGTACCCAACCGCTGCTGCTTGAGTATTCCCAGAAAGCTTCAGCAGATGAGGTGATCATGAGGACTGAGAGACACTATTTTCTGAGTCCTATCTGTTTTCTATGCTGTCAGGAGAGAAACACAGAGATACAACTTGATGGCTGCATGACTGTCTCATCATCAGGGTCCTGAAAGGGGATGTCCTCCTTAAAATCTGGTTAAGGCTTTGCTTTCTGTGAGATACACATACAAATGAGCTTGCTGGTCACATCTCTTCGAAGCAGAAACCCGCTCGCCCACAGAAGTTCCTAACATAAGTATTTTCTCACCAAAATGGTAAACACTTGGCTATGGGGGCAGCCCATGATGCCAAAAATACCTGCCTCAGATTTCTGTGCTCTCATTGGTGCTGCTGAAAACCTGCAAAGTCACTGCAAAGTACATGCAGAGTACAAGAAATTAGTAAGAAATGTCAAGGTTGTTCATCCATTTGTCATCCAGACTTACTCAGCACTCTTCTAAGGTTGAGAACCTAATGGACCAGGACTGCTGCTCTGTGTCACTTGTGCTTTAGTCCACCAATTAAAGTAATGGAAATCCTGAATCCACAGCACTGAATATTATTCCTGGAGCACAGGTACACTCTTGCATCAGCTTGCTTTGTCCCTCTCCCATTAAAGCCAAACCACTGCCAGTCAAGAAAGCAGGACCTAAATGTCTAGAAGGAGGCCAGGCAACTTGGGTACTTGTTCTTTCTGTTTGAATAATTTGCTGAAAACAGAAATCCTGTTTATAAAACACAACCTGAATTCAGCCCCGTAAATAAAATGAACGTCTTGCATCATAAATGACAACCCCGTGGCAGATCTAACGCAGTGCGAGTTGCTCAGCTCCCAGGTAACTGAGCTTCCCCGCTGCTGCAGACAGACTCGCTCCGGTGTCAGGACTGGCAGAACACGCCATCCCCACCTCAGCCAGCTGAAGAAATGCCCTGGACACACCGTGCTGCCAGCTGGAGAGCAAGAACGCTTTCCTCTCACAAAATTAAAACGTCAGATTTAAACAAATATCATCGGTGCATTGTTAGAAATCGTGTCCAAAATGAGCAGATGTAATTGCATCCATCTGCAGGAATACAGTGCCAGCCAGGTAGGGAAAGGTTTCTACTCACCACCATTCCTGAGCAAGTGAGTGTAATGAGAGGGAGAAAAGCAGAAGCACTGTGATCCCAGGTGTTATGTATCAGGCACTGGAAACATGGCTTCAGATGTGCAATGGCAATTTCACTAAGAACCACCACATCTGGTAACTATAACATATTCGGTGCCTTTTTTTTTAACCCCATCACCTGAGTGATGCCATTTTAACCATTGCTTCTTGTTCTACCTTGTCTTAAAATGCCTGTTGGGTCCTCACACACTACATTCACTGAGCTATTTAGAGGCTGATGAAGAAATTTTGTCCTCCCTGTTCTTCAAAGAAGCTACCTTGCTTTTTCTTTATCAGGCTGCATAAGCTTTTTACTCCTGTTCACTGTTAGCCAGATAAATACCAATTCTTTAATTAAGTTCATCCAGCAAACAGCCACAAAAATCTGTCAGAGTTATTATAAGAATACTGTATTTCTACACAACAGAAATGAAATATTAAATACCCTGTAATGTAAGTTCAAAGCTTAAGTCCACCCAAGTTCTTGATGGACAGCTCTTTATTATTAAACTGGTTTTCAAAAGAACAAAAAGGCAGGATAGCGGGGAGCATCATTACTACCTGCAGTGCTGACCATTTGAACACGGGCACTTTCTCTGGGAATTTTGCCAGAAATGGGTGCCCCTCTGGCCAGAAAGCACCCTCAGGCAGGATATGGGAGCTCATCCCACTCCTACTACTCCATTCAACTGAACAACCCATTTCAAAGATTATTTCCTTTATACTGAAAGCCCTATGGTCTGGGTAGGAACAATAGATATCAGAGAATTTATCTTTGAAAAAAAAAGAACTGCAGGAAAATTTGTCTCTCAATTATGTTCCTTTATCTCCGTAGCCATGTTATATACATTTTCACTTGTCAGCCTTTACTACCTGTGAATTTTGGCACGATCCTTGAAATATCTTGTTTTATTTGTTAGACACTACATTTACACCACTGCAGCATTAGCCACATCATTAGGGTCACAGTGTTGTCAGAGCTTGACTTAGCCAGTATTGTTACATGTTTGGCCTCACCACAGTCTGAATTCGAAAATGTCTTAAACCTCAAAAGTAAATTACTTGCATGCATACACATATATCCATCACACTAATTAATAGAGCTCATCATCCCAGAAGGCTAATTGATTTCTATTTATAAAAGCAATATATATTTGCTTATCTATATATAACTAAACCTCTGTTTCTTCTTAAATCAGGCTGTTGCCACCTGTTTAACTATTTGTATCTTCATCCTGAGGGCTGCTAACTCAGGAGCCTGGTGCAAAAGCTACACATGGACTGTTGATTTTCTACTGTGTAGGAGTGATTATACTAATATTAATTCCCACTTTGCTGTTCATTTAGAACTATCCCTAAATACTCATTGAGGCTGGGTATCTGAACATCACATTGGCAGTGATTCTAATCCAGAAAGGTTCTTGTTTCTCCATTTTTATTTCCTGTACATCCCAGGACTACACAATAAGTTAAAAGAAAGGGTGCCAAGCAACAGGATACTTATCAGTCCCCAAACAAAAACAGATGCAATCATTGCCATCCTTCTCTGTTTCCATGCAGGGCAAATGATGTTCCTATTACTCCCAATGGGAATGCTGGGTTCTGTTGTTTATTAGGGATGAGTCTGTCACTGCTGTACAGAGCAGCCCTCCAGAAGAACCAGGCAGATCTTATTGGGGTCTTGCTGGTCACAGTGATGCACCCAAAGCTCCACTGATCTCATGGTGGACATGGCTATGCTTACGGCATGTTAAATGCAGCCTAACCAAAAGACATTTGCAAGAAGCAGAACTTTAAGTGAATTTATATCGATGAGCAGAAATCGGAAAGTATCTAATATATCCCTTTCATTCAAGTCATTAATCATGAAGGTGTCTACGTCATTCCCATGGAAACCCTTAGTGTTAAAGAGGAGGAAAAATGCAATACTGGGTCTGAAGGAAAAAATGAAATGCCTGGGCGTGAAGAATTATCTCTGTATCACAGTCCGGTGCTCCTCCACTTCTGAAGGTAGCTGGGCAGATGACGCTCTATAGCTATCTCATATGAATTCAGCACAGCTGAAGCACTTCATTAGCCAGGAGATCACAGTTCCTGGTGATGAGTGTGGGAACAGTGAGAGCTCACAGCTCAGATCCTACTTCTTTCCCTGTGTCTAGGACCACGGTATCATGCTACACCAGGGGAAGAAGATATTGTCAGATATCAGATGCCTTCCTGTGTTATCTACAGATGTGGATCAGTGCCCTTAGTGTGCTTCGTACGTGATGAACACACACAGGTTAAAACCAAAACTCTTTCAGAATGTGCTTATGCTTAACAGATTTCCAGACAGACAGACAAAAGAAGTACTTGTGCTCCCTTCAAATATTGGTTATGTGCTCATCTAATTTCCACGTAATCATTTTTAATGGGAATTAGAAATTTGTTTTTCTTCCTAATTCACTGAAATAATTGTAGCTACTACTGATCTAAACAAACAGAAGAAAGAACTAAGCCCAAAACACATACTGCTGATTGGTGTCCACATTTTTTCTACACAAACACAACTACTGGCTTCATATACAAAAATTTTATGACCATGAGATAATTTTTGTCATCACTGCATCAGGTATTTACTATGATATGTACATTCTTCATAGTATTTAGTAATAAATACTCAATTATCCGCCTTCAAAGATTTTTACGGTATGTGCTGCCAATAACAATTAAGTTGATATTGATTTCTGAATAAGTAAATATCCAGAATTATTGACCCAAGAGTTAAATATTAACTGAGGAGTTGCTAAGGTCAATATTCTCCTAGAACAACAATAAATCCTGATGTTCTTCACAATAAAGAAGATGCACGTAATCTCACCTGTACGGAAATCTGTTGCACAGAACCCCAATCTCTCTGCTAGGCAAATAGAGGACGTTCATTACAGAGGGAAATCTTTGTTACAGGTGAGAATAAAATGGGAAAGATACAGCCAGCCATCCTAGAGCTCATTTTCCTTTATATTCTTTAAAGCAAACTGTCTGTTGTTCTAACTTATGCCAGGAAAGGTTTCAATCTGTAACCAGCACCACATGGAGAGAACAGCTGGGTCCTTGCCTCAGCTGCAGAGGTTGTTTTTCCAGATTCATACACTCAGACTATGACTCTCCATCCAAATTTAGGTGAGGCCACAGAGAGAATTACATTTCTATCTCATGCTAAAGAGCTGGGTAACCCATCTCAGCCTCATTTGGGAATCATCTGAAATATTGGAACTTTGCTGTTGTGAACATTTATGAGAATATGTGAATATATGTGAGAATAGTGGAAAATGGAATCAGATAGGAAAGAAATTTCTGATGCAAGGATCTCCCACTTCTTTTCTATTAAAACAAACAATGAACAAAAAGTAACGATTCTAAGGAATCCACTAACCAATAAGAATTCAATTTTCATACCTGATCCATTATTGCATTTGCTTTGCAGGTGGTCAGAAACTGTTGAAGTTGACCTATGTTAGATATTAGCTCTTATATTTCAATCACTTGAAATACCTGCTTGTGTAGTCTCAGTAGGGGTTTACTATTACCTAGTTGTAGCTCTTTCGAACTCAATAGGATTTACTCTGTGGCAAAACAACATTCCAGTCCGCAACAGGAGATGCAATTTGGGGCCTGAGTGACTCACAAAGTCACTCAGTAGATCAGAAGACAGGGCAGGAACCAAATCAGCATGATTTCCAGTCTCATGGATTAAATACTTAATCATCAAACTGTTTAGATAAAAGTTTAAAAATAATCTTCAAAATTATAAGGTGTCCAGTAAAAGACTTTACATTGAGTTTTACCCAAAGTCAGAATTAGAAGGCTTCATTTCATTTTTTTAAGTCAATACAGCACTAAAATAGGTGCTTGCTTATTTACTATTATGAGATCAAAGTGATCAACACAACTCCACTGTGAGAAGCAAACTCATTAACGTATCTTTATTTGATTGATTAAACATGGTAGATAGACACTTCCACAGGTAAACTGACTGTCCCATGATAAGCATCAGACTCCAAGAAAGTGGCAAAATGATCCTAACTTGTGCCTGAGGAGCAAATGACCTGTGGAAACTCCTGACCCAATTAACTTTAGGGCATTGACCAAAAGCTCTGCACTTTGCACAGATGCAAGGATAAATAATGTAAGGATGGAAGGATTAATAGTGCAAGTTAGAATGTCAGGGTGGGAAATCTCTTTCCAAGAATTGGAAATGTACATTCAAAAAGCCATGTGTAAATAACTTATCTAGTAATTTTACAAGCTTTTATACATGCTCAATAAGACAGAATACAAATTCTAATTTTTTACACGTCTTATACAATACATGGTTGCTTTCAACCTTGCATCAACAAGGCTTTTTTTAGTATTTTGTAGCTATTGGTCTATTATTTCTCCATACAATTTATTTGGAATAAGGGCTATGGAATAAATTCAGATAAATAGAGTGTTTGACCAGAGGGGAGTTTACAACCTGTATGTGTATGATCCAATACCAGATAAAGGAATTTTTAATACTTATTTGTACTGCTGCATTTTCTCCTGTGTACATACAATTTTAAGAATCCATCTAATCATTTATTTTTACAGTGTCTGACACCAACCATGGGGGGAAAAAATGAGGATTTTCTTTTCTTATTTGCTCACTCTAGCTTTTATTATTTAAATGCAAATCACCTACGTTTAGCAGGATTGTTATTCTTATCTCCCTGAACCTTGTCTTTTCTGTCTCCCTCATTTGTTCGGTTTTAATATATGTGAAATGTCTTTTCTAATTCCTACAGGAAAGTTCCCACAGGTCTGTTCTAAGAGGCACAGTGGTAAATGTTCTCTTCTTGCAGCTGGGAGAGCCACTCATTTACATTTCCATTCTCACACTACTGGAAGCTGTGAAAAATAATCAGAAGATTTTTTTATATATCACTGTTTCTCTAAAGTTCAAACCTTTATAATAAGAAAATATTATCCAGTATTCACAGAGAAAAATGTCAAACAGAAAATATGGACATTTCAGGTATTCCAGTGACTGAGTCTCAAAGAATATTGTACTAGAGGAAGAGGACAAAAGCAATTTTGTATTTAAATGTTTCAAATAATTTGGAAGATGGATATCAGTCAAAGGTCTCTTATTCACCGTTTCTTGGTTTGTGTTTTGTTTGTTTGTTGTGGGTGGGATTTTTGTTTGTTTTGTTGGGCTTTTGTTTGGTTGTTTGTTTTTTGGTGCTAAATTCCAAAATTGTAAGACTGTGACGGAGTAGAGAGTGCAGTGAAAATACTTGGGTTCACTTTTTGACCTAGGAGTGTATTGCCATAACTGAATTCAATTTCCAGCTAAGAAGATTTTCTTGAAAACTGACATTTCTGAACATTTGCAAGACAGAAAATAAACTAGCAATAACATGCATAAGGGAATGAGCCTGATGATAGATTCTTATGAGTATGCCCAGATTGCTTTATAAAAAGTTTAAGAAAACTGTATAGAAAACCAAAAGGCTGATTCTTCTTATTGCAGACAACACAAATTTAGGGAACAAATACCAGCCTTTAATTATCTGTTTCTGTTTTTATTCATTTAATTGAATTTAATGTTTGGAGAAAATGTTAAATCAGCAAACTTTTTCTACACCCAGAAAAAATGCTATAAACCAGCTTTTCCTGCACAGCTCCATAAGTGCCTTTGTGCCATGATCCAGGAGAACTACCCCAACAAACTTGCCTGCTCAGGTTTTGGATAGTGTGATGGGTCTTTCCATAAAGTGGCCCTGCTTGAACAGGGGATTTGGACAAGGTGACCTCCCAAGGTCTCTTCGAACTTCAAATATTCTGTGGTCCTGTGAAGGTGGCTAAATGTGTTGGTAGCTTTCTGAGAAGGGTACCTGTCCATTATAAACTTCTCTGAGCTACTGTTAGGCTTTGTTCTTATGGAACACAGAACAGTAAAAAATCTAACTTGCTAATCACCTGTCAGGTTCAGACCCTGGTACATGGAAGTCATAAAAGCACATGAGTGGCTTCAATATGTAAGCAGTGCCATTGAATCAAGCCTACAAGGGTTTTACTTATTTCTTTTCTAGGGCTAGCTATATGCTTAAAATGAAGCACATGCATTTGTGTTTTGCCCCAGGCATCGATCTTGTCCTGAGTTTCCTCCAAGCTGACCCTCAGCCCCAGCAGAAGCTGCTGCAGCTCTGCACAGACACTGGCCATTTGGGGGGCAGCCAAGGGACAGGGTCGAGTGTCCTTCCACTTCTTCCAATTATATTTTTCTTTGCTTTCTTTTGATATTTATAAGTGCTTAAAGTGCAATACCTTTCTAAGTAGGTATCCTCTTCACTGTAGTGCTGCAAGGCCCCTCCAAAGAGCTTGGTTCTCCACTGCTACTCCAGTACTGCTGCAGGGAAAGCCAGTGAAATCCTTGCAGCTAAACAGAGTGGTAAGCTCTGGACTCTGAACCCATTTTTTTGTATCATCAGCTTGTGTGGGGTTAGTCTTTGCAAGGTCAATATTTCTACCCATGGCTAGGATAAATCCTCAAATGCTATTGTAAATCTTTCCATCAGCTTCTTTCTCCTACAGGTTCAGGGATAAACATTTCAGCCTGGTTCTTCTAACAAATACGTTTTATTTAGACATGAAAAAAGAAATTTGAGAGTGGATTACCACTTCATCTTTGTGTAGGCATTACTAACTCAGTACTGAGTACCTAGAGAGCTAAGGGAAATGTCACCTGCTCCCCAGTGGGAGCAGCCAACCTGGCTGAGCATCAACCTGTGACACGAGGATGCCCCGTCCGCACACACCTCAGCTCTGATCAGCCTGGGAAAAACAGCCCAGGAACAGACTATAGCTCTTAGACCTTAATTCTGCCTTCTATGTCAGTAGTAGGTTCCTTTGTAGTCTGGAAATGCTGATATAAATCTGGGATCAGGTTTTTCTACATTTTTTGCTGATTTAAAACCAGAGTATTTTCACTGACTTCTGTAATATTGTCTATGATTTGCAAATGAAATAACTCAGAAAAAAAAGTGAAACTGGAAGAATTGCCAGTTAATTCCTTTCTCATAGAACAAAGTTCTAACTTAGACCTTATTTTTGCTCTCAGTTAAACAAATATGCTTTGAAAAAATAAACACTAAACAATCCAAAATCAAATATTTTCCAGTCATTGCCCAATGGCTAATTTATTCTTTACATGATGAAGAGCTGGGTAGCAGACAAATTATTATTTCATTATTTCTCTGAGTGAAAATGGCTTATGAAGCATGCTGAAGCATTCTCTAGCTAGGAAAGAAGTCCTGACCTGAGTTTGGATAAAACCAGAATCTGACAATCAAAAGACAATGCTTCATAAAATTTCTACAATATTTTTCCCCAGAGAAATACTTAAAAAGAAGTTATAACCTTCACTTTCCTAAATTGCCCCAAATCCAACTGCATGAAAAATTTTTAATAATGTGGAGAAGGCAAAAAGCCAGAAACTTAACATCTCCATGGTAGGTTTTGTTTCAATATTTCCCCAGGAATTTGTTCAGATGCTGCAGCGACTGGCAACAGTACAAAACATGTAAATGGATGGATGGGTCAGGGTGCTTATCGGCCATGTTCAGGTTCTAGATGACCTTTTCTCAGTGCCAACGATGTTGACTCTAATCCTATTAGATATTTCTGTTGTTCTGCAGTGGTAATAGGTCACTGCTGAACTGTACAGACAGTTTATGTTGGAGAAAGGTTTCCTGTCTGTTTTCATTATATTTCTTATAGATAGATGGACAGTGATTGTGCTCAGATCGGATTTAAGTTTCAGTTGAGGCTTTGAAGTTTAGATCTAAGTTATATTATCTAGGTTTTGATGATGGGCAGAATCTGCAGGCTTATCTTGCAAGATCTCTGCCACCCCAAACTGGTAAAATTTTGCTCTCATGATGTCCTTCCTATGCCTAAAGTAGAACCAGAAAATCATTATTTCAGTTTGGACTTGTCCTAAGTGTGACCCCCTAGGAACAGACGGAAATTTAAATATATACATTTCATGCTTCTGGGAATAAAAAATATTTTTTTTGTTTTTCCACCATCTTTAAATACTAAACATTTGTTGCCCATTTTCAGTTTCCTTTTGGCTCCATTAATATATTTTTTAGAGACCATTATCATTCAAGCACTTCACATTTACTTATTTTTTCAGTGATCTGAAACATGGATTAAATTTCTATTCATATGTTAATATTGTGCCAGTGTCTTTGAAGATGAGCTCTAATCTTCCATTCACTTCTGTCTTTATGCAAGCTTTCCATGAGAAAATAAATGCCTGGCTAGTCAAGTACATATTAAAATACAATGCTAATAAAAGTGAACTATTGAACTGAAATATGCAACTTTCAGATGTTGCCTTCTTTTCATTTTCTTTCTCTGCAGCACCCTTTTCTGGTCACATACTATCAATGTAACTGGCAGTCTCAAGAATATTAGGGTTCACTGACTGCCTATTACAAAATAGCGTTTTCTAAGAACACAAATGTATGAGTCAATTTGTTCAAAATGCAAGGAAGATTGGTGCCTTCCTTCTGAAAATTGGTTTAAGAGAATAACTTCACTTAGGCAGAAAAAATACGGTATGTTGCTCTAAAGACAAATGTTTTTACAGCATTTTAATACATGAGAAGCATAGAGGTATTAACCTATCATGTTCTTTTTTATGGAAATAATGCTTTTCAAGATCTCCAAACAGGAGGATGACTTAAATTAATATTTTGCAAACTCTATTCTCTGTATGAATGAAAAGGTGTAGTGATAGTCTCAAAAAATACTGCTGGAGAGTTTATTGGGATCAAATATCTTTATTGGGATAAAAATGTCTTTATTGGGATCGATTCTAGGTAAAGTTACCATAACTCCTACCGTTACATCAGAATGATGCTGTATTCCCATTGCAGCAGAGCACACATTTTATGGCCACTGTACTTTACAGCAACCTGTCAACAGTTTAAGAATAGAGGGCATAACAGAAGCTTATTTCTAAGAGGAAATTCTGTTGGGGAAGCAATGCCTACATAGGAAATACAGCATTTAATGAACACATGAAAGAATGATCAAATTCCTACTTTGTTATGCTTTCAACTTCAACCAGAAGCACAGACACCCGAGACATATTTACTGTATCTTAACTCGTTGCTATCAAGAATATTCACAATCCGGTTATTTGAAAATGAGGGTTTCATTGTTTCAGTGATTCTCTCACTTTACTTCAGGTTAATTGCTTCACAGAATCTTGGTCAGTTTTTTGTGATATTCAGAAAGTGTTACACTATAACCTTGAAATGAAATGGTTAGGTGAAAGGAAAGCCGGAATTTTATGTTATTAAAACTACAATCTTGAAGTCCTAAATAAAAGAAAATAATCCATTGTGACAAATCTGGGTTTGCTTGCCTTTGATATTTTTCATTTTTTCTTCTACTCTTCTTCCAAAAGGAAACAGAAATCAGAAAGAACTGAAGAATGCTAGTAAGTTGAAGTAGTAATCTTATTAACTTCTGTCAGTCAAAGCTCATTTTTTCTTAACTTTCCATAATGCCATTCATCTGAATTAATCAACTCACAGAATGTGGTTTGTGTTTTAAAAAGGGCTTTTTTTTTTTCTCTTTTCCCCAAGAGATACAGCTAAGAAATTGGCAACTGAAAACAGATACAGAATGTCTTAGTGGGATGAAGTCGGCTGCCTCAACAAACAAGTCAGATTGACACAACAATTAGGCAAGACTCTCAGAGCACTTCCTGTATCAGATACTTCCCTTATCAGCCAATTTGCAACATTTGATTTACATAAGTCAATGTAATTATTCTTGCTACCTGCATAAAATGACTAACAACTGACAATAATTTAAAAAAATATTTTAAAATACATTACTCTGAAGTGCTGGCTCCCTAGATTAAGACAGGTCAAGATACATTGAGCTGAGGTAAAATACTGAAGGATGTTTCAGGTAAGCAGGAATTGGCAGGTGATTTAGTTGGCTTTATATGCATTTCTTACACTAGTTCTTATATGAAACATCACAGGGGTCATCCAAAGTCTATACAAGGTTTTGTCAGTCATTTTCTGTCTGTCTTTTTTTACCAACTATAGAAAAAACACATTTTTTGCCTGCTACAATACACATCTCTGCTGAACAATTTAGCTGCAGAACCTAATTGCTGTATTATGTTCTCCATCACTCCTATGATACTCCAGGGAAGTAAGAATGAGAAATTTATAACTGCAAAAGGAATCTTTTCACCCCTTTGGGCAGCTATGTCTTGAAATACTTTTAAATGGCACTTCAAGCATTATTACTTTAGCAGACAGTCATCTTTATTCTAACCACATCTGGTACTCACCCACTGCTTGCCAGTCCACCCATGAACAGCAGCTCTTTCTCACTTTAAAACAATCCAAAATGAAACAGTTAAGACTGATATCATTAGGTCTTTATTACATCTCAGAGTTAATGATTCAAAATGATACTGAGCTAACTGGAAACATTTTAATTCTGTCTGACCCATGAGACATGAGTTTGATCTCATCACAAAACACATCAGAATTAATTTGGGTGAACTCAGCAAGTCCATTGACTCCAGTTGTGCTACTAACTCAGAACCTTGGTGTTGTACTTCTGAAAACAGCTCCAAACTAGGTTTCATTTTCTGTGAACTTCCATTGTGCCACAGCTCGCCTTAAACTGGCCCTATTTTCTGCAAATTAAAGAGTCACTCTGGTTTGGAAGCCTTACAGATAGCATAGTTAAAACAAAAAAAATCTTTCCTGTTCAGTAGCTGTGATATAAAGAACACGGTAACTAAAAAACATAACAGGATAAATGTTAATTTATCAGCAGATAACAATGCATGAGTTAATGCTGTTGTAATTCTTTTGTGCTTGTTAGTTTCAAATCTTTGACACAGTAAAATCCCTTCCTAAATGCAGAATATGCATTCTGTCCTTGAAATCATTACATCTCGCTCCTATTCACTGGACTCCACAGACTCCTTGAGAACACCCACTCTCCAAGATATTGTCCAGCGCTCTTCACCAAACCTTTCAAAAAGCCTACAGGTCATCTCAGGCTGCGAGAGGACAATGCTAAGTATTTCTGCTAGTTCTTATCATTTTGTTACCTCATTCTTTCAGATTATTTGCCTGAGTTGACCATTTGACTCGTCAGCTCAGGTACATCTCACCTATTTTTAGACACCTATTTTAGTGACATTACCTGTCCTCAGTTCCTGAAAAATCAATGGAGAAAGACAAGAAACTCCCATGAGCCACTCATGGCTTGGGTGGGTTGAGTCTCCCCAGAGGTGCCCATTCTTCTCCTCTGGCTGAAGAAAGATGCTACAATAACTGTACTTCTCCTGCAGGCTCCTGAACGAGGTGCGTAAAGTTACCTGCAACTGCTCTGGGCTGGCAGTCTCACACTCTTAGCTGAATTTAGTTTGCATGGTGACGATAAAATAGGACCCTGGTCCTTGAGAGAGTTTGGTATTATTCTAGCACTATTTGTGCTTGCTCCTTTTGACACAAGTTTCTGTGTGCCATTTTTCCATTACCTCCAGCTTGTGGATTAGAAGACAAGCAAGTCCGACGTGTAATATTATATAATCAATGCAGGGACTAGTCCCAGGAAAGCAGATGATATTCTTTATTTTCTTTTACTTCAATTTTTATATCAGCATTGTCACAAAGTTTTAAGATCTGTTTTCTACTGGCTTATCGCTAGAACAAGAATTATACTCTAATAGACATGGCTCTTTCCCATTCAATCTACAAAGCGACTGAAATGGTCATACTAAAATTTCTAATTTGAACTCTCTGTGAGGTGAGGAATATCTTGAAGTAAAGAAGACATGCACTACACAGTGCCAGCAAAAATCTTTTTCTCTCACTCCCCCAGATGCACTAGAATTGACAAGGACTGACTGCATGCTGGTGGTAGCCAACCAACCTCTACATACAGAATCATGCTAGTACCTAACCGAGTCTGGAAACAAGGAGAGAGAGCACAGGAGGAAATGCCCACACCACAGAGTGCTGCTGGTGCAGTTCTGATGCCTGAAGGAAAAGAAAAACTTGTTCCATATCCCCCAGACCCACCCGCTCCTCTGTCCCCCAGCTGAGCCGAGGTGGAGAACACAGGACATCATGAATTCATACCAGAAATTGATGTTATTGTATTGGAACTGATGTCTGACCCATGTGTTCAAACCCAGGAACTCATTCACAAGAGTCACAGCACTGACCCCAAGAGAAACCCTATTCCTCTTTAATCCACACATTTCTCATTTTCCGGACACTGTATCTCACCCCCTTCCTGTAGTGTTTGAGTGTACTTAGCTAAATTTATCTGTTCTTTCTGCCATTATCATTAGGAAAGATTCTTTTGATTATCTTTCACTTGACATCATTGTATCCCTGATCAACAATCCCACCCACGCACATTCTGTGAAGCCTTGTAATGCCTTCAGACACCAATCCTGTTTACATACGCTACATCTTTTCTATCCTACTTCATAAAGTGATGTAATCCAACAGGTTTTTGTATCCCATCTGCCATGAACATAACACACAAACTACTTAACCTGAGTCCATCAATAATAGTTATTCTTTAGAATTATTTAGAACATGTTTTAATATTGTGCTTTATACTAAAATTGAGTGGTAACACACCCCTCTTGGGGTAATATATGCTTCTGGGGTTTGAACTGAGGGGTAAAATGAGAGGCCAAAGGACTTTCAATATTCTCAGAGTGCTCCTAGTGTGTTAGAAACACTGACCTTAGCATGTTGCACTGTGAGCAAGAAATGAAAGGCAAATAACAAGATGAAAAGGCTCTGCATTAAAAATGCCAGGGGTATAGCCTTTCTGACAACAAAGCAAACAGATTCTTGCTTAACACTACACTTCCATAATAATAATTATTGTTAACATTAGCAAGTTAATTAGCTCTCCACTGTACATAGCAGGTTGTGGTCAGAATATGATTTAGAAATTTTCTCACAGTAGAAACTGCTTACCTGGTTTTGAATCAGTAACATTTTGATGCTGTCAAGTAGTCTTTGTGCCCTGCTTATGTTTATAATTTTCACAGGCCGTCTTCAGATAGTGCCCACCAACAATAAGCTATACTTTTTACAGTACACTACAGACAAAGCTGCACAAAGGGGTGGATTTACAAAGGTATTTCAGCACCTTAAGATACTGGGAAGTACCTACTCATTGGCATTTATGGAAGCATCTAAGTGCAGTAGACTTCATCTAGATAGTAGTCTTTGCTAGCCAAACCCAATTGTGTTCCCAAAATTTCTGTGCCATGTGACTGGAACTAGTTGCACCCACACGGCTTATGACCATGAGCCACCACTGTGTCCTTGTGGCCAGGAAGGCCAATGGCATCCTGGGGTGTATTACAAGAGGGGGTGGTTAGTAGGTCAAGAGAGGTTCTACTTCCCCTCTACTCCACCCTGGTGAGACCACATCTGGAATATTGTGTTCAGTTCTGGGCCTCTCAGTTCCAGAAGGACAGGGAAATGCTGGAGAGGGTCCAGCGTAGGGCAATGAAGATGATTAAGGGAGTGGAGCACCTCCCTTATGAGGAAAGGCTGAGGGAGCTGGGTCTCTTTAGTTTGGAGAAGAGGAGACTGAGGGGTGACCTTATTAATGTTTATAAATATATAAAGGGTGAGTGCCATGAGGATGGAGCCAGGCTCTTCTCGGTGGCAAACAATGATAGGACAAGGGGTAACGGGATCAAGCTGGAACACAAGAGGTTCCACTTAAATTTGAGAAAAAACTCCTTCTCAGTAAAGGTGACAGAGCACTGGAACAGGCTGACCAGGGAGGTTGTGGAGTCTCCTTCTCTGGAGACATTCAAAACCCGCCTGGACATGTTCCTGTGCAACCTCACCTAGGCGTTCCTGCTCCAGCAGGGGGATTTGACTGGATGATCTTTTGAGGTCCCTTCCAATCCCAAACATACTGTGATATGGCTTGCAAGGGCAAAGTGCTGATTTGCACATGTCCCTGTGTTGCTTCTTTGAGCCTGCAGGTCCCACCCAGAGGAAGGTTGGGTGATGGGCAGATTCTGGCTTGAATGTTTGCTCAGCATTGTCCTAGCCAGACAGCATGGCTGTCATCTGGGGCACCTGACGTACAGTGATTTTACTTTGGCCCAAATAAAGAAATTACACAAATGAGCATCGTGGGCAAAGGTAGGATTGCAATTCAAAAGTTTGGGACTCTGGAAGCATGCCAGGAAAGAACATTTTTCACTATGCAAAGATCTAAGATAAATACATATAAAGCTTACACCCTTTATGTTAAAGAAAAAATGAGAAGTAGTGATTTCAGAAGTAGTTTTGAAAATTAAAAGACATATATATGAACAAATACATGAACCTTAATCCAAGCATTTTATGCTCTAATCCCAAATTTGTCACTGACTCAATATGTGCCTATAAGAAAATAGTTTTCTTCCCTGTGCCTCAGGTTCTCTTTTCTATCAGTGGAATCTTCCCCTGCAACATAGTCTAATAATTTTAAAGTTCTCATAGAGAAAAATGTTCTCAGGCCTAATAAATTAAGATAAATAAATTGTACAAAGATGTTTTTAAAAGAACACTGAATACATGCTGAAAGATTTATCATATTACAGCAAACACACTTTGAGTATTAAGTGTAAACCGTTTATAAGTGTATAAATATTTAGAGCAAAACCTTTGAGCAAATTTGTTCCTTTCATGATAAAGTGCTATGCAAGAAAAATAATATTAAATATTGTTCGTGTATATACCACACCATAATGATGTAGCTGCATTGGCTAAAACCACTAACATCTCATTAATTACTTAAAAGAGCTAAATTATCACCCACTACAAGTATTGAAGGTCTCTTAGTTCTAGCTGAGTTAAGATGATTCCTTATCAGTTTAAAATCTGGTGCTTTATAATACATTTTTTGCACTTAATATATATCACATTCATATGTGTGTTAAATGAAAACCAAGAAGAGAAGACATGATAACTATCTCTAAACAGATGAGGTGCATAACTAGCAAGGAAGGAGATGTGTCACAGGGTAATAACAAGAAGACACAAACAGAATAAAAACAAGACAAAACAAACAAACAAACAAAAAATTGCAAGAAACATTCCTGATGTAACTTGAAATGAAGCAGATTATTGCAAATGGCTTTGTAATTCTTAAAACCCATGATTCACAGTGGACAAAGAGAAAGCACATTGCACAAGTGTTCCAGTCTTACAGTGACAGAATCAGTTTCACAGATTAACAATTGGAAGACAGTTTTGCAGATGTATTCCGCAAAAGCATGTATTATTCAGAATATATATTGATAATAACTGATTATTCATATTTAAGTTTTCAAATCTCTATTCCTTTCCTTTGTTCCCTCTGGGTTTCATTTAACAAAAAATACAGTAAACAAAATAATGGAGTCTCTGATATTTATCCCTCTAGATACTGTTAGAGCATGATCACTATGGAAATTATGTTGTCAATTAAGTCAAATTTCCCTTGCACTTTTTTCTTTATTGCCAAGGATACTTTCATCCTTATAATCTCAAACATACAGAATTGATAGAAGAATGTGGTTTGTGATATTATGACTTCTGGAAAAAAATACTGAAATCATAGTCTTTCTCTAAATTGAGGTGAAGGAATACTGCAGTATTTTCCATTGGTAGAAGAAAACATTCACCTCCAGGATGATGAAAAAATTGCTGGTTAGCCAGACTGAGGCCAGCAGCCATAAATTTAGTCTCTACAAATGTTAAGATTACAGATGGTAGAAGGATTTTTGTTCAGACAGTTTATTCTACTTTCTTTTCCAAATCTGGATTCTAGTTATAAGATAAACTCTTCAGAGAAAACCTCTGAAGATCCTACCACCTTCCAAGCCTGCAGCCACTTCAGCAGATGGGGACTTAAAAGAACAAGTGACCAACCTTGAGAAACTTGAAAGCTTTTGTTCTAGAAAGAAGATTGCAATGCTTAACAGAGCATAGTTTACAGGTATGTTCAGGATTTCATTCATGCTACAGATCCTGTGATATCCTGAAGATGCTAGTGACTTCTGAGTGTTCCCCATCAATGTCTATGTCTCTAGTGCAGAAACAGATGAAATATTTTAGCAAACCTGAACACATCATTATGCATATCATTCTGTCTTATTGTTGGATAATCATGTATACTCCTGTTGTCCCCAGGAATATAAAATATGGCCCATATCTGAAGCTGGGGTAAGTAAGGTGTCATGGGTCTCAGTTATGAGGATGTTTTGATACAAAAGTGACAAACAGTTAAACACGAGGTTTAAGATCTCCTAACCTGTTTTACTATAAAACTAAAATCAATGGCAGAGGTAAGTCAGTCTTGTCTGCTCTCTGCAGCTGAACTCTTGATCATTCCTGTAGTGTAATGCTATCTGCTTTTATTTATGCTCTGCTGCCATGGCAATTCTGATTCTTTTCAAAATGGTAAGGATAAACACAACAGAGACTTCTTAAGTAAAAATTCTCACCCCACTTTATTTAATATGATACATTACACTTTAGTATGGAATACATATCTTCACCTCTGACTCCTGGTTCTCAAGTGTATGACATTATGTGCTCATGCACACTCTCCATCACAACTTCAAGTACATGAGAACCAACAGTTGTGTTATTTCTGGATGCTCTGTTCCTCATCCCTCATTTTCACTAGCAAGAAAGAAACAATGTGAGCAGTAGAGGGCTAGTCCTTGTAGATAATTACCTGACATGGCCCTTTTTCTCTGAACAAGTACATTGTCTTCCAAGTTCCCATTCAGCATCACTAATGACTTTTCAGGGTAGGTGGCAGCACGTGTTGTCTGCTTCCGAGTTTGGGACACACTGATTGACAGCCACACATGCTGATCAAACATCTTACAGGTATATTTGCCTTTCCCATAGCAGAGGGCAGTAATTTACTCCTTCTGTATTTGGCTGCAAATTTTAATGACCAGCTGGTTCATTATGGGGGCAGAGAGAGACAGACAGATGAGAGGAGAAAGTGGCAGAAAATCCACTATCACTGTTGCAGTTGTTACCAACTGTATGTAGAGAAATTAACTCCCATCGCTTAATCTATTGAAAATGGCTCACAATGGTATCTACAGATTTCTAAAACCATAAAATGACAAATTATTTACCTTTCTATGGTCAGTTACATTTGCCAAATATCAAATGCTATAGATACCTGGGATAAGGAAGCAAAAGGTTTTATATTTGCTCATACTTCTAATTCTAATGTAGGATTTAGAATAATTAGAACTTGTTCATACCTGTATGATAAAAGAATTGGCCAAAATCTGGTAAGATCTTTTTTCCAGAGAAATTCTGGGAAGCACTTGAAAACCACAATTACAAGTCATGCAAATCTGCTGCTTTAATTAAATCTTTACAGAATCCAAAGATCACTATAATTTCCAGACTCTAATGTTATGTCAGCATGTAGCTAAAACCCTAAGCTAGAGCTACCTTTAGATAAAAGTAAAAACATCTGGAAAAAACGGATAATCCTGAGGAAGTATTTTTTCCTCTTGAGTTTGAAGAGAAGTGACTCTTGAGCCATTGGAAATGTTGTCTTTACGGGTTAAGATTCCCAAATATAGATGATATTTATGTTATGTTTAGCCATCTAAAGTTAGGTATCCAGCTGTCGAGGGTTAAGATTGCGGGGTGACAATAAAACCCTGGCAGATGTATTGTTAGCCCCCTCTTCCCCCCCACTTCCCCCTTTTGCCCCTCCCTCTCCCCCCTTCCACTCAGGACAGGCGATTGGGAGGAAAAAAGAAGGACAGAGAGAAGAGAGTTGGAAAAAATTAAAGATGTTTTACTAATGCTACTAATCAGAATAGAGAGAATAATACAAAATATACAAAACCAACCTTGAAAGTCTCAGCAACTGCAGAGCCGGCACCCAAAGTCCTGGATTAGACTCCACAGCCAACCAGAGCTGGATTCAGTCTGTCACTAGGCCTCAGTTCGCAGGGATGACTAGCAAGGTCCTCTCCTAATGTCGGCCATAGGGAAAAGGGAAAAGAAGGCTGAGATCCTCGTGATCTCCCATTTTATATGAAGTATTCACGTGAATGGAATGTTATACACAGTTGGTCAGTCGTTTCTCGTCGCCCCTCTCGCGAGATGTCCATCCATGCTTATCAATAAGTTTGCATTCCATTGCTAGGTTTTACCAAAACATGTGTCTGGTTCTCCAGGAAAATGCAGTTAATATGAAGGCTTTAGCTGACAGGCAAAATTCACTGAAAGAGAAACTTGTTTTTAACAAAACCAGGACACCAGCCTAAGCTGGTCATCTGAATTCACTTCGTAGGTAGAAAGAGGTCAGCATTCATGTCATCCTCCATTATTTGTCTAAAAGGAATTAAACAGCACTTCAAAACCAGGGAGGCTGTGGAGTCTCCTTCTCTGAAGACATTCAAAACCCACCTGGACACATTCCTGTGTGACCTCATCTGGGTGTTCCTGCTCTGGCAGAGGGATTGGACTAGATGATCTTTCGAGGCCCCTTCCAATCCCTGACATTCTGTGATTCTATGATTCAAGGTGTCTGCCATGCTCTGCAGCTATTTTAGAACAATCAGCTAATTTTCAGGTTTCTGAAGTTCACTAGATATCTCGTTCCCAGATTGAGAGACTTGCTATGCACAACAAAAGGCTTGCAGCCAATTACAATGAGGTACATAAAATTTGTTATGGAGGGGTCACGGTTTGCTATTAGGAGGGAAGAGGAACCATGGTGCAAAGCCAGCGAAGGGCTTCGCCACCTCAAGAGGGCAAAGGCAAAACATAGGTGTTCAATGCAAAATAATGTAAATTTGAAAGCAACAGAAGAGATGAATGCAGTCCAGGAGGCACCTGCACTTCAGGCTTGCCTCATTATTGTACCTTATATTTCTCCAGATGCTGGTTTACTCTGGGCCTGTCTTGAACTGCCACCAGTAGGCTGAGCACCTCAGCACCTGGTTTCCAGTGTGTCACACTGTGATCGAGAGATAAGACCTTGAACACAACAATCTTCTCTGACCACATCAACACACAATAGCAGGTTGTCCTCTTCTAAAGAAAAAGAAAAAGAAAAATGCAGCAAAGTTGCCAATATCTTTTTAGCTGTCCCCTCATCCCTCTTTGTTTATTTATTAGTCTAATAGACAAACTACTCACCTATGAAAGTAGCAAATTAAAGTTCATTTTTTCCCTCTGGTTGAGAGAAGTCTTGAATGGCAAAACATATTTTGCCAGTCATCTGTGCAGGTACATATTTTATCAACAGATTTTATACCATCTATTATTTCAAAGTAGCTATTAAACTAACACCCTCCATCTTTAATTGCACCCTTATGGTCCTAATCAAAAGTATTTTCTCCCTGAGTGTGTAACTTGTCCTTTCATTCTATAACATAAGTTTCAAAGCTCTGATTCCCACTGGCACTTGGATTTACCACAGAAGTTTCTAAATGTAAACTCAGAATACTTGTGAAATTTTGCTGAATCTCAACATCAGTGCTACACATTCACTGGATAAGACGACACTTGTGTAAAATACAGGAAAATGCAGAATTTTGGGTCCTCAGACCTCAATGTTCATTTCTTAGCCTGTGTAGTAACATTTCCCCACAGTTTTTAAGTTTTCAGAAGCCAGTAGTATTTTAGATTTGCAGGAGGCTATGAATAATAATGTGCATTAATAAGGTAGCAGAAGAAACAAGTTCCTGCTGATTGCATATCCAAGATTGTTGTTAATGACTACATCGCTTGTTAAAAAAGTAAACAAATTCCTACTTGGAGAGATCCAAGATATGCTAGTTGCCTAGTTGCTAAAGAATATGAACATTTCAGCAAAGAAATGCTCAACTGTGCTGTCATTTTCAAGGGATGAAATTCACAAGTACTGCTTTTTTTGGAAAGAATATCAAAACCACTTGAAAGTATGATAAATTTTCCAAAGAAGTGAAAGGATTTTATTCCCTTCATTGTACACATTATTATGGTCTCTAGCATCAAGTCCAACACCGAAATGGCCAAGTAATGAAGAGAAACTTGAGAGAAATAAAATACCAATTGTATTTATTAAACTAAATTTGACCCTTTAGCGCTTCATTTGAAATAACCGCCAGCTTAGTTTGGTGATCTTCTTTGCCTGGTTAGAATTCAACTCACATCTCTGAGATGGATCGTCATACCTCCAACGGGCTGATGCTTTCCCACTGATTTCAGCTGGGATTTCCACATGAGGTTGCATTGAAAAAGAATTAGACTGCTTTCATGAAGATTTTTATTTAAGTATATGAGCCAAGTTCAGCCCTGAAGAAGTTTATTTTTGGAATATGGGAAATGTAAGTATACTATTGCATTAACAGGTTTACACAAAGTTCTGCAACACACAATACATTTCATGTTTAGCTTTCTAGATAATAAAAAGCTATAGAATTCTGGGATCCACCTAACAGAGTCTGATTTATAATTTTGCCTAGGAAATGACTCATTACCAGATATACAATATAATGCTTCCTGAGCTGCATTGAGGAGAAAGTTCAGGCTCCAACTGTAGGCACATAAATATAATACAGCATTGTTTGGAGACTTCCATAGAAAACCAAGCAGGGGCATCCAAATGAGTCAGGTTCCTCTTCCCAAAAGCTTCCACAAAAAGAACAAAAAAAAAAAAGGCGACAAATTGTGGGCTATTCCAATAAATAATTTCACAAGAGACTGGCAGAATGAGGTACCCAGTTAAGCAGTGTCTGGCTGCTATACAACAGGTTCAGGTAATGGTTGCTCATAGTGAGTCTTTGCTCACCAGGGACGCTGACTGCCACAGCTACTACTGTAAAATAAGCTGCTCTGTGACAACTATTCCAGAGTAGCTTCTCTGTGTGAATATCCACTTCCAGACCTTACTCTTCTGAAATGATGCTTACAATGCTAAATTGCTTGAAAACAAATTAAACTATAGTTGATCTTCCAGAATAATTATATTTATCAGCTTAGCCTTTAGTGTGAATGCAGGAGAAGACCATGGAAAAGCCTTGAAGAACCTCACCATGTCCTGGGCATGGGTACAGGTCCTTTTTGTAAAGGTTATTTTCTGCCTTGTTATTATATGTTGCTCCAGGAAAAGGACCTAATGAGATACAGACACCACACCAAAAAGGAGATTGCTCATCAACACACAGACACCACATTTGTACTGATTAAAGTTCCAGCAGAGCTGGAAGATTAGAAATGCCCATTTTAAGCATTAGTATTGTAAAATATAGATAGCAAAGCCTAGGTTGGATGTAAGACATCTTCATCAGTGGTTCATTTTCTCCATCTGATCACTGGTACCTGAGAAACACACAATACACAGTCATTATTTGTTTGTTATATTTTATCATGTTTGTCAGTTTATAAAGTGATAATGCAGTTTCTACTTACGTGTATAACCAACATGATATAGCATTTGTTTGTACCATATAGTTTTACTTTGCATATGGATAATTTTACTGCACAATTGAAAACAATGAAGTACAAAGCAAGTAGTGGGTAAAAACAGTGGGCACAATGCAAATAAGGAACATGTCAGAGCAGCATGTTAACATAGTAAAGAGAGCTACTCTTCAAAATATGTCACATTATTTTGTCAGATCAGCAGTGTTTGCAATGCTTGCAGAAAGTTATTCTTGCTCTTTCTTTCACAACCTCACAACATTTGGCATTTTTCCTAAATTCTCTGGAAATATACCTTTTTTCTACTTTTTTTTTTTTTTTTTTGAATTTTCTAATCCTTACATTGTTATTGGAAATTTTGGAAATGTACAGGCTTGGAAAAGAGACTCAGAAGTCCCCAAAACTGTAATTATTTTTAATACCTAGATTTTTTTAATGTGTATTTTTGTAGATTTGTGGTACTGGCTTTTCTTGCAAACTACAGAAATTTATTGCAACAGTATTATTTATTTAGGTATGTTTTCATATTTACCTACCTATACTATTGCATATTTTCAATCCTACTTAAAGATCTAAAAAAAAGCCTAAATTTTCAAAAAATACAGAGTATACCTGGATTCAAAACAAGTTTCCAGTTCTCAGACTTATTTTTTTCCAGAAATGTGATTTTGATTTGAATCAAATGAAGCAGTAAATCACTACAAACTTTATGCCATGTCCCTCGACATGGCAGCTGCTCAGTGAAACCGAGTCCCTTGTTAACTTTGCTGTGAAGAGAACTAACAGTGATTTTGCTGCTGAGAAGTTGCTGGGGGCTCCCAACCGCCCTGGCACAAGGGCAGACCTTCCACTGGACTCCCCTGGGGACTGCCTCCATGGTACCCTGGCCTTCTGATAGTTTTATTTTTATAATTTGACAAAGCACTTAATATCACATAACATTCAGGTTTTGACAACAGCTGCTGCACCAGATTAGACACAAAGTTCTGGGAAGCTTTAAGAATTATGACTTTTTTTATCGTTAATAATATTGTTGTATTCTTCATGGAAATAATGGCAAAAAAAGCAATGTATTTCTAGTATGGTGATAGCCTGTAACCACAAAGTGATTCTCTGGACAGAAACAGCCAAAGGAAAGTATGTTCTGGAACCTAATAATATAGCAAAGTTTTGAGGACATCATCTGTACACATCTGAAAATAGAGGCATCTATTTTCAATATTCTCAGCAGAGCAAATAAATATTAGTGTTGGGTGAGGAGACTGAAAATCTGAGCCTTTCCAAAACCAGCACTGGTTTCATCTTCAATATCAATATCAGAATCTCCATAAAGAGAAGGCAGAACAACAGGACAACAGAAAGATGAGCCATGAGAGAGAGATATCTAAGTCATTTCTCCCAGTGACCAACCTACCTTGAGCTGCCACTGAATCTGGCTGGCAGGACAGGAGGGAAAATGGCAGAGAAAACCCTGGCAATTCATGAAGCACACAAACTGAGAAGCCTTTTTAATCCCTTTCATCTTTATTCATTTATTCTGAGTGTTCCTTATAGCATAGACACAGAATAAGCAACTCTGAAATCAAGGTGAAATTTATTAACACGGGTAGTTTTTCGTGGTGGGCACTGCAAAGAATCAGCACACGGTTCATGGAAGACAGACACATTAAAATGAATGAGTAACTGTGATGTGCTCGGATGAACAGGGAGAAGCAGTGGTCCATTGTTCCCGTAACTATGGGGGAAGGCCACCTCTAAAAAAACAGGCAAACCCCATCTTTAAGAAACCAGGCAAACCCTGTGTGAAGGTGTTAGATTGGGAAACAGTAGATGGTGTTTCCATTCCCAGCTCCATCTTAGTCTTCCTGCCTGAATTTGAGCAAGTATCTAAGTCTTTCTCTGCCTCAGTTCATAATGTAGTAAAAATATTTTCCTGCCTCAGTGTGGGACACTGTTATCCAGATACTGTGCTGATGGATACAATTGAACAATCCATCATATATTAAAAATAGGTTTGGATGGATGGTGACTTTATCACTAGAAAATGTCTAGTGAATGAGGTGCACTCATTTTTTATAGGTTCCTTGTATGTGCTTTGTTATAATAAGAAATAAACCACCACTGTGGGGACCTGAGTTATCTTTGCCCTGATTCTATTTTTTTGCCAGTATTTTTCCTTGAATGCAATATAGATAAATCAGTAAAAAATTGAATAATACTGTGGTGAATCAGAGCTTTTGTTTTTCTCCCTGGAAGTTGCGCTAGCCCTGCAGTCCAAACCAATTATTACCATGTAATTTATTTTCACTTTATTATGTTTCTCTGAAATCAGAGTTGGAGTTTGCCAGTTATGCAACAGCTCCCCAAATTCATTTCCCTACACAATGAAACTTCAGCTGGGAATACATACAAATTAAAGATTCAAATATTTCTAAGAAGTTTTGCAAAACTTCCTTTATAGCTAGCGCCTATCAAATCCCATTTGGTTTTACAAGCTGCTGAAAACCCTAATCAGAACCGTCTGTGCTTATGGGCTCAAAACAGAGTATCATCTATGTCTTACCTTACTTTCCTGAAAGAATCCCTGAATAATGTAAAAATTGCATGCCTTTCCTAATTCAAACATTTGGCAAAACAGTGTTATAATAGATGATGTAACAAGGGAGATCCTAATAAGAAACATGTGTACAGATTGCTGAAGGCAAGTTCAAAATATGTCAGAGTCTAAGAATTTACCACAAGGAAAAATTACTGACAGAAATATGTAGAAAATGTTTATGTTCAATGTTGCTTGAAATGCAACGTGAACAAGATGAGTAACAATACCACACAAGGAGACCACAGCCCTCCTTTCATGTTTATGAAGCTATTGAAGGGTTGGCACAGCGAAGTAAAAATGCCGTCTCTGAGTAGCAGCTGCTTACAAATGCCTTTACTGTCCATAGGCACAGGCCTTTCCACGGTGCTTCAAACCCAGTACAGCTGAGCCTCATTTCACGCAAATGAGCACATTCAGCCTTAGATTGATTGTGCAGGATGGAGAAAGATTATTATCTCTGCCTTTTTGACTGGAAAACTCAGGTAGAGAGGTCAAGTCAAAATTGTTCATCTAATCTGAATGTAATAAAACGTGGGAAATCAATTTCATTTACCTGTTATTTCATAAAAAAAATGCTATGTGTTTGAAACTTTCATAACTTTTAGCTAAAGAAACATTTGGCCTCCTTGGACACCATATACAAGACTTCTCAAGTCAGAGACCTCCAAAATGAGTGTGTGAACTTCAAGGTCATGCAGAGCATAAGGAATTTTTGCAGGACTCTCCTACATTGACCATCCTAATGACCCAATTCCCTATGCTTCAATGCAATACTTTTTTTCTTTTCTTACAGGACTTTTTCTTCATCCATCTGCACCAGGCTGAAATGAGCAAGAAAAACAAAGGAAAACACACTGCTGAAACATGGTATGTTCTGAAAATCATACCAGGCCCTTACGGGCAGTTAGGAAAGGTGGCCACCAAGACTGTAAGCAGTATTAAAAAAAATAAAATAAAATAATAAATAAAAGTTGCTTTCTGAATGTCGTGCCCTTGGGCTTCAGGAAGAATAAACAATGAATGAAAAAAAAATAACAAGGAGATTAGACATATTCTGAAGACAGGCTGACTTTTCCAGGAATTGATGTTCTACACCTGGAGTCCAAGAGGCAAAGGTGCTGAGAGCCTTCAAGACCTTGTAGTTTCTTAAGGCCTTGGTCAGATCTTACAGGAAAATACTTAAAATATTATGTAGTATTGAGTGGGAATGTCTGCTGCACCAGATACCTGATTATGAGAGCTCAGGGACTACCAACACTGTATGTCGCTGATACTCAAACTAGAAGTTTTGCTCCATGCTTGGCTAGTAACTGGATTTTTTTTTTCTTTCCTTAGAACTTTTCAGAGAGTGTTTCAAAAGCTGGAAAGAAAGTGTTTCAAGGTTTTAGTTAATATTAATTGTTTCTCTACACATGAGGTTACATAGTTTGGAGGAGAGCCGAGGATGGCTTTTTAATAACAAACTCCGTTACTCATAAGCATGTAAAATATTTTTGTGTTCTATAAAAATAATGCTGATTGTGTTCAAATGAACTCACTGCTGAGATGCTACAGTAAGCTTCAATATTTTTAGACCATTTGAGCCACAGGCAATCTGAAGTAAATATATTTATTTTAGCTTATCCCTGGTATAAACAGAAAACCTGAACATCAGGGTAAAGGTCATAATCCCACAGGCAACATCTGCTCTCTTGAAATTTGAGGAATAGTTCTGACTGCATGTGCAATAAAGCTCGACAGCTCTGCTCTAGATCTCAGTCTTCTCACACCCCTTCAAGTCCCTCAGTCCCCAAATGCTGGAACCTTTAAATTTCACCTGGTGCATCAGACAGGAGCGGGTCAGCTACAAGTGCTGGACAAGCTTCAAACTGTGACTCAGAGTCTCCCAGTTTTAATGGAAATCTCCAACAAGCTTTCATTACCTCTTATTATCACTCTTTAAATCCAGAAGCAAGAAAATCTACAGATGAAGCCATCTGTATTCATCTTATTTTTATGCAATCTGTACTTACTTCTCTAACGAAAAGTTGCTCCTCGTTTAGTTAAAACACTGTAGACAGAACAGAAATGATCTTTATGCTACGTTTTGCCATGTGGATGCAGGCATTTGAAAGCTTATACAGTTTGTCTTAATTTGTTCTCATTTTATTGTGCTAGAAAGTAAGGAATGGTATTTATTAATTGTTTTGCTCATGATTTCCTGCTTTGGCAGGAATCAGAATCCACTTCGAAATGCCAGACGTTTCAGTTCCACCTCATCATTATTTATGCAGAATAATCTCATGTGTTGCAGACAAAGAAGAAAAAATCATGTATCAAAAACATTTATTATTGAAAGGTGACTGAAAAGTCAAAACTAGTTGTTGTTTCATATCACACAGTCCTTCAAGATTTTAGATCTAAGGAGGTCACAATCTCTCAGATGTCTGGTATATTCAGATGTGACACATTGCTGCAGGTCCATCTCTGTTTTCGCAGTGTATGCAGTGCTTATATGCAACAGAGTGCCTATCTTCTGTGTGCCTGAAGTTGCAATTTATAAATAACAGTTCATAACAAACTGTTCCTGCGTTCTTCTGCTCATGAGAACTGAAATACACATAAAACATAAGTTCTTCAGGGATATTATGCATGGGGCTTGCAGCTAGTGAAGCTGTTCTAAATCTAACCTAATGAAACAGCTAGGTTAAAACCCCAGTGCATTTAACTTTATTTATAGCAAAGCAGCTGTACGAGTTCAAGGCATTTTATTTTTCCAAGTAAGTTTTGCATAATAGTCTGTCTTTCTTGTTCAAATTATGAAGAGGAAAAAAAAAATTGGCAATGTATGAAAGGAAGAAAACAGACATAAGAAACACATTCCTAACATGGATCCACAGTGACACGATGAAGACCCTAGTCTGGGAATTCACCAAAGTCTGGACATATTTGGATGAAAACAAGGATGAAACTTGGAGAGATCACTCTCGAAGTCAGATATTTTCGGATGAGCTCTACAGGGTGCGTCAAAATGGTGGACCCAATTTCAAAGCAACACAGTGGCAACATGTTACAGTTACACAAAAAATTTACAAATGTTTTAATGAGTTATTAATTTTCAGTAACCTTTAGTAATCATTTAAAACTCTATGCCCCACCCTTTCAAGTGGTAAGACTTTCGTTCTTGGGTGGTTCATGGTTGCAGAGATACAGTGATTTCAAATTGGGTCCATCATTTTGAAACACCCCATAGATCTCCTTGAAATGTCATGCATCAAACCAGCTCATTACTGCAGCTCCAGGCTCTGGTGCTTAGAGGGTACAGCCTCCCCGGAGTGATGGTGTTTTATCATTATAACTGAGCTACATCACCTTTTGTTATCTAAACAAGCTGAAGTCATGCCTTTACCCCTACAACCCTGTGAAATCACAGAGGCACACTGAATGTTGTTCTATGCCAGCATGCATAAGAAGTTGCATTTTGCATTAAATTAGGTATTGACTGATAGTAAGCAATTATTTGTAATGCTAAACAGGCCCTACAGGAAGAAGACACGTAATTGTGTTTTCAAGTTTAACTCTGTCTCCTGACTACTGATTGTTTGATTTCTGAAGCTGTGTGATGCATGAACACTGGGCAATTATTAGGTTAAGATGTAGGCAGATTAAGACCAACTATGGATGTATTTTCCATGGATTTACACATTATTTATACAGATGACAGAGGGTCACATCCTGAGGATGTGTGCAATTTACGAAATCTCAGGATCTGGCCTAAAGAATGAGAATTTATCCAAGGTTTCCTGTCTATCAGCCATGGAATTCCAGACTATCTCAAGCAAATGACCACATTTGCAGTCACAACTCTCCATATCATCAAGCATTTTCTTTGTCTTGCAGGTGCAGAGTGGGAATTGCCACATGAAATTATCTTTCAGTGTGTGGAATTATGTGACATCTTAACTAACACTGGAAGAGACAACATGGGTCAATGAGTCCAGTCCTGCATAATCTCAGGTAAGTGTGTCATCACTGAGGCCAGAAGGGTGCACAAGGATGTCCCCTCTATCCCAGGTACCACTACACATTAAACATCCCACTGTATTTAACTTAAGACCTTTCACTGCAAGAAACCAAATACCTACAAAAATGTTAATGTGCAATGGTAGGGGACACTGAGACTCTCACCTATGGGGTGGGCCCTTGCAATGGCCAGAAAACTGCTGTCACTAAAACTCATATGACCGAAATTTATGCTACCCTAAAAGGAAAAAGTTCTTCTTCCTTTCTGTGAAGTGAAACCAAGGACAGATATTTAAATAATATGGGCAGTCTTATACACCTTAAAAAAAATAGATGGTCAGTACCATGAGAGACTTTACCGGTCCCTCCACGTGCTGTTAACATCTTAGCACTAAAACTGAACTACAATTAAGAGACTGAGATAAAATGGAAAAGATAGGCTCAAGGCAGAAAGACTTATAGACCTTAGAAATGGATTTCTAAATCTCTAAACACAATTTTTCTGAATTGCAGTGATAACCTTTTATTGGAAGCTGTCTTGTGCTGCATTTATATTTTATCATTTCAACACCAACACAAGTGTGCCTGGGATCTATATGGCCATGGATTCAAGCCTGATGCATGTGCTCGACCCAGCCTTTGCAAGAGAAATTCAGTATCATACAAGTGCCTGAATCATCTTTTTTTCCCCATCACCAAATAAAAGGTAGCCCAGTTTCTAGAGTCCACAACTGCACTGGCATTGGGCCATGCCCCTGTGATGCTGAAATACTGACTAACTTAAAGAATTACCTGGTTTACACCTGCTCATTTCCACACTGCTCCTCTCAGGACACCACCATGACACATTCCTGATGCTGGCGCCACGAGCTGATGTCTGACATTTATGCCATATTAATAAGCCGGAGAGGTACAGCAGGACAGTTCATATCCCTGGGCAGCAACTGGGACTCAGACACCCCGACCAGCATCCTGCACTCAAAGAAGTCCTGCTGAATGCCATTTTCTACTAGAGTTGATGGACAGCAACTCTCTTTCTCATCCTGTGGCCTCCGAGGAGCTGTATGCATCACAATATATGATATAAACTGTGCCCCTCCTACCTGGCCCGTGGCATGAATCTCCCATGTCGATTTAATCAGAAAAGCAGATGGTCTGAAAGCTCCTCTGCATATTTTCCCAGGCAAATGCCTGTTTAGAGAGTACCCCTCAGCTAGGAAGATGAGCTCATTCAGACCCAAAACCTCTATGTGGATTACAAGAGAGAGCATAACACCAGGCACATTTATTTCATTAATAAATGGGTTTAGGGCTGAGAGTTTCAAAACTGCCTAATGCAAATATCAACCTTGTCAGATCTCTCCACAAATATACCCACAAAAAGAAAGTGAATATGACAGTACTCTAGGGACAATATAATAAATAAGTAAATAAAAATTAAATAATAATTAAGTAAATTAAGAAAAAAAAAACACCAATCCCCTAAGCAACACCACCAAACACCACCAGCTCCCTTCCCCAAGCTGGATAACACATAGATTGCCACCTACCATATTTTCTTCTTTGGTCATATTACCACAACCGCAACTTTTACCCTCTAGCAAATGACTTGTCAGTATTTCTATGGCAAAAGTTAGCCGAAAATGTGAAATGATATATATGTTTTTATATGCTTCAGCAGATGTTTAAATATGTTGTTCTTATTTTTCCCTTCGGTTTATTTAGCATATAAACAGCTTCTTTTTAGTGTTCTGTGTATTTTAGCTCTTCAGAAAAAATATAAGCTGCAGGTCAAAAAACAGATTTTCCATAATACTACTCTGTTTTTAAGCTACTGTGACCGGTAAATTAGCATATATATTTACTACCATAAAATTAAAGTAGCACAGAGAAGAACCAGCCCATGGGCTGATTCAGTTGAGGAGACCATGAATCACTAAGAACCAAAACGTCTACTTAACTCATCAGGGAACTGTGCAAATATGACTCAAAAATAGTTTTGCCCCATGGTGTCAGCCACAGTGAAACACAAAGCCTGTCTCATGTGCACACATTTCAGCTCTTCACAGCCACAACAAGGGCAGGGGGAGTATTCCCAAGGGCTAAATGCCTGCAGCCTTGCTAGCTGCTGTTGTCAGCTCAGCAGAAGTGGGCAGAAGTCCTTTGAACCAGGGACAGCACATGATGGGCATGAGCTGCCTACAGAGGTGCTGGTCACTCCTGCCCTATTATACAGCTGTGCAGGATATCTTTCTTCTGAGTCTCTCAATGAACAAATAATACAGAAAACCCACTTTAGGAAAGTACTCAGCTTCACCTAGCTTTTCATGTGGTTTCACTCATCAGAAATATGAAAGTTGTCATGACCTGCCAGCTCTCCATGCATCATTCATGATTTCTCTGGGGGCCACAACCACCTGATATGAGGATCAAACCCATTCGACATCAGCCTCATTTCAGCATCAAATGTAACAAAGATAGTAAACTCCAAGAGAAACTGTGTTTTCCCAAGGAAGGCACATAGTATTAAACCAAAGAACAATTAAATTCTCCCACAGTCAGGCGTTCATACCTATGGCGTCTCCTCCTTCTGTTCCAGGACATGAGGGTGACCAATCATTAAGAACTTTTAATTTTGAAACAAATAAAATTCTGTGTTTTAAGGCAAATGAGAAAAAACAGAAAGCCAAATACAACTCTCATTCTAACTCTATACTCCTAATGAATATAAAAAAGCTGATTCTTCACAGTTGGCAGGTCAGTGTGAGACTTATAATGGAAATTTGTGGCTGTTCTACCTCTGGAGTTAGAACTAGGGCTATCAAAATAAAATGATGGATGGTAAGAAACATTTTACTATATCTGCTTTCATTTTGCATGTGAGTCTCTTTTGCAATGTGCTGGGATGTGCAGCAGATCTGAATGCTCCCAATTATAATTGCCAGCTTCAAGTACTCAGGTGGGATCAACAGTGCAATATGGGCTTAAAAACAGCCCCCAGGAGAAGGGAATCAGGCCCAGTAGATACAAGACAGCTATATTAGAAGAAGGTTAGCTGTTTCCATAGAAATGGAAAGGAAATATAGATTCAATCCCTTCAAATCAGCACTCTGAACGAAGCAGGAGAAACCAAACCGTCTGTAAATGCGTCATGTCAAACACAAACACCTGGTAAAAGTAATGACTTGCAATGCTTTTAATGCAAATGTAACTAATATTTATGATATAAAGCCAGGTAAAATGCGGGCCCCGGTGTCTCAAGTCTGCCTTGCTCACTCATAGAAAGGAGGAGGACTGGAAGGCGATTATGGATCATTGATTATCGTGATAGTTCAGTCCCTGCCTTGGGCAGAGCAGTTTACGATGTCCACCAATCGTTCTCATGTAGTGGTACTTACTCCCTGCACATCTCTTGTCACACGGATGTCACTCCTCCTGCAGACAGCAAGAGGACACAGAGCCAGCAGATGGCACTCCAGAATACCCAGCATCAACCCAGCTCTTGCTGCTGGCAGTCAAGGTACCTCCCTCCTTCATAACTAAATTACTAGAAATACTCCCAAGCAGAAAAGTGCGTAGGATATGGGTAACGACATCCCCTTTGCAGGCACAAAGCTTTCGCAGTTACGCCTGATGTCTGGAAATTCCTCGTTCTGTGTGCTGCAGCACCCAGCATGGCAGTAGCAGCACCCGTGAGCCCAGGCACACCTACACCTGCTGGATTTTAATACCAAAGTGACCACCACCAGGTGTGCAAAGCTACATCAAGTCACCTCAGCAGAAGCTGAAAAGAAAATAAAGGGCAGAATGAGCAGAACAAGCAGCAAATTGTGAGTGTAGGAGAGACCAGAACAGCAATTAGTGCAAGGAGGCCCGAAGATGGTTCCCTGCAGCCGGGAGATGACAATAATGCCCTGACCAGCAGTGTCCAGCCTGTTGGGAGGGATCCACACCTCTACCTCCAGCTCCTCCTGTTCCACACATAACAAAAAACATTTAGCAGGCGCTTTTCTTTTGTATTTAATCCCGGTCTCAAGTTTTTCCTTAGCTTGGGAGAGTGTTGGCGACTCCCACATCAGCAAGAATTTCCCATTTGCTTTTAAAAATGCTGCTTGGCACATTCCTCTGAGGGACGCCTCACCATTTGCACAGCAAGCACATGCATGGGCGACATTTTCTGAAAAGCCTTTGCAGCAGGGAAAAGTGGACACTCCTCCACATGCCCTTGTTTCTAAGCACGAACTTTGACTTCTCTGCTTCTATCAATACTTATTAAAGATTTTTTTTGTGAGAAAAGGAAAAGAGGATAAAAGCAGAAAGAGTAAAACATACATAGCTAAAATAACTGACTGACACTTCCTGGGAAAGACTGAAAAGAAAAATTTGATTTTATTAAGTATTTTTGCGCTAGGTTTTATTCTTAATTTCCAGTATATCCTTTTGTCCACAGCAGTTTCATATGATCTTTTAATTATCTTTGTTCATAATGGCAGATTCCAAATGCTTACTCCCAATTTCCAGCATTTCGTCCTCCATGTCAGCCTGATGTTCTTGCAACTGAGCAGCAGAAGTTTGTGCTCGTAGTCGGGAATTTACTATTTGCCTTTACTGTTTATTAGGAATGGCTGACTTGGCTAAGTTGAAACTATAGATGACAATGAAAAAAATACTTGAAAAAAATTCTGACTTATTCCAAACATTAATTTCATTAGTTTAAGAATGAAAACCTGCTCTTCAAAATATTTCTTTTTAGATTACGATTTTTGTACAAGTTCCAGACTGGTGTTTAGACCCTTCAAATCAGTCCTGTATTTTCTTTTCAGCTCAGTCAGTCACTATAATAATGACTAAAACCATCATTAGGCTTGGAGACATTAGTAATTTTAATTAGTAATTTTAATGACTTTTACTTAAATATCTCTCCATCAGGGTAAATAGAGATATAGATCTAAAGCTTTCAAAATACTACCTGGATGTGTTCCATGCAGAGAGCTCCAGAACATCATGAAACGGAACCTTTTTTAGACTGTGTTTCACAGAGCAATAAGTTGGTTACTATGTCATAAATACCTTATGATTTCTATTGACTTTGACAGATAAAAAATAAGGAAGAAAATCCTATTTCTGAACCATGAATGGAAAAATATGCAGCTACATCAGTGCTTAAAAAAAAGAATTACTTGAAAAGCCCAAAGCATTTCTGAAACTAAATGATTAATTCTTGAAAATTCTTGCACAGGTAGATATAGGTATAAAAAGCTGTAAAAGTACAGAAGCCCCTCATCTGCCTGATTACGTTTTCTTTAAGCAACTGCTCATTTAAATGGTTTCACACATGTCCTCCTATCATGAGCGAAAATTAGACTAACTGTTCTAAAATAAAAAAATAAATTAAAAAAATCTCTCTAGTTGGAAAACAAAGATGAAAAAATGAACATAATTTACCCTCCTGTCTCAAACCCACTCACCCAGCTTTTGTTCCGTGAGGATTCCTTTTTTCATTCCTACGCCCTTAGCCCTCCTCCAGGTCTTTCTTCAAACAGTGTCTGATCTGTCTCTCTGTGTACATGCCATATGAAACCAGCTGGAAAGGATGTGCTGCTACTGTTAAACTTGATTTGATCTCAACTCCTTGTCTAACTACGAACAAGTCTATGCAGGTCATATTAATTCCTTCTTGTGGTCCCCTATCCAGCTCCATGCCTAGCCCCTGTTGAAAGTCATATACTAGGTCTTCCATCAACTCTTTCCTACAATCAAGTCTAATACCAAAGCACATCCAACATTTGGTCCCCAGAATCAATGACCCTGTAGGAGCAAGTCCACGGGAGGCCACGAAGATGATCAGAGGGCCGGAGCACCTCTCCTATGAAGACAGCCTCAGAGAGCTGGGGTTGTTCAGCCTGCAGAGGGCTCCAGGGAGACCTTATAGCACCTTCCAGTTCCTGAAGACGACCTACAAGAAAGCTGGAGAGGGACTATTTACAAGGGCATTTAGTGATAGGACAAGGAGTAATGGCTTTAAACTGAAAGAGGGTAGATTTAGCTTACATATAAGGAAGAAATTCGTCCCCATGAGGTGGTGATGCACTGGAACAGGTTGCCCATAGAAGCTGTGGATGTCCCATCCCTGGCAGTGTTCCAGGCCAGGTTGGACGGGGCTTTCAGAAACCTGGTCTAGTGGAAGGTGTCCCTGCCCATGGCAGGGGGGTTGGAACTAGACGATCTTCAAGGTCCCTTCGAACCCAAGACACTTTATGAGTCTATCATTCTATAATTTTATTATTATGAAACTGATAAAAACACTTGCCTCTTACCTAGCACCTAGCACAGTGTTTGTGTGATAAATATCTCTCAACAAATGCAGTTCCAAGATTCCCATTACTGCCCAAAGTTAACTCTTGCAATGCTATAAGGCTGCAAGACCCAAGTCCCTCTGGAGTTCCACATGTGAAGTAAGTGTAACATATCTTTGAAAGATGCTTACCCAGGTCTAGTATCAATCAATTATTCTCTTCTGTAGGAGGGCTTAGAAATCAAGGTGATTATTTATAATCCTAAGTGGGGATTTTGGACTCCATTTTTTTAGTCCTGCTTGAAAGATTTCACCACAGCCATGTCATCTGCTATCTGTGGGATCTGGATTTGCTACAATATTTTACAAAGTATATGGATTTATTTTTTTTTCGCAATTAAGTTTTTCTATTTCCATGAAAACCTTGTTTCCAAAGGATACTTTAAATGAACAATAGTTATTTTGGTAGCTGCTCTACAGAAATATAGCATTTGGAGTCTTGCCCACAATACAGTAGAGTTTTAAGAGTATTAAGAAAAGCAGAACTTATAAAGAATTACCTATATGCTTCTTGCAGCCACTAATGTTAATTTCTCTGACCATAACCTGTTATACACATTGATTTTAAGATTTAGAATTCCTACACAAACAAGGAGGTGAATATATCTCCATACTTCACCTACATGTATATATCTGAGCAGGAATATAGCACAATACTAAAGGAATAAAATCTAGTAACTATAATTTGCAAAGCATTTTACAACTTCTAATGCATTTACCTGGACTACCAAGGGGTAGTAAAACACCATGCTTGGCTTTGCAAAGGTAGAGGCTGTGTATGATTTTGCAGCTCCATTTTCCCACCAGTTACACCCAGGTGGGAACTGGGACTCCAGAACACATGAAAAAAGAGGTAAAAGGAAATGCTAGACCTGCAAAACCCCAACACACTTTTATGAGTGAGTGTTAAGAGAGATGTTGCAGACCTAACATACCTGTGAGTCTTACGCACATGCTCGGAGCTCTGCCTCCTCATCGCTCTTTCTGTATCACTCCTGGGACCTTGTGCAGTGCTGTGGTTGTTCCCCAAGTGGACACCCTTCTCCCACTGCAGGTGTCCATCCAGCTCCTGGACCAGAGTTTTGGCTCAGCTGTGCTGGGGGGACCTCCCTGCTTGAGAGCTACTGAGCAGAGGAAGATCTCACCTCTCTGACCTAACACCAGACATTGAAAACAAATTTAAACCCCCATAGTCAGGGGATTCCACCTACCTCTTTTATGTTGACAGCTCAGTTATTTCTCTGAGACTTTCCAAAAGTGCTTGAGAGGATTCTGGATAGAGTGGACTTTGCTGAGTGGACCCAGTTTTTTAGCTGGTTATCAAAGAAAGCTCCAGACATCAAAATTAAATTTAACACCTATTAATTTGAGTAGGAAGAATAAACAGCAGCACGTTATAGAAATGGTCCTCAATCTTGTATCCAACCCTTCGGAGGAGACAGAAGGAACATAGGAAGGAAAGCTCATCCACTTCCTAATAATGTTATCAAGTATCAGTCTGCATCTCTTTCTGTCATCTAACTATCATGTTCCATTAAAAACATTGCACTATATGTCATAGTATGGATTTGATCATGTTTGCATGTACACATTTGTTAACAGATCTTGGAAACAACCATAAACAATTTAGGTATTATACTAACTTTAATTTGGACACAATAGCCATATTTTTTCTAAATAATAACGTTACTGTTTTTCACTTTTGTGTATATAGGTAATTAAAGAGCTCACTTCAGAGATAGAATGATTTCTAATTCACTATCAAAAGCTTTTTAGAATGATAGGTATATTAATATTTCTAAGTCATAAAAAAGTCAAACATGACTGTCATTCAAAGCCAGTTTTAAGATAATTTCCTGCTCAAGTCAGAGCTTGGTTAGATTTACATTAATTTCTTCCAACAAGGGATATCTAAAGATGTAGGGATCTTCAGGCTGATGGATCTGATTAAATACACCATGTAGACAGAAGAAATAGAAAAGATTAGGACAAGGAAAAGATAGGCACAAGTTACATCTTTCATGATGTTAAGTTCTAACCAAATATTCTCTAACATAGAAAGCAGTGTGTTTTAACTTCCATCTACTACTCCACAAATCATTTTTCTGTCCTGTTGTATTCGTACATCTTGTTTGAGAGCAACAATGCATTAGAAGTATAATAAATAATGTAATAGAGGCTGGCATTATGCAAAGGGCATTGCATGGGGCAGCATTCTGTCCAGCTGATTCTTTCCCAAGTGTGTGGTCTGTAGATTCAGAAAGATTTCGTTTGTTTAAGTTTAAACATTTGAGCATCAGACTTTCATTACTGTGCTAATAAAATAGAATAATAGATTCATAATTCATTGCACTAGTTGAAACCTAAGAATAATGTGAGGAAATGTAAGTATAGAATTATTTTAGAGCTCATCTGAAGAAAATAAGTGAGACCCTGAGAAAAGCTTGTGGACTCTGTAGATAAAGTATCTTTTAATTCATTTTGTACACATCAAGCATAATTGAAAATTCTCTCCCCTTTTGCTTCTGAAAGGCCACATCAAGCCCATTTTCTATGTAAATGTAAGCATTCAGATCACTGGTCTTAGAAACACCTGCAGGAATTTTGTACTCCTTTAATGAGTTCTCCTCCCAAAGTAAAGAAAGCACTTATTTATTTAAAGTTCAATTCATACTTAAAAACATGTGCATTCAGAATCTAAATCCATTTGTATAGTTTTACATTGCCATAAATCACAGTTTTACAACAGGCTACAGTAATTGTTAAAACTTCCATGGAAAAAACATCCAAACCCCAAATGTGAAACAATGAAACAAACCTGGAAAAATGCAGGTTATTTTTAAAAGTACTAACTAGATTTTTATTTTACTCAAAGATTAGCTCACTGGTTAATTTAGAAGAGAAGTTTAAGTTAATAGTCACAATACTCTTATTTAACTAAAAAGAGTTGATTAAATTCAATTCACCAAGACACCATGATGATAAATGGTTACATCTCTTTACTAATGTATTAGGTAAATCAGTAGCATTAAAAAAAGATATGTTAACCTAAATAAGGACACTTTAAGGAGGTATATTCTTTTTATAAGAAAACTGAGTTGTGTGGTCAGGGATGGAGCCACAATATGGTCCTATAGTTTGCTAAGTTTTGATAGTCATGAGGCAATATTGCAGAGTAAAACACTTGCCCTCAGTCTTACAAGCACAGATAATCATTCCGCTCTCTCTGTTAAGTCATCTAGAAGCATGGAATATAAAAAAATCCAAGTCCCCAAAGGAGTTTACAAACCTGGATTATAGCCAGACACAATAGTGAGTGAAGTAAGCAGATGGAAGAATAAGGGCTGGGGTAAGGAGCAAGCTTTTCCTGGTAAGTAGTAGTCACAGCGTAACACCTGCCTACTGCCGACCGCCGGTCGCTGCAGAAAGCCAAGTGTTAGTAGTAACAAATACTGTCAAGTGCCATGGTTTTGCAAAAAGGAGAAAGCTCATAAAGAGTGAGCACTCATAACAGTCAAAATCGCTGCTTGAATCATAATTTCCAGAACCTCAAAAAAAAAGTTGGTGATTCAGAATAAAAAAATATAAGCAGTTACATTCTTTGTCAGATTAAAGTAAAAAAAAATTATGTTGCCTGCTACATCTCCAGCAATTATCCTAGAAAATCACCCACTTTTTACATGACAAACTAATCTCAGAACTACTCAAAGATAACACGTAAGTGTCAAACCAAAGGTAAACTGAGGGATGTACGCACACATAGTAGAAAACTGAAATTCAAAATAAATCATTAAGAATAGAAACTCAGTTTTAATTTTTAACTCTTTTTTTCCCACTAGGATTAAAGTGAGTCCGTTAATATTGACACAGACTTTGTTTTGATCATTAATTGTACCATACATGCTATACCAATCAATTTGATGGAGTTACAGACTATAATATTTACACAAAGAAGAGTGTAAATTACTTTAGTTGCTCTTTTTGGCTGGAATGGATTTGCTGTTCCTAAATCCCAAAATATACTTATTTTCCTTAAATGTATAAAAAACATACAAGCCTTGAACACATTCAACTTTGACCTATTTCTTATCAGTTGGGTTACTGCTGAGAAACAAGGTGCCTTCTTACTCTTTTGCAATGACTGAAGGTATGTTCTTCAGAAAGTCTTTCTGTAATAAAATCATGGTGAAAGATCTAATCTGATTCTTTGTTTGCTGTGCATTTATTTTTTTTTTAAATAAACAGGCTAACATCAGAAAACATTAGTTTTAAAATTAATTTCTTTTAGATTTTGCAACAGTACAATGCAAAAGCAGTAACTTTCGGTAGTTTTTGATATACAAAAAGGATTTAAAAAAAATCTGACCACCTTTATTTCTTTTGAAAACAATGCTAAGACTGATGGACTTCAGTGTGAGCCAAGGCACAACTGTTCAGTTCTGCTTTGGAAAGATCAATGAATACACAAAATCTGCAAGTGGAAATCAGTGTACTTTTTGAGAGAAGAGCATCCTGAGGTTACTAAACACCCAAACTGAAAGGGCAATATCAGGAAAACACGAAAACACTTGAGAAAACAATATTGTTAATCAAGTAGGTCCCACTTTTCCTCATATCAGTAGTGTGTGAAACAGCTGCCAGTGAAGTGCTCATTTTCTAAGTGCAAGCAGTAAGGTCAGAATATTTTTTCCATTCACATATAAAAATGCACACATGACATTTAAGTCAGACAGTAAATGCAGCAGTGAGTGGAGCCCACTGAAACTTTCGTCTCACTGACTGAGACCTCTTTTAAAGAAGTAAAAAAATAATTCATTAGTAGTTTATCTGCATAGGATGATGCAACATTTCAGTCAATTTCCAGTGCTTCTTTCTAAAGTGTATCCCACAGAGACAAAATCCTGTCAAATACCCTGATGAATACTTTGCCATTTTCTCTCATCACTGCGATGATAGAAACCTAAGAGCATCTGAACTAATACCAGTTGCACCCATTTACTACTCCAGGAATGCCAATATATTAACCCAGTTAATACATTATTAATTCATTCAGGGCTCCTAGGTCTAGAAATTAAGAGGGATATTAATCTGGATTTGGAAGAAGTGTCTTAATAGTGCCAATTAATTTTTAAATAGAATTGCATATTAACAGCTTAACCTTCAGGTCAAGAGGTGCTCAGAAGTCAATTTAATATATAAGTCAATGGGATAACTGGTATGAAGAAGTACTACTCAATCTAATGATTGTAGAACTGGTCTACAACCATATGAATATTGGTTTCATACAACTATATGGCAAAGACGATGGTGGAAAAGGATCTGGGGGTGCTGATCAACATATGGCTGAACATGAGCCAGCAGTGTGCCCAGGTGGTCAAGAAGGCCAACAGCATCCTGGCTTGTATCACGAATAGTGTGGCCAGAAGGACTAGGGCAGTCATTGTCCCACTGTACTGGGCACTGGTGAGGCCCCACCTCAGATCCTGTGTTCAGTTTTGGGCCCCTCACTAGAACACATTGAGGTGCTGGAGAGAGTTCAGAGAAGGGCAACACAGCTGGTGAGGGGCCTGGAGCACAAGTGTGATGAGGAGCAGCTGAGGGAACTGGGGCTGTTCAGCCTGGAGAACAGGAGGCTGAGGGGAGACTTATCACTGTCTACAACTACCTGAAAGGAGGTTGTAGCATGGAGGGTGTTGATCTCTTCTCCCAAGTAGCAAGTGATATGGCAAGGGGAAATGGCCTCAGGTTGCACCAGGGGAGGTTTAGATTGAATATTCACCTAGTCCAAAACTGTGCTCAGAGCAGGGCCAAGTACAGCAGGTTGCTCAGAGCCAAGTACTGCTTCAGTACCTGCAAAGATGGAGACTCCACAGCCTCTCTGCACAACCTGTTCTAGTGTTCAAATATCCTCTGCTTCTGTTATATGCTCAGAAAATGACCTTGGAGGTACGTGATCCTGCCTGCTTTTACCAATATTACCAATGACATCTGGGTTATAAACTGTTCAGAGCATAAACCACCTCTTACAATATAATCGCACAGTACAAAGGCATGGTGATAGCAGGAGTCCTACAAGAAATGCAGGTCGCAGTATTTGCTTAGAAGATCATTCAATTTGAAGGATAAAGTGAAAACAAGACACATCCCAAATCAATATGTATCACAATGTCTTGAGGAAGTAATTTGATCCTTTCAAAAATTCTTTCTGATGACACTAGTTCTTCCTCCTTCCTCTCCCCCCTATTAAAAAACTCATTTTAAAATCTCAACACATGCTGTTAGTCTCTTTATTTACCAGATGGTATGTTTATGCTTATTCCTCTACCTCATTATTAACTTTCAAGTGAAAAACAACGGAGTGAAGGACATCATATTGCAGCAGTGGAACTGTGGATTGGAGGCACCAGTTCATTCATCATTAGCTGAAAGGGACAAATGAATAAGTGTTACTGTCTTCAGATACAGCAACCCAGACCCTGGTGATGACAAGAAAGTACATGGCTTGCAAATAAAGGATCCTTATGAAAACAAAACACCATGATGGCATGAAGGCTATGAGAGCTCCAATGTTATTTAGGTAGAAGAAAACCAATATGCTTGTCCTTGAAGTACCTCCTATTAATAAAAAAATCTGCAGGAAATTTCCAAACTAATCTAATTGGTCATGCAGCCTTTCTTTCTCAGGTGTGTTTCTACCTACATAGTCAGTTAGTAAGAATCTTTTTCCCTTTGAACAGTGATAAAAAATTCAACACCTATGCCAGTCTAGCAAACACAGTATTTCTTTCATTTCCAGCTATCGTAAAGCAAGGCAATGATAAAGCACAAGCAAATACATTTCTAAAAACTAAACCAGAATAATTTGACTTTTGAATTTTTTTTCATCTGTTTCTATATTCTAAGTGTTCAACACAAATCTTTCAGTTGAATGCAGAAAGAACTAAATTGTGCCTGTCTTGCTTCATGACAGTAAACACACTTCTTCAAATTCAGTGCAAGTGCCTATCTGAGAGTTCTGCCTCAGATGACCTGGGGTTCTGTGGTTGAACCACAAATATTCCCGGAGACTGTGGACTTGACCTACAATTTACAGGAGTAAGAATCTTGAATTGAAATCTTGATTTAGTCTTCTGTCTTCACATAATTAGATTTAGGTAAGGCTTAGCCTACTTCTTTTTCTGAAAAGTCATCTGAGAACAGACCTTCAGCATTAGTGACCTGGTAACACAGTGCAGCCCTACTCTGAGCTACTAGTGATGGAAGCACCTGTGCAGAAACATTCTTACTGAGCCTCATGTACAACCAGTAGCGTGACTGAGCATGAAGCCATAATCTGAGATTGGTTGTGCACCAAAAATGCACAACAATGTCATTCAGACTCCTTGAACGCACTTTTGTTTATGATCTCAATTCCAAAGCAAAGCCTGCCACGTGCCATTAAGCATGTGTACTCCAATTCCAGAACTACATAAACAAAACTGAACAAAACCTCAGTAACATTTTTTTATGAGGATGCTATGCATATGTATGGTGGTGCAAATGTCTTTATGTCACATCATTTTGGAGAATGCTCTAGGTGTAGGGTAGAGAGAAGGGGTTATCAGCCTTTAAGTTCACCATAGTATTCATGTTTTGGGAGTATTTACATATGACTCTGGAATGAAGCCTTGGTAATTCAAAAACATTTTTACCACTAATCTCAGTGTGATGATACCTTCACCTAAACATCCACCCAGCACCAGATAATTTTTCAATGCGAGCAGCTTCTGGAAGCAGTCAATGTTTTTGCAGTTGTGAGAAGCACCCACAGCAGGGAGTCGAGAGCACCTGGATCCTGGTCCTCAGTGGCCTCTGCCCAGGCGAGGGATGTCCTGTCCCTAGAGCTGTCATGGGGTGGCACAGGTCAGCAGCTCTGTTGAATTCAAAAGCTTGGCAAAGTAATGGAAATAAGATATTATCCTCACCCAGCTAAGGTATCTATAACTTCAGGCTTACTAAGGTTAAAAAGCTGAGAATTTGTCCAGTTCAGTGCTTTGGCACCACTTGCACTGAAGTGCTAAATCAATGGAGGTGTAAGTCTTTCCTACGGTTTTGCTCATGCTCAGCCTCTGAGCAGGCACAAGCAAGGGGTGAGTTTGTGCAGTTTTAGAGCCCTTTTCTCTGAACTCCTCACTACATCATGCTTTAATATTTATGTAAATGTATCTAAAATATGTCTAACCTCTTATAAAGGTCCATGGTGATGTCTGTGTGAAAACATGCTACTTCTAGCTTCAGAAGTATTTGTTAATTTTCATGACAAAAAGTCTTTGTAATCACATTAAGTGCAATAATTTTGACATGGAAAGGTGATTCCTTTCAAAGAGATGAGAGAGATGTGCACATAAGGTTCTGAATGGACATGCTGTCACAATTTTACGTGGAACATGAACAATACGTCCCTAGAATAATATGCTTTCATTTTATCTTTTATAAGTTCATAAAATATTCATTTTCTTTCCCAGTTAGGCTGTGAGATCAATCTCAGCAGCACTGTTAGTTCACACGAAATGGGAAATGAAACTGATTATAGACATGAAAGGGGAAAGCCTCATTTTGGTCTAATCTAAGGGAAATGAAAATGCAGAAGGAAAAAAGAACTCAGAAAATAGGTCTTTTGTAGTTTGTTAATCTAAGATATCATCATGTTAAGAGCGATAACTAATTTTTATAGATATTTTAATTGCGAAATAAATCATTGAATACTATATATGATAATGGGAAAGGGAGATACCAGAAATTCAAATTCAGTGAAAGAAACAGGCTAATCCGCGTCATTCAATGCAGTAATACCCGAGTGCCATCCACTGCCGCTTACTAGTGGGTATGGGGTAATTTAAGCTAGTGAGTGACAAATCGGTGCTACAGCAGTGGAGAAGTCATTCCAAACCCAGGCACCTACGCGGTCACTGCATTTGGTATTTATCAGAATCTCAGCCATGACGGCCCCGTGTGCCGCAAGGATCTCAGCAGCGGTAACTCACTGTGCGAGCCTCATGCTTCTCTCTCCATTCGTAGTAACAGATACTTGTAGCTTTGCTGTCTTTTTTAGTGTCAAGTCAAATTTAAAGGATTCTCTTCTGAAAGGGTACTCTGCCCGGTTTTGTTTCTGTCTATTCTGTCTCCTATCTTGGGTATTTACTGGAATGCAATTTTAACTTGCATTTCTGTGGAAAGAGGCCATCATTTGTTTATTTTAATGGCTCTTACCAAACTTATTTTGACAGCCTGTCTCCCAGAACTTTGTCCCTGGGGAAGTTTTTGACCTCCAAGTTGTCTATACCTCACCTTAATCAACTTGCGAGCAGCTGGCAAGAGCAGCACAGGAAATATATAACACTGAGGTCTGGTAAGAAAAGAGAGAAAGAAAACTGGAAAAGATCACGTGTGAAACAAACACCAATGCAGAGATGATCAGGAGAGAGCAAAAAGTCTCCTATAATCTTATAAACTCATTGCAAATTATACTATTTAGATGAACTCTTCTCTTTTTCTTCACTCCCAAATGCTGCATTTATTTTTCAGTACAAACATGAAGACTATTTTCTTTACATCCAGAAGTGGTCGGGCTTGCCCTCTGCCAGAGCTATTGTCACAACAGATATCCCCTAATGGGTTGAGAATGCCGAGTATTTCCTACTACTTTTCATTCTAACTAGATACATATTTTACAAACTTTTGAAGTGGACAATTAAATAACAGCTTAAAACATTAAACATTAAAAAAATTAAATAACAGACTTTAAAAAAAAACCCCAAACAATTAAAAAATCCATCTTTGTAGCAAAATAAAATGTGTCCTTTTATCAAAGCTTTCAGAATGTGGAGGAGCTGGGAAAAGACATTTTAGATAAATAGCCTGAAGTTTAAGCCTTTCTGAATCAAACATTCTCAAAATCTCAAGACAGAAAACTGAAAAAGATTCTATTAGAAGTAACAGAAGGCTGATACTAGTAAACCTAGGCTCATTAAAGATGTGAGTGGCAGTAGTAAATATCATAAGAAACTTTTAGTGACTTTTCAGTGGAATTTGCACTGCAAAGGCTAAGAATTTGCAGTTTTTATTTAAAAAAATAAAGGAATTAGAATCCCAAGGAGAACATTTAAAACCCCCAGCAGAAGACAGTAAAAGGAGCAAAGACATTCTGGAGCTCTCCTGATGGGATAAGCTATTACAATCTTCTCAGCCAACTAAAGGCACAGGCAAAGTCTTTGTGAATTTGGATTTAAACATCTGAATGCTTCCCAAGTCTTAGATGAACATATGTCCTGTGGTGAAGCTAGGTTATAATGTTGAGATGCCTCACTTGCGAATAGGGCTGTCAGGTAGCTGACATGCTAAATAGAAAAATGTGAGCGAAAAGGGGAATTATACCCATGCTGAAATGGAAAAAATGAGATGGCAATGTCATGTAGTTAGCAGCCAGTCACACAGGTAGCAAGTGCTGAAGAAGGAAATTTAACATCTTCTGAGTTCAAGTCCAATGTTAGAAACACAATTACAAGGTAGAGAACTCCATTCCTGCTGAAATAATAGCAGGTAATGAATGTATTTTCTTTTTTCCCCCTTTGGCACACACAATGCATCATTTTCTACCTGAGGAATTCACTTATTTAAAAATGTAGCATATTGAAAATACAGACAGAATGAAGTTACTTTTTTTTTTTTTAACTGTATCTGTAGTGTTGCAGTAGAAAGAATTACTTTCCAGCTACAAAATACATTCATTTACTGAAGTCTCATGTTTCACCTTACTCATGTGCTCAACTTTACTCCCAAAAGTACAGTGACTTACTGGTTCCTGCGTTTACAGGCTCAGATTTTAAGGAATAATAAAAGTCATCTGCGTTGTATTTGGTGAACGTGTTTCATCATGAGCTGTTGTTAGTTTTACCCATAGGAAATCCCTTGTGTTAGATACCCTTACATTCATATTCAGGACCAGTTCATGCCGTCCTGAGACAAAGCCCAGTGGAAGGGACTGACAGAAAGACTTTGGGAAGTCACAAAGCCCTTTTCAGGCTCTTCAGGAGCCAGGCAGAAAATCTACAAACTTGTTCCCTAAGACACAAGCTGGGACACTTGTTCTGTCAGTGGCAAGGGTAATCTTGTTTTACAGCTAGCCCTCTATCACTGTAAAAATGAAACAAATTTATCTGAAAGAGTGTAGCTGTTGCAAAAAGACCTTGTATGAGGTTTAATTTCCTCAGAATATATTTTCCAATAGAAAACCAAAGCAAACCATACATTTCTCTTAGTGTCATTACTGCCCTAGACCTCAAGAACATAAACCAGAGACAATGTGATGGCAAGACTTTATCCATACACAGTCAACCCAAAACTCTAAAAACTTGTGCCCCTGTAAGAGAATGCTGCAGAGAAATATCAGATCCCTCCATCATCCTTCAGTTGCAATATCCTTCACTATATTTTCACCTTAACAGGTATGACCTGCCATTGCACTCACCAACTTTTGTTCGACTCTGAACCTGAAAGTGTCACCCTTTCCTGGGATGAAGATCAACTAACACACAGGTCTGTTTTGGGAAATCTGCTAAGGTTCCTTCCATCTACCACCCACCTCCCTGCCAAACTGCGGATGCCAGTGCTGGGGTCTGGTTCATACGGCTGCCCACCTCCAGACGGCAAAGTTAACACAGCTAGACCACCACTTCTACATGGTGTTATTTATGACGAACACAGCTATCTAAAGTGGCTAGAAATGAAGAGCTTTTTCATCTTCATTTGTTCACAACACATGTCAAATCAGAAATGCTCTCACCTGTAGGCTCTTTAAAATCGGAGCTTGTGCCACCACTACCTAGTGCTAATGTCATCTGGCTTAAAACGGTAATGGGAACTTAAAAAAAGCTGATCAATTAATTATTGGAGACCCTCAAGAAATAGGAAAATAGCACCCATAGGATTCCCTTCCTCCATCTCCTATAAATATTTCAAATATTAATGACATATATTTCCTGATATATTTTTAAAAGCTGCATTTTTGGAAGATGTCCTGGTGTGTACATACACTGTGAACACAAAGTTATTTAGAAACTTACTTTTAATTATCAGACAAATCAACAAGTACAATACTATACCACCGGAATGAATACAAACTCTATATAAAGAAATGGTGACCACCTCAGTAGAGTAGGCATTAGTAGAGCAGAGGACTCAGCAAAGAAGTGACTTGGGAAACTGAAGGATAACAAGATTATGTCTTGCAATTCCTCTTTTCAGCCATGATGTCTTACCCTACTTTTGAACTAAAAAGCAAGACAAAATGTAAGGGCAGGGCTACAGAAAGAAACAAACCTACTGACACTCTTGCTCTTTCCAAGTGTCTTAGCCCATTTTTGTCCAGACTAGAGACTCTGCTCCTAGTGGCAGCAGCACACTCCTGATGGTCTTTGGAAAAGGAAACCATTACTATAATCCTTTTCCCACCAGTGAAAACCTTTTAGTACTTTCCAGTCGAAGTACCTTTCCAGTTCCCCTCCCATCTTCAGCTGTCCATGCTTATGGATCTCTTACTTCCAATTTTGTGGGGTCTTTCTTATTTCTTTATTTTAATTATTTTTATTCTTTAATCTGACTTTTGTGAAGTCCTTTACATGCAGAGCTTTGCACCGCTGGTCAGGCCCAACCAGCGAAGCAGGTGAAATGACTTGCAGGATACAGACTTTAATCATTTCTCATTGTTTTCTTCCCCCGGCTTGTGCCCATTCCACCTCTGAGTGCACGAGGACATTAAACAAGTAATTCTGGGAGAACATGAACTGAAGAACCCTCGTTTCCCAGAGACTTATACTGAGGCTGATAATGAGCTGTAATTGAAACTTTTCTCATTACCGAGACATTTATATGGTCTCTCAACCATGTGAATCACTGTTTAATAAGAGGCAAGTTCATGTTACAGCCTTTGGGACACTTACAGGATCTCTCAGCCCTACCCAGCTGCCTGTTTTCATGAAATAACTTAATTATATTTGAGATAGACTTGGGTGAAACTGCCCAACAGCTTCAAAAGTTATTGGAGAAGTAAAGGAGACACAGCCAAGCATGATCACATAAAAGCCTGTTTCCATAGGAACCCAGAGGGAAAACAGCAATACAATTTGTGAAAAATTTCATTGCAGAGACACTTCAATTGAAATTTTAAAAATATTTGACCAGCTTTAAATCATGTGCCATAACACACGCTGCATTTCTCCTGCCTTCCTCCTCTGTCAGCAGACCCCAGCCTTCATGTATCCTGCTATCCTACGACCTGCAGGCACAAAAACTACTCTTCTTAAAGCCAGGAGATTGCTCTGCCTGTATATTGTCGATCAGATGGTAACTACAATGTTCTCAGAAAGACATGTCAACTACTACACTCCACTGCTGGCATATATGTTGGGCACATGGCAGAGCTAAAGACAGGTAGAGCCTGTACAAGGAGCGGGTTATGGTATCACCTGCTTAACAAAATGCGTCTGAGCGCTTGCGCAGATTAAAGACCTAGAAGTTGGAAATGTTGGTCTTTGGCCACCAAGGTCATTTGGGGTTGGGGCCAAGGAGCAGATGGCAACCTGAGTGAGGGTGGTGAAACACTTGGCAGGTGATGGAAACAGATTTTATATAGTAAAAATTGCCACCTCTCTCTTCATTATACCCTCTTCTGTGTTATCACCCATCTGAGCTACCAGCTCCTGTGGCCACAGTAACCGGCATTAAAAATTACACCTATATACAACTCAATAAACTGAAGTTTGAGACCGCCAAATGGAGGAAAACCACTATGTGAACACTCGTAACGTCCAAATAAGCATCTGCTGTTGGTTTTTCTGGCCACAACTCAAAGCCCGTCTCTTGCTGGGTCCCTCCCTGCCATGAGCAGAACCACTGGACCACAGCACCCCTCTTCTCCTCCACCTCGGGCAGCTCCCCCGGACTCCCGCTCAGCACCGACGCGGGTGCCACGGGCAGCACGCTGGGGACGCGGCCAGACCCCTCGCTGCGGCCCCGCGGGAGTCGAGGCCGCCCGGGAGGCGTCCGAGCAGCCACGGACCCCGAGGGGCAACCCTGGACCCGGAGGGGCAGCCGGGGAGCCCCGAGGGGCGCCCGCAGCCGCCGCGCCAACTTGTCCCGGGGCGCCCCCTCCCGGCCGGGGCGGGGAGCCGGGCTGGGGGTCGCCGCTCTCCCCCGCTGCTGGCCGGGTGCTGCTCCCCCTTCCCGGGCCGCTCTCCGCCTTCTGCCGGCCGTGCCAGGCAGCCTCTCTCTCGGCCTTCACTACCGGGTCAGGCGAGGCGGGAGCGGAGAGGCAGCGCCCGCCTCGCTCCGGCACCGACACCGACACCCCTCCTCCTCCTCCTCCTCCTCCCGCCGCGTCCGTCCCCTCCCTCCTCCCTCCTCCCTCCTCCCTCCCTCCCCGCTGCCAGTTTCTCTACAACTAGTACATCCACGCACAGGCAGGGTCCCGGCCGCCGCGGCTGCCATGGATATCAGCTAAAGCCGGACGGAGAGGGCAGAGAGGCGCTCCCCGACTCAGCTCCCCAGCCCCGCGGGGCCGCCGCGCCCTCCCTCCCGCCGGCCGGCAGCAGCGGCGGCCGCTCCCCGCCCCGAGCCTGCCCCGGAGGAGCCCGGCTGCCCCGGGGAGGGTGGGGAAGAGAGGGAGGGAGGGAAGAAGCACGGAATACAGGGAGGGAGTCGGGCAGAGCATCCCCACGGCAATGTCCAAGGGCTTGAAGAAGAAAAACCACTGGACGAGCCGAGTCCACGAGATCGTGATCGTGAGGAACCCGGAGGGGCAGCTGGGCTTCGAGCTGAAGGGGGGCGCCGAGAACGGGCAGTTCCCCTACCTGGGGGAGGTGAAGCCCGGCAAGGTGGCCTATGAGGGCGGCAGCAAGTTAGTGCCGGAGGAGCTGCTGCTGGAGGTGAACGAGACCCCCGTGGCCGGGCTCACCATCAGGGATGTGCTGGCCGTGATCAAGCACTGCAAGGACCCCATCCGGCTCAAGTGCGTCAAGCAAGGTAAGGCGGGCACGGCCCCCAAATCCACACCCCCACCCCCTCCGGGGGGCCGGGGCAGATCTGGGGGGGAGCAACTTTGTTGCTACAGTTTGACTTTCCCCCTCCCCGCCGGAGCCGCCCCCTCCCCGCCGGCGGGGGGAGGATGCGAGCGGCGCTGCGCGGTGCCCGCAGCCGGGCGAATTAAATGTGCGTCAGTGACAGCGCTTCGCCATGCCGCGGGAGGGGACGGGGGGGCGGCGGCGGCGCCGGGCACCCCCCCTGCATCCCCATCCGCCGGCACCGGCCGCCCCTCCGGCGGCTGCTGCTGCTGGCGGCGGGGCCGGAGGAGCGGCCGGGCCGGCTGCGGAGCGGGGCTCGCCCTTGGCTCCCGGGCTTGGGGGCAGGGACTTGCCGCTGCTGCGCGCCGGGTCCCTGTGGCATCAAGGGCGGCTTTAGCATCTCTTAAGTGTCATTAGCGGAAAAGTCATTCATTCGATCCCCGGTGAAAACGATCGCCTAATCCCAGGGAACGGGGAGCTCTGAAAAAAGTGGGAGGGAGAAGCAAGGAGAAACTTTCGGGAGAGAACGGTCTACTTTTGCCTCTCCTCGGTTACTCGTATTTATTTTTGAAGTACTTTAATAGGTTAATGCATTTCCAGGAAAGTCAATAGAGAAGAGATGCCACAGATGCTGTTTACATGTTTGTTTCTATCCTCTTTAAACTATGCTGAGCTGGGCTGTCATCAGCTGAATGCTTGCAGACGGTTTCTGGTACCCCAGCAGTGTTTCTGAAGCAGAGGAGCTGTGAGTCTGTAGGTGCACCTTGGACACGGATGGTGCGGCAGCTGCACACGCGTTGCTGGAGTGCGCATTTCAGCCGGGCACTAAACGCAGCCCTTGAAAACTTAGGGATTTCTGCAGTGGGCAGATCTTGGATGCCGTGCATCAGAGACGTTTGTGCTCTAACTATAGCTGGCAGCCTTTGCTAAGAGGACATACAGGAGAGTTCTTCTGACATTTGGTATAATTTTGTAGTTTAACTTCCTCATTGAAACTGGTGGTTTATTGTTTAAATTTGTGATACTTCTGAATGCTTGAAAGATGTGTCAGTTATAAGTTTATCCAAACATGGCAGAATCAGTAGAAAGAATTTGACTTTCACTCAGGCCTTCAAAATGTACTTTATGATATATTCATCTGTCTATGTAAGGTCAAACCTCTAACCGAAGATACAATCTGGGATTTTTCTATTTGTCCTCTTGGGTAAGTTGAGCAATATGTTGTAGATCCTATCTTGATAGTCAGGCAATGCAGGGAGACAAAATAGTTTATGTGATAAGTGAAAATTAGAAAGGAGTATAATGGATTCTGTCTTGCAGTATAGTGTCATCTCTGGTCACCTAAACTCCAGGAAACCTGCTTTGTACTTTTCTCTTTTTATCAATAATTTTAGTGCGATTGGTCTTACTATGATGGAATTCAAAAAGAAGCAGCAGTGGAAGTGTCAAGAAGATAAGGATACATTGTCTGTGAAGTTACTTAAATTCTTTTTTCTTTGAATAAATCCTATAGATGCTTTACAGTAATGCCAGTTTAAGGTTACGTTCATTTACTATGTGAAACAGTTTCTGTCCCACCTCTTCACTGTTTTTGTAATATTTCTCTTAAAGTAATTACCAGTGATTCATTAATGTCTGCACCCTTAATAAAGATATCTGTCATACATGAATTAGGGACATTAGTCAGGCTTTTAGTCCGTGGATTACTGCAAGTTTCTTGAATGAGACATGAAGCATGCATTCTGAATTCTGCCTAGTTTTTATATATATCTCCAAGGAGTTCTACTTCAGTATGTTAACACACTACGCTTTTGATGCAAGTCCTCAAAGCACTGGCCAGATGACTGTGTGTTTGGAAATGACAGTTCTGCAGAGATTCTTGGACTGAGAGAGAGTTCCTGGCTGGAATGATCTTTCATCCTTTACTTTGCCAAAGGGAGAGGCCTTCTGGATCCAACTTCCTATTTTTTTAGAAAAATGTCAATGGTTTGTGTATTTTACCTCCTGACTCCTCCTTCAGTGTCGCTCAGTCTAATCTCTGCACCCCTGGATTACAAATCACAGACAGCAGGCGTCTCTTTACAGGAACAAATTACTATTCCCCAACTGTACTTTGCAGCAGAGTGTCGGAAAGAAAAAACTGGGCAATAAAATCTTTATATGTTTTTGTAACTTTTATTCTCCTTTTAATTATAAAACAACTTTAGCATGCTGGAACAAGGTTAATGAGTCCATTGTCATTGTTTCTGCATAATTTATCAATGATATCTCTGTAAATTAGAATAGTATGACCTTGAATGCACCATGTGACTGTAGCTGCTTCTTCAGTGCTGCCTAGGAATAAAGTCAGAAAGAAACATGAAGGTAGGACACAACTATTTATAATGTGGTGCTTAAGAGACTGTGAGTATTTATCTTATTTGAAAGTTTTGAATATTCACTTGCAGATGAAATCAGGGAATGGCTAATTCAGTTTACAGAAGTTAGCTTGGCTGTTTTGAAGTGTGGAAAATAAAGGTGCTTTCATGCTTTTTCATTACGTTGTGTCTGATTAAACACCCCTCTCTTCGAAACAATGAAACACTTATCACATTACAAGGTTAAGTACTTCTTTAAAATAAGTCCAATGGAATATTGCTGTTTTATGTGAGCTGAACATCTTTAGCTAAAAACATCTGGAATATTGTGTCCAGTTCTGGGCCCCTCAGTTTCAGAAGGACAGAGAACTGCTGGAGAGAGTCCAGTGTAGGGCAACAAAGATGATTAAGGGAGTGGAGCACCTCCCTTATGAAGAAAGGCTGAGGGAGCTGGGGCTCTTTAGTTTGGAGGAGACTGAGGGGTGACCTTATTAATGTTTATAAATATATAAAGGGTGAGTGCCATGAGGATGGAGCCAGGCTCTTCTTCGTGGCAAACAATGATAGGACAAGGGGTAATGGGATCAAGCTGGAACACAAGAGGTTCCACTTAAATTTGAGAAGAAACTTCTTCTCAGTGAGGGTGACAGACACTGGAACAGGCTGCCCAGGGGGTTGTGGAGTCTCCTTCTCTGGAGACATTCAAAACCCACCTGGACATGTTCCTGTGCGACCTCACCTAGGCGTTCCTGCTCCAGCAGGGGGATTGGACTAGATGATCTTTTGAGGTCCCTTCCAATCCCAAACATATTGTGATACTGTGATATTAACTTAGAAATAACAATCATATAATGTAGGAGTTGCTGTATATCATCAGGAGAAGTAAACAACATGAGAAACTAATTAGCACTTCCATGTTATGATCTGACATACCACTCTCCTAAGTATGACTCCAAATAAACAAGATTTTAATGCAGGAAATTATTGCCTGATTTTGCACAGGGAGAAAAAAGTGTAAGAGCCATTATTATTATTGTTATTATTATTATTATTATTATTATTATTACTATTATTAAAGCTAATTGTAAGAATTCACAGAGAAGTATTCCTTAGAGACTATTTCCTGTTTGGGTTTTTTTTGTTATTTTTTTCTTGCAAGCTGCTTATTGTGCTACTGTTGGCAGAATCACAGAGATTCTCTTAAAACATATGGGGCAAAATGTTGGCCCAGGTGAAGTCAATGGCAAAGCTGTCCATTACATCAGATGAAGAAGACAGGATTTCTTGTGTAAAGTCCAATGCTTTTTTGAATATATACCTTTCAGCGGGATAATTTTGTACAGTAGTCAAATTAGTTTGGCATATTTGCAGATGTTATGCATTCTTACCTTCTGCTGTCTCTGGTGAAGAAAAGAGCCTTACTGTTTCTGAAAAAAATACTTGTGAATTTCAAAGGTGATTGTTTTTATATGCAGAACAGTTCAGACTAAGTACTATCTTCTTCCCACAGATGCACAGATGCGTAGTTGTAAAAGTAGCAATGTGTTGAGGAAAGGAATCCTAATTTGGATAAGTAATCACATGGGGAAGAGTCATGTGAGGAGCAATGTTGTCTCACGTTCCACACTCTCTTCATCACTGCTGCCTCAGATCCACAGCATCTTTCTCCAGTAATTCCCATCAGTAGGTGATTCATGTCTGTGATGTGCGCAGACTCCCATACAGCTTTGGTTTTAGTTTGAAGAGTTGTAGGAGCAGCCCACTCAGTTATACTGCATAAACCACGGTCTTTATTCTTTGCATAGAGTTATAAACTTCCACAGATGCACTGAGCAGAATCCCAGTGAATGGTCTGAAACGTGAATTTCAGAACTCAGGAGCATTGTAGCAGATTTTGTCCTGGAGCTGCTGCCTGACACGTCTCTTCCTCAAGGAAAATGATTTGCACATGCCAAGTAACCAGGTGATCTTACCAACTGAGCAATTAAATTTAGTTTTAGAAGCATTTAGTTGTATGACTGTTGGAAACCAGTAGTTGAACAACTTTCATATTTATGTTGACACTTTCTCATGTCTCAGATTTGACTCTAAATCATCAGACTTGCTAAGCTTCAACCCATAATGCTTTAGCTCCTTATGCAAAAAGGCATTTAGTACACATGATGTAAGTAGGGACTTGAAACCAGTTTTGCTTTCTCAGTCTAATAATTTACTTAGGAGTAACTATACGCTGAAATGTTTTCCTGGCTATAGATGGACTTAAGCATATTTGCAAGCAGTTTCCCATTGAGAAGATTTGGACCCTCTTTAGGCTGGAGACAAGAGTGCCGGTGTCTGGGCAGACTGGAGATCTGCATCCTCCGCATCCCAGTCCTGGAACTGGTGACACTGGTTTCCCAGCAAAGAGTAAAGGGACAGGACAGTATTGTCCCAGCACCCAGTGAATTATGGCTGAGGGATTTAGTAACTTTGTAGAGTTGTGTGTTGTTTGTTGTTTTTTTTTTAATGAGTTCATCTGTTAGTTTTGCAATTAAAACCTGGTTTACAGTTGGCCTTGTTTATACATATATATATACATACATATATGATTTTATTTTATTTTTAATTTAAAACTCTGTGTCAAGCCTTTCAACAGAGAAGTAGAGGAATGTTTTGGTTTTGCAAAGTTTTTCCCTGCTCATGTAAATACCATGCCAGCTGGTTAAAATGTTACTATTTTGCTGCAGACTTTTTCATACACATTTGCCTATAGATAGTTATGTTTTTAAGAAATACTTTGGGTATTTAAGTTCATTAGTAATTCTCTTCTGTGTTCATTAAAATACTCTGTGCATACAGATTGGTTTTTTGTGTTTTTTCTTCCTGGGTATCAACATATACTGTCTTCCAAGATGTGAATGTTGGATAAAGTTTTCTTCACTAATATAAAGAACAATATTTTATACTAGAAAGCTGCATGATTTTCCTAAATTAAAAAAAAAAAAGAATTACAAGCATCTAGCAAAAACAAAACTCAAAGAACTATGAAAACCTGCATAGTTGCACTTCTGATATATAATGCAAGCAAAGACAATATTTAAAAATAAACTGTTCTTCATACCTACTCCTTTTCCCTAACTTGCGCTCATTAGAATTTTACTAACTCCAGAAATCAAATTCAGAGTTCTCTTTTTACCATTAGTTTATGTCATTCTTATGCTTGCCTGTCTTAATTTAAAGACCATTGAAGCTGACTTCTGACTCATGTAGCTGGTGATTTATTCTTCAGCTCCTCTACAGAGATTTTGATGTTTAATGTCAGGAACTCTGTGTGTTCGCTGGCGGTAGAATTATATTCATCGGTCTTTTTCCTTCTCTGAGAATTACGAATGTGTCATTAAAGAATGGGGCCATGACTTTGCTAATACATCATTTCCTTGAAGAAATGAAATAATTGAGACTGCTTGGCTTATTTCTGTTGAGTCACATATGGTAAAGTTCATCTCACACTAACACCTGTCCATCTGCTGATACTGTTGACATCAAAGGCAAGTACTGGCATGAGTGGGTAAAATTACATCTGACTTACTTTATGTATCCTGTAGCCTCACCTGCATTAATTCAGTATTTCATGAAAGATACGGATTCTGAGCTTTTGCTTTCAGTGTTCATGGTTTCTTGCTCCTTATAGGTAAGGACCTCCTTTCATAATGTGAAAGAAGTGATACATTATTCATCTACATTTTTTTTTGTATACAAGCAGTGGTGTATATATGGAAAAAGTGCTCCTTCAGAAGGGATTTATGTGAGCAGGTGGTCATAACTGTGATTTAGAAAGAGTGATGGAGAGAAAAGTGCTGCAGTGGTTGTAGAAGCAGATGTTTCTTGTTCTTCATCATAGAGGTGTCAACAAATTTAAAAAAGGGACACTTTTTTTGCTGGAGAGCACCAGGGCAAGAGTTGAAGAGCATAGTACTATTGCTTGACTGTGTTAACATTCTGGAAGCATTTGTTTGAATTCCATACTTATAATACGTGTTTACAAATATATGAGTATATATATACATCTCTGGTTTGTTTTTTGGTTTTTTTTGGAGAGCTATGGGTAGGGCTTTTTATCTGTAGGTTGAGAGTGTGTAAGACTTTGTGTAGTATTGCTACACTACAGTATAGTATATATGCTATACAATAATATCTAACTATATTTATAGGCCACAACACTAGTCTAGAATGTTTTTCATAGAAGTTTCGATGCATATATGTAAGGTAGTTACAATGAACAGTATGTGCAGTATGGCACAATTTTCTGCAGTAGGAAATAAAATCATCATAAACTTTGGAATAAGATTGACCAGCTGCCTACCCAAGCAGGTGCAATCTATAGCACGGAGTTTGGAGGTATTGATTTCAGCAGCAAAGTGCTTATCTATCTTTGGTTTTTGTTACTGAATTTCATTGCAATGCTGGCCTTAGCTAAATTTTCTAAAATCACAGAGGCGGTGATTGCAACAGTATCTCTTCAGCACATCTAATTTATTACAAATCAGCTTTCTTTCAACCTCATAGAGATCTACCCAGTGAGAAAATGTAATAGTCTTGATGACCACTTGTAAAGCTTTCTCCCTGTAGGCTGAAGCTACCACAGTGGAAAAGTGGAAAAGCAGATGGAAGCAAGACAAAAGGAAGAGAGCGAAGGGCTTTAATGAAAAGGAACTTTACCTAATGTTCCTAAACTGGACAAAAATTCTCACTGGTAATTGATAATCTCTAAAACAATACTTACGGTTTGAATGTTCTTTTAACAGTAGCATAAGAAGTCTCATTTATTAAAACCTCCTATCCATAATTTGGACTCTTCAGTAGAAGTTTAGTTGACAGAAGGCTGTTGTTTGTTTATATCTGCCATATATTTACCCCTTTTACAATATGTAAATGAACCACAAATGCATTATTTCTGCATTCAGTGAGCACAGGCAGATTTCTGGGATCCAGACAGCTTAATCAAAAGTTTTGTTGCTGTCAACACAGCACTTGCAGGTGTCTTCTCATTCATATATGTTATGATTAGTAATATATGAATAATGCTGTTTTGGTTTGCTTGTCAGCTTCAGATCTTTCTCCTGGATGTCTTTGATTATTTCCACAATTCACAAACTAAAGATGAAGAAAAGACAAGGAACAAAATGGAGAAAGTTAAATGTGAGAGAGAAAGTCCCAGGAAAAAAAATTCAGAGATTCTTAAACTAAAATATTACTGGTTTTAGAAATCACATATTCTGTCATATTCAAGAGAGACTGTACAGCCCTGAGGAGGTTCTTTAGCACAGGGAAAATCAACACAGGGAACACGCATTTCCCATGTCTGTCTTAGTTCCTCAAAATATGTTGAAATATCATGCTGAGCAAAAGCTGGCTCTCTAAAATACCCACAATTGATTCATTCCAATGAAAAAATTGTCTTTATTATTCTTTAGCTGAAATCATGAGTTGCTCTTAATGCATCTATTAATATATTTCTGTCCCAAGTTCCTACCAAAGCAGGGTGAAACAATGGTGCTTCCTGAGAAAGGGGGGGAAACACTTATTTGTGTTGGATGACACATATTTGTGTAGCGTGACTTTCATATGTTTGTGACACTCCTACAAAACAGAGATTTACCAGGTGGTGTTGAGTTACCATCACACCAGAACTGCATGTGGGTCCTGCTGCTGAGGTGGCACCTTGACCTCCCTGTTTCACTTTCTGCATCCTCCTTCTCTGGAACTGAAATGGTTGAGGTGCCATTGACCTTCAGAAGTAGTGCTGGCCCACAAGCACCGAGTAACTTCTGTGCCTTTATTTTTTCAGACCTCTGACCTTGGGAAGCAAGGGTTACAGTTCAGGTGTTCAAGACAATGGAAGTGAAAATGGAAGAAAAACCCAAACATGCCTGTGTTTTATGGTCTGCAGATGAAGCAGAGGGGCTATGTCCACTATCAGAAAAAATCCATAGGGGAAATAACAGCTGCTTACATTTCTATGTTAGTTTGTTGATTCTCTTGAATCATTCTTCATTCAGATCAGTGTCCTTCAAGGAGCTCCCCCATATACCTTTTATTTCCTGGAGTTCACCTTGACCCTTTCAAGCACTGTGCCTTTCAGGTCTGGCATTAGCACCAACTAGTTCATTCTGAGCAGTAAGATATTTCTGCCCTCCATGCTTGAATTTACTTCAGAAAGCATGCAGCAACTTGTTTTGACCCAGAATTTTGGCATTCCATGATTCCAGATCATTCCTGTTCTGAGGGGAGCAAGCCTGGTATAACAATCTCCCATTGTCCCTGGTCTGGAAGATACGTGACACAGCCTTGACAACATATGGTAGTCTCTATAGCCATTGGTGCAGTCATTTTATTGAATTATCCAGAATTATTAAATTGTTCGCAGAGTCCCCAGATTATCATACTGGGGGCCAGGGTTTTCCTTTGGGAATCTGTTAGGTCAGACACTGAGAACAAAATTAAAGAAATACTGTGTCTTCAGTATGCAGAAAAAAAAACAACCAAACATTTTATAATAATGAGTGGTGCTGATAGATTTCCAATGAATAGCAGAACAACTGGTAAATAATAGTAGGAATATAATGAGCAAAATTTTCTACACTGTATACTAGGAAGTAAATTGTGTAGCTGTGTTAATGTAACATTAGTATTCCAGAGTGGAAATCCTTCCTGGAAACTGGTACAAGTCATCTTTTATTACTTACCTATTTAATCTTGCTGTCTTCATGTCTCACATTGTCCTTGCATTTGTCAAAATGAAATATGGAATATGATTTGTTAAATTGCACATTTTATGTGGATTTTTTTTAACAAAAAAAAAATCTTCTAGCTTTGTTTCCTTCATGGCAATCATCAATTAATCTGCTTATTTCTGATAAAGTATATTAATTTCATAAAGTCACACCTAACTCCTGCTGCAGAAGCTGAAAGTAAACAAAATTAGGGCCTCAGTCTCATTCCAGGACATCTGTTTAACATGTAAGTTGTTACAACACACTCTTTTTGTTTGCTTGATTTTTAAACTCAGTTTGAAAACTGAGGAACAGTCCCATTTGTGCCCTGTATGAGTTACCCTGAATAGCTGCATTCCCATGACTGGTTCTTTAACTAGTATGAAATGAAATGGCTGTGTTAGTTTCTATTATTTCCTTACTAAGTCCTTTTTTGTGCTAAAACTGCATTAATAAATGTCACATAAGCCTCTCTTATGCTTCCAAAATGGTACGTTAGTATATAACAAGAATTAATTCCATTATATTTTAATTCTCTGTCCTTGTATTTTTATAGGAACAGCATTTTATACTTCAATGTGTTGCAGAGTCCTGTTGCAGACCGTGTGCTCCCATCGTGGCAGCCCAGTTCTCATGGAGTGGGAAAGGCAGCAACTGCCAAGCTCTTATAGCAGATTGGGGCGGGAGGTGAACACCTTTTCCATTTAAACTCTTGTGTGCTTTGCTTAGGTAAAGTGTAATTACCCCCATGGATTTCCCACACACCCACTACACTATTCTTTTGCAAAACTCTCCTCAAAGCTCAGTTGGGCTGAGATGCCAACTCTGCACTTGACAACATGAGGTGATGTGCTGTGACTCCTGTTCATTATATTGACAGTGATTGTTTTTGCTGGTATTTCTGATTTCTCTTTCCGTGTGGGTTTGTTATATCTGCCTGTTGTCTCATGCATAAAGTCTGAAACCTTTTGGTGAGAGGAACTGCCTTTTTGTTATAGCAACTAGCATGACATTTTCAAGTTGTGAGTCTGTAGTTTCTATGGCAATGTAAGTAAGTATTCACATTAAATTCAGAGTTAGCCATAATGACTTTCTTAGTAATAGTTATTGAAAATACCCTGTATCATTTTAACACAGGATCTGTAACTCAAATTGACAATATTTCAGTCTTGATGACAGAAGCTGTGAAGTGGATAAAAGTTGAGCAATAGGATTTGCGAGAAAATACCCGGTTGTGACTAATGTGGAGCATCTATTATTGGTAGCACTGGTCTGTTGTCTCATGGTCTTTCCATTACAGCTACTGTTAGTGAAGTCTGTTTACAAAACCTTAGCTATTCTAAATATGAAGAATATATTTCCTGAACAATTTAGGTTTTTTCCTCTTTATCTACTCCATTTACTTGAAGGAGAACATTTTCCCCTGTAAACTTGTAGAAGAATTACTGGAATTTCTGATAAGCCAGTAAAAAGCTTTTTCAACACTCACTCTCTTTGGTCATTTTCCAGTAAAAATAGCATAAAAGATTTCAGGAAAAGAATGTGTCACAGCACTGGAGGTTTTGTTGAGAAAATAAAGGAAAATCAAGATGTTGCATTTTCTTAATTAAAATTAAAAGTCAGTGATTAAAATATTAACTAAAAAGCCTTCTGGATTCATGTTTATATTGTGTTTTTATGTCATGCCTGTGTACTGTAATACACTTCTGAACAGATGAACCCATAAAATTTAAAAATGTCTCCTTTAAATACGTGTGAAATATTGTAGGGGTTTGTGTACATTTAATTTGATCTGAAGAAGTATTCACAGAATCACAGAATGTCAGGGATTGGAAGGGACCTCAAAAGACCATCCAGTCCAATCCCCCTGCTGGAGCAGGAACACCCAGATGAGGTTACACAGGAAGGTGTCCAGGTGGGTTTTGAATGTCTCCAGAGGAGGAGACTCCACAACCCCCCTGGGCAGCCTGTTCCAGTGTCTGTCACCCTCACTGAGAAGAAGTTTCTTCTCAAATTTAAGTGGAACCTTTTGTGTTCCAGTTTGTACCCATTACCCCTTGTCCTATCATTAGTTGTTACTGAGAAGAGCCTGGCTCCATCCTCGTGACACTCACCCTTTATATATCGGTAAACATTAATGAGGTCACCCCTCAGTCTCCTGTTCTCCAAGCTAAAGAGACCCAGCTCCCTCAGCTTTTCCTCATGAGGCAGATGCTCCCCTCCCTTCATCATCTTTGTTGCTCTGTGCTGGACTCTCTCCAGCAGTTCCCTGTCCTTCTGGAACTGAGGGGTATTACAGCTGCTTTGCCTTGATAAGGATTCACATTCGTGTGTGTGTTTTAAGGCTAATAAAGTTAATTTTTCTAACTGTAAAACTTGGAGAAACTGAAGCTTTTTTTTTGCTTACCTGAGAAATCACTTCCTGCATGTGAAGAGGGCAGTATCGGTTTCTCTTAGTGAATGTAGGAGATCCAATAGCATTCTTTAGGGTCATTATTAGGTAGTTTTCTACTAGGTAGCAAGCATCGTTTTCACCTCTTGCTGTAGGAACTGGTTGCAGTGAGCTACAGATTTCATCCCTCTCTATCTGCATGTTGTTGGCCAGACAGAGAGGAGGATGCTGCTGGGAAAGAGATTTGCAGCTGAGACATTACAACAGAAGTCTTCACATGTATCCCTCTAAACACTAATATTACTCTTGTTATTGAACTATATGAATAGCTTCCAGATTCTAAAGATCCTTTACATAAAGAGTTCATTCAGGCTCCTCACTCAGCCTCCATTGGAGGGAAGCTTAGACGGCGTAAAACTTCCTTGCAGCTTTGGTTTCCTGATCTAGGCTATAAGATGTTATTAAAATCTCCTAGGCAATTGTTGAGTTTCACAGTGGTAGTGATTGTATTTTCATCATGTGTGATGTGTCTTTATGTTTGTTTGTTCATTTGTTTGTTTTTAATGTTTCCAGCCTGTCTAGCTTTTTAGAGAGAAAACGTTTACCAATGGAATTGGCACTGTATCTCTCCACTGTCATTGCTTAGGTTTTTATTTTTATTCTTTAAAAAACGATTCCTTAAAACATTAATGTTATTATTAGTGTATCAAGACAAGTGAAATCAGATCTCATGGAGACAGGTATAATACTGCAAGCTGTCAGTGAGAAACAGTCACTGCCCCAGAAGGTTTATAAAGGCTAATTAGACACAGCGGATAGATAGGAAGAGACAGAACTGCACGGTGGTGAAATGACTTGCCAAAAATCTCAGATCAATCAATAAAAGAGTGAAGAACCCTGCAATGCAATTTTAAAGTCTATGCAAGCAGTACTGTGTCCAAGTAAAGGCACACAAACTGAAAAACCTCGCTCTGCTGTTCAGTGAGGATTTCTATTGATTGCTTGAGTAAAATATTTTTGTAGGCATTTTTTTATATTCCATGACAAATCACGTGTAAAGCAGAAACACTGTCAATAACAAACAATCACAAGCGTGGAAAGATCTGCACAGAGGAGTGTGATGGAGTGTTGTCTCCTGAAATAAAATGCCTTTCAGAAATACACTGGAGGTGGCAAAGTGTAGGAAAAATGAAATGATATACATTTATACATTTCAATGAGATATTTATGTTTGCTCCCAGTGCTAAATGGACACGTAGGTACACCAACCACACTGTATATTTATGAACATTTTTCTGGCCTGTTAAAGCTGCTGCCTGGTGAGTGGCTCATTATAAGTAATTTGTGTGGGGATTCGGGGGATTTTTTTTTAAAATTAATTTAATTTAATTTAATTTTTATTTTAAGAAAACTCCTCATTTGTTTTGCAAATATGAGAAGTCCTAAAAATGTTACCACAGGCAAAGTTTGACTTGCAAAGTGACACGTACAAAATACCAATTAAAAACCCAGTGGGAGCCTCTCACGTTTCACAGTGCCGGGGCACTTCAGATTGGCTTTGGTGGATGGTGGCAACTACCAGAGCCCTGATATTGCTATCTTTTGACTCTGATTGGGTGGGGTTATTGTCGGAATTGTAGATTTAGCCCACTTGCAAAAAGTTAGGGAGAATCCTAAATCCAGGGATTTAGCCCAACGTGTAAAAAGTTAGGTATAGGTTTTAGAGGTGTCATACTTCCAAATGACTGAGGAGTTGCAGAGGAGTGGGATTATGTTGGCATTCTGAGGACATGCAGCTGTGCTAGGCAGGGCTCCATTAAAGCCATTTTAGTTGCAGTTACACCGAAGGTTGTACTTCGTGGCTCTGTACTTTTGTCTCTTTGTGGAGAGCTGTTGGTCCCTCTTTGTGGGTTTCTCATTTCTCACTGGAAGCTCTTCACTCCCGCTCCCTTGGAGGTGCTGGGATGAAGGAAAGGGAGGGATGGCTCCCCAGCACTTATCTGGTGTGAGGAACATCTACTTGAGCTGCTGGAATATGTTTCACTGTGAGGATCTTCTAGAGGGTCTCTGTGTCATCCTCTTTCAGTGCCTGGGGCCTATGCAGAGTTTAAGAGACAATCAGTGAGAGATCAGAGTAGGATTTTGCCTTGTAACAAGCAGTGAGACTTAGGTCTTGCTGAATCCACCTTCATTTTTCTGTAAAAAGGAGTTGCGTAACATTAACAGTGACATTCAGCTGAGGTTCTGCAATCCTTATTTTAATCCCTTTTAATATACCACAATACCTCTAGGTGCTTTAAATAAAACTGACACAAGCCAGTGCAGCACATTATGGACACCTGAACTGATGAAAAAGATCATATCTCCTTTTGACAACCATGTACCCTGTTTGCACCCTTTGTTATGTAGTTAGTTCAATAGGACTTTGATCATGAAGTTGATAATGAGTGCACTGTTGCCCTGCATTTGCATTCTTAATTTGTCAAGACTTTGTAGAGGTGCAGTCATTTGTAGGACTAAGGACAGTGGAAACGGTGAAAAGCAGATGTCTCCAGCGTGAAAAAGTGCAGCCAGTTCGCAGTGCATGGCAGTCCTGCACAAGAATTTGGTACAGAAAATAGATGTTCTCTGCAGCCAATATACTCACGCAGTAGGTGAGATGAGTGGGACTTTTGGCTCAGGCACCAGAGTGAACAATCCATACTACTGTAGAGAAAAAGTCCAAACTGTACTTGGTGGAAAAGCACTGGGGTCATTCCACTCCTGGGACCATCATTAGCTCTTTGCTGTCCTGAATTCAGCCAGCCTTTGGGCTGTTCATGCATGCTGGATGTCCTTGTAGCAGGGGATGAAAATAGCTGTGTTTGAAGGGTGCTGGGGTCATCCTGCCCTGGAGAGTACTGAGTTTTTTCTTGTGCATGTGTGTGTCTTCCACTGTCATCAGAAGGATGGGATAGCCAAAGCTGCACAGAGTGCTGGGGCCAACCACATCCCAAAACAGACGAGTGAACAGGGGATAGCTAGCTAGGTGGTGGTGAACCTGAGCTTTCCCTCTGGGAATGTTGGATGGGGCACCATAAAGCTGTCTCCAAACACAGGCTTGCAAGCAAGTAACTTGAATGGGCTCCTAAACCGACTCATAGACCGTCCTGTGGAGCAGGTCTGTACAGAAACCTCCGGTGACCCTTGGTGCAGGACTGCTCTTGGGTAAGAAGTCCTCAACTACTCTTTGAAAGATTTCCTTCTTTCTCCTCCGTTTTGTTTTTTAAAAGCACAAAATGAAACCAGATGCCAACCCTTTAAAAAAAATTTTTGAAGCAGAATCTGTGTTTCCTGACCAGTGTTTCTCAGCATAGTTTTACCTGTCCAACTTGAGAGCAAGTGCTCGCTGCCTCATTGCTGGGCATGGATCATGCACAGCAAGAAGAGTGCCAGCTGCTCAGTCACCAACTACTTGCAGCTTTTAAGTTCTTGTTCAGAAGCCTTCCTACCAAAAGACAACCACATCTCATCATGTTTATCTTCTAAGATCTGATGGATGGCAGAACCAGTGTGGCATTGCTCCAAGTCAAAGTTTATGCACGTTTATTCATGTTTTGCCTGAAAAAAAGTGTTGTGTGTCACTGCCGAGAGGCAATTTCTGACCAAATCCAGGAACAGCCTCTGTGTCTCTATAGTCTTATTTTTGTTTCCCCCCTTGGGCTGGCAGCTACAGATACGGCTGTCTTCTGGACAGCTGCAGTTAGGGAGGGTGGACCTGCAGTGCGTGATTTACACAGGAATTTTTCAGAGGGAAGCAGAACAAATAGGGAAAAAAACCCCTAACAAGACAATTCACCCAAGTCTCCAAGTTAAAAAAAAAACTCTTTATATTTTAAATTGATTTAATATTTTCCTGTTATGAGGAGCATATCTGTTGAATTTGCAGTAATTATTTTCTAAATCAAATGGTTAAATTTTATTATAAATGATAAATGACTTTACAAAGACCACATTCTTTTTCTGACCCCTTTCTTCACCATTTGCTGCTCTAACCCCCACACTGCAGGGGCTATCTGACTGCCATGAATACTTGAAATTTTTTGTAAAACATCTCTTCAAAAGTAGAAGGGACCTGTAGCAGAGAGGCTCCATCTTTGTGTCCTATAGGATGTTATACACATTTGGAGCTTTGTATAAGAAAAAAGAAACCACTGCATTTAGAAAACAGAATAATCAATTTGATTGACAATATTATAGGTAGTATAAGTTCAGAATTTGGCTTTGAGGGGCTAGAAACCGCAGTGTTCTCAGAGCATGAATTGCAGGTGTTCTGTAGCTTTCAGGGTGAGACAGACATTTCCTATAACATCTGAGCCCATGGAGCTGCCTATGCTGAGATCCCCACCCCGTGCTGAGGTCCCCACAGCTGGACGCGGCTGCCGTCCCCAGCAACACTTCAGGAGCTGCTGCTTCTGCCTGCTCCAGCCCAGGGATAGTCATGACTACTTCCACCTGGGGTTTTTTATTAGTCAGCTTGGAGATCTTCCTTCAGCTCATTTTCCTCTGAAAAACGCTCGACTGTTGACAGTCAGCTGGGTGTCATGTTTGCTTGCAAAACACCTGCAACAACACATAATTTCTGCTTCGCTTATGTCAAACAAGACAGCCAAGAACTACATGCCCGTGCTGATTTATGCTACACGGGTTGGAATTACATTGGAAATGCATGAATTTCATGTGTCTTGCTGAGCTGTGCTTTATTTTTGTGTGCCAATATCAACTACTCAGGGCAGTTTCATATCAGTATTATCGAGTTCACAGCACTGTGTGGGATATTTTGTGTTTCTCTTCTAGGAGAATTGCCAATTGGCTGTTTGTAGATCTTGCATTTCTGTGCGTTAGAGCTGTGTTTTAAAGGTTTATAATTGAGTTTTGCTTACTAAAGCTGTCCGCAAGCAATGCCTGTAATTTGTTTATGTCTTAGAACTGTTTATGAAAAAAGGAAATTTTAGATTGTCTTGTTTTTCAGAAAGGTTTGCAAAGTATTTCTGTAATTGTTTATTGAAAGTATAAAGAATAATCTGGCCAGCAAAGAAAAGTGAGGAAAGAGGAAAAGAAGAGGTAGGAGTGGAAGACAGTGCTGAGCAATTCCATTCAGTTGCTTAACAGGCTACAAAGATTTGTCAGTCTACAGTGCTGATGCTGCACTGACTGCTTGAGAATTTCCACTGCTATGACATCTTTTCAGAATACAGATCTTAGCACAGGATGCTTCAGTTGTTTTTTGAGAAGTCCAGCATCTAATTAAGAGCTGGGAAGTTTCACTGGGAGTAGGAGATGTCCTGACTCCTGAGCCCCGATGCGTGGGAAGGACTGTGCCACAGGTGGGAGATGGCAGAGGCCTGGAGCTGATGTCCTCACCCTGACCATGGAGGGGAAGGTTCAAACCTTTCATCCTGCAGGAGAAAGGAAGGAGGTTGTTCTCCCCAGGGAGGTGATTCCAGACCATTTTGCTCGTGAAAACCATGGAAGACAGAGGGCAGTTGTGCTTTTAGCCCTGGGACAGCTGCCACCCCTCCATTCTTGCTGCCCATCTCAAGAGGAACTTTGCTCCTCTCCCGTTTCCTTCAACATCCCTTCCAGCCAGACTGGCACCTCAAGAGGGACAATCTGCCAAGGGCTTCACACTAAGTATTGCAGATAAGTGCTGCCTTGTCCTGGCTCTGTCGCATGTCCCCACCACCACAGGAGCCAAGTGCTGAGGCTCTGGCTCTGTGTGGAGTCACCGCCGTGCTGGCCCGAAGGGCCACCCACCAATGATCTCTTGGCTGTCCTGCATCCCTCTGCTTGGCTGCATGTCCCAGGGGTTTGGGAGCGGGACAGAGGCCAGTGCTCTTGGCTGGCTCCTCCGCGGTGCCTCGTGAGCCAGAATCGACATGCAGATACGCGTTGAAAAGCCTTATCTTAACAGCTCATTAAAGCTGTTTGTTGTCCATCATACAATACAGTTCAGCTGGGCAAAGGAAATAAATCCACTTTGTCTAAAAAAGTTTTATGTGCCTCCCCATTTTTGTGAATCTGTATGGAGAAACTCTATGTTTAATGCAGAACTGGCTAAGAAGTATTAAGAATTTGATTTAAACCAATAGAACCAAGGATTTCCAAATTAAAAAAAAAATCTGTCTTTTCATCCAAGTTTTGTAAAGCATGTTATGTATGTAAAATATCCTTTTTTGGTATTTTTTTTCTGATTTAGGGAATGCTTTTTAAATTTTATTAGTGGAAGAAGCTCAGTTTTCCTGTACTATGTCAAAACAGATCCAGAGCAACTCTGTGTGTTGGGTCCTTACTGGTGTCTTGGGTATGTTTGGCATCGATCAAATAAACACTCTCCTGTATCACAGTCTTTGGTCCTGTGATTTGCAAAGGGTTACATGCATCACCTCACCATGTTTCAAAGATTTGCTTGTGCCTGGGGTTCAACGTGGGCTGGGCAGGGGGGCTGTGGTGGAGGTATGGGGTAGATGGAGAAAGGGCTGGAGATGGGCTGCTCCTTACTGTGTTAAGACCTACCAGTCACTTTTTGAAAGCTCACCTTTATGGTTATTTATATGCAGCTATGTATGTATGCAGTATAGGGACATACCATAGCCATGGCAAAAGAACTGCGATGTTTAATATTTTTCATTTGATGCAGCGTTGAGATCACAGAATCACAGAATGTCAGGGATTGGAAGGGATTTCGACAGATCATCCAGTCCAATCCCCTGCTGGAGCAGGAACACCCAGATGAGGTTACACAGGAAGGTGTTCAGGTGGGTTTGAATGTCTCCAGAGTAGGAGACTCCACAACCTCCCTGGGCAGCCTGTTCCAGTGTCTGTTACCCTCACTGAGAAGAAGTTTCTTCTCAAATTTAAGTGGAACTTTTTGTGTTCCAGTTTGTACCCATTACCCCTTGTCCTACCGTTGGTTGTCACCAAGAAGAGCCTGGCTCCATCCTCGTGACACTCATCCTTTATATATTTATAAACATTAATGAGATATGATAATATTTGTATTTGGCTTGTTACCTTTTTTAAAGTGGCAAATCTACAGGTAGTTTCAGTATTTTTGGTGATGTAGATTTTAAGGTATTTTAGTAAATTAGGCAATGGGCAAGTAGTCAGGAGATCAGGGCTCTGTCTGGTTCTCTAGAAACCTTAAATAAGTTTCTTAGTGTCTCTTCCTTAGTTCCTCAGTGACAATACAATCCCCAATGATAATAAAATCATACAGAGTATTAAACTAATAGTAGGTCTGTTTCTCAGAAGGATGTTCTAAGAGTAACTTCATTAATAGTTGTGGTGCATTTGTCTGCTATAGTAATAATGGTCGCATACTAATACGATGTGGAGACATGTAATTGCTAATTATTCAGTATTGACCTGATCCTTGAAAACTAAACTCGGAAAACTGAATCTTATCTTGTGTAAATAAGAGATAATTTATATGTATATTTTGTGTTTTTTTTAGTTCAAGGATGTATTTGTTTTGTTCGGTGGCTCAAGATGTTTTCCATATCAGTTTTGAGACAATCATAGGATGAAGTCAGTGATCTTTTTCACTGTGTCTTTCTGAGAAGTGTCTTTTCTGCTACTATAATTTTTCCAGAGGGATAGTTTGTCTTTGCTAGCTGGGAGGGGTAAGGAGGATGCTCACTAGAGTGCATTATCCTTCTCCTTTCACCAGGGTAGAACGTGTGCTGAAGGTTTTATTTAAGCATATCTTTAATACTTATGGCCAAGTGTTTGGACTCTGGGGTAGTTCCAGACAATTTAATTCTGTACTTTCCAGCAGAACTGTACTAGTAGAAGTTAATGTTATTTGTGATTGTTATCTTTCCACTAGATTTTTCTCCTGAGGGTTTGTGAACACTGTGGAAGATATCTGGCCAAAAATACATCCCTGTGTTGTTTTTCTTCTACATTTTTCTCATTCCACGATTTGTCTATTTTATTTCTTTATATAAAGAATCTACCTTCTGAATTTTATTTCTTTTCCTTTCTGAGCTGTTGCACTTCATTGTCATCCAAATTCATACTTTTGGGCATTCTCCTGTTTGTTGAAGAGGCAGCACTGAAAGGGAAGAGTTATAAAAATCCTGGTCTCAGAGTCAATACTGAATGTAACTAGATTTGACTCATAATCTGTGTCTGCTGGATTTTAATTGCCCAGATCCTATAGGCTGATTGCAATATTTCAGTAAAGTTAAGAGAACTCGATGTATACAGGATAAGGCAAAAAAAAAATACAAGGTCCCACTTCACAACCAAGTTTTAAACTTGGTTCCAAATGAAGTGGTTTTGAAAGGAAAAAAGTTCAAGTTACTCCTTTGATCTTTCTGTTTTATATTAAAGATATTGACACTCAGCATTTTTTTTGTGAAGATATTGATTCTTTTATGCACTTTCAAACTATTTGAGATTTGTTAGGTAGCTTGCTAAGAATATTAAATTCCAGGACTGGAGTTGTTTATTGTTCTCAGATGTCAGGTAAGATAGAGTGCCTTCTTCTTTTGTTTTGCCTCAAAGTGATTTTTCAAAACTATGGTTAGTTTATTTACACAGTCATGAAATAACAATTATTTAAAAGGAAAATAATTCACCTGCCTGAAAAAAATATAAGATTTAAAAAGGCTGAAATTGATTATTTATATTTGAAGATTTTTACCCACAGTTAGGGAACAAAATCTGCTGTCAGTTAAAACATTGGAAATCCTGATTAAATCTGCTGCAGAATTGTTCTGGATTCCTGGACAAAACTGAAAACATAATATGCTCCACTCTTTTGTTTTTATTTTAGTGTACCAGAGACTGTCATTACTCTGTTTACAGGGGTTTACTGAAGATAGGTATTTTCTATTTTGTTTTTCATTTATCCCTCCAAAGTTACGTTGAGTTCTCTATATTGAGTAGAAGGGATGAAAATATTTGGCTTGGATGCATAGCAAACTGTTATCCAACAGAACATTAACTTTCAGGCACTCCATATTTCTGTTCTATATTTCTGTTTTATTATTTATCATAACATCCAGTATGAGGAGTTGTGGGGGAAGGATTTGTTGTTCAGTCTTATGGAGTATGAAAGCTGAACTCTAGTTTGAAGTGATCTTTGGTTCCATCTTTCTACACAACTGTAAATATCTTAATCCATCTAATAATCATGTCATTCACATATAGATCAAGAACCAGTATTGTAAGTTTTCATCATCTGCTGCTCACAAAGCAATTGAGAGGAAGGAGCCAATGAAGTCCAGTTGCGCTTCCTCAGCTCAAACTCTTAGCCAATACATAGAAAAGCATTTTTTATTTTGTTAAACACTGCATGGTAAATTACTGTGGCAAACCTGTATTCAGAAGGGATCAGCACTGCACCACAGCTGGTGTAAGAACCAGATAAAAAAGCTCAAATTCAGGTGGCTGCGTCACAGTGGCTGAAAAAACAGTTTGTAGGGGAAGCATTTGCTTAAGGTTGATATTGTGATCACACTATCTGGGAAAAAAGCAGTAACATATTTTTTCTTTGCATTCTGAGCAAAATTCAAGCTCTTGTCAGATTTGCTTTTTAAAAATTCCGTGTCAGGTGTGATGCAGATAAACAGGGAGATTTTGCCAAGGAGCTGTATAAGCCTTGAGAACATTTTTATGATTTCTCATAAATATGTTTTAATACAAACCCTTAAGTTTAGCAGTAATAAGAAGTTCTACTACAGATTAATCTATAGGGTAGTTAAAATTAGTATCAAGTTTACCTAGAATGAAAGATGAATATTTTTTCTATATATAATAAATGCAAGAGCAACCTATGCAATAATTAAGACTTGTATCTAACCAAAGTAATCAAAAGTGTTTTGAAGCTGAAAATACTTTTTGAAAATCCTACCTGAGACTCACCAGAGAAATTGGGAGTATTTAGATCTTTTTTTCTTATTGTTTTAATCTATTTATTTTTTATTAAATGTTGAGCAGTTCTACTCTGTACTGATGTTAGAATTATAGATATTTGACATTTTTGATAGTAAGCCTTAGTATCAAAATCCTAAATCCATTTGTTAGAGTGGAGTGCTGAAACTCAGGTAAAATTGAGATGATTTTCACAGCTTCTCTGAATCATCATTAATGTCATTTGGAAATGCGGACGTCTAACTGCAATAAATAAAAATCTAGATTTTAATCCATGAGGATAAAATAGGGAAGTATTGCCTTTCAGAGTCCAAATTATTACTCAGGTTTATAATTTCATGGTGGAATTTAGCAAGAAATACCAACTTCATCTGCAGAATTTTTGCCCAGAAGAATTCTCTTTGTCTATGTTAAAATTACTTGAGTTTAAAAAATCTAAATCAATTTTAAAGGGCATATTTTAGAAAGTATTCTTCAAATGAGTTTCAATAATGAGAACACAGAAGTGAAGAGTGAATATGTGTGTTGGTTTTGATGTCTTTTTACTGCATGGTAAAAGAATAAACTTGTCTTCTTTTCTCTGACCACTGAAGATAAAATTTACCTCATTTGTGTGTTATATTGATTCACATGTTGTGAAAACATTTTGTACAGAAGAAAAGCAGATTTGGTCTCTTATTTGTGATGTGCTCAGAATCATGTGATTTAATCACTTTGGGTAGTAACTGGAACAGATAATCCCCTTGGAGCTTAAGGAAGTGCTCCAAAATCAGGGTATGATCTTGTGATCCTTGATTACTTGGCCAAGGACCATGAGCCCTATTTCTAAAGATTGGTGCTGAAAGGTGTAAAAGCAGCCAGTGAGATTTTCAGGTGCTTTAGGCACTTAGGAAACCTTTACTTAACAGCTGCATCTTTTTACACTCCCAGATTTTTTTCTGGATATTCCCCACTGTGTGCTAATATGGGATTACGAACAAGAAGCCTGTATTTTGTTCTAACCTAAATATGTTCATGATTAAATGTAAGAATGTGAATCAACCCGTTCTAATTCCTAAATGGATTAAAGAAAAGTGGAGTCGATGTCCTCTTTTAAAAACAGAGGGGATCTTTTCTTCAGTGATTTGACCGAGGGTCTTCTCCTTTCTTCACCTTGTTCACGGAGGGTGTGTGTGAATGCAGGAGAGAGGAAAAAGTTGTTACCCAGCTGGCTCCAGGCTTTTGGATGAGTTGGTTGGAACAGCACTACCCCTTAAAGATCACTGAAGAGGCTTTGGTTTTTTGGTTGGTTTGTTTGTTTATTTTGTTTCCTTATCTGTGAATCTCTTACTAAAGGAAGAATGCCTGTTTGTAGCTGGTGTGATGTTCAGGATTTCACCAACCTTAGGAATGTGGTGGCGCTCGGAGCCCCTTCCTCTCTCCAGACTCTGAACAAGATGATGAGTGCACGAGGGTGGGTTTGGACCATCTGATTTTTCTACCTCGGCACATTTTGATCAGACCCTGAATCCACCTCAGTTCTTCAGCTAGCTACGTGTTTTTCTGTCCTGTTCTTCCCTGTCGTATGTGCCACCACCTTAGGAGGGGACACCTCTTTAATGCTGTGTATAAGACTTTAACTTACGTTCTAAAACTTTGGCTATATTTGCTGAAATGGAGAAATGGGTGGAAGCACCTTCTTAAACTTGGGAACAGGTTGTGGAAAATAGTTGAGATCAAAAGTACAAGCTGCTGAAGAGAGGGGACTTTGATTGATGTTGAGCCTCTGTGAGGAATTAAAGTTTATGGCGGCAGATGACAGATGGGTTTTTTTGTCTTTTTTTTTATCCTAGCAACTGCAGGTGAACTGCATTTTAATTTTGTTTTATTATCATCTGCAGTAGGAGTATCTGGAACTGTTTGGAGATAGCTCCTAAGCTAATTATTGCAGAATCCAGATACCTGAACACAAATAAAAAAGCTATATAGGATTTTTCTTTGCTCTGGCTGCTTAACAGCTTATGTTTGAAGAATGATTTCAGCATCTCAGGTCTAGAATGGAATACCAATACCCAATTCAGACTGAAGAATGATGCTTTTGCTTTCTTTTAGTGAATAGCAGCATCCTGAAAAATCAAAGCATCTGTGCTGTCTTCCCCATAGGAGCATGTGCAACCACTGTGCACTAGTTTGCATGTTAAAATACATACTGCCCAGACTGGGTGAACAATTTTTTAAGTTGCCTTCATACATATTTATATGAGTGAATGTGAATTATTAGAGTGTCTCACTTGTCTTTATACTTCATAGTTGAAATTTATGCCTGTATCATCAGGTATCCATTACACTCTGACATTTCACTGCTCAGCCACTTTCCCAGAGGATAATTTATTTATTCTTTTTATCTACTTGTTTATCAAGCTAGTATAGAAAGGAGTTTTACATAAGGGAAAATGAGGTTTTGGCTGCAAGAAGGAAATATGGAGCATAAGAAAACAGCTAGAAACCCTGCAGGCTAAGAGGATGCTGTGTTTCATGGTGTTGTTATTCCTTCAGTGGTACATCAATACTATATGATGTCGGAAGCAGCTCCTGCAGTTTCCCAGCCACAGTGTCTTGTGAAGTCTCTGAGTCAGCAGATAATGGAGACAAATTTGGGATTTGAGAGAGCTCTTAAAAGAGACTTTATTCTTTTTTCATTTTTTTTAAATTGACATTAAAAAACCAAACTGAGCTTCCTAAAAACACTTTCTTGTTCTTTCTATATTTAAATCCTTTTGTTCTTATTCGAGTGTTATTTTTGTAACTCTTTGTTTCAGTCTGGTCTGTTTAGGTTTTTATACTACTCTCTATTGTTTCTGAGTGCATTTGAATACTATATAAAATGACATGACAAACATCTGTCACATGTTACTCTTTTATCCTCTCCCCAGGGAAGAATCATGCCTGCAGTGCTGTATTTTTGTAAGACTCTTGTTGTTGGTTTGGGTTTTTTTTTATGCTATATATGTCTTGCTGTAACTTTATGTTAGAGCAGGATGGCTCAAAGAGAATCATTTGTAGTCGGAGGAGAAGGAGGTGAAGGTTGTGAGTTATTATTTGAATGTCTCCCATATAAATATGGGAGGTGGCAATACTCAGCCAATTGCTCTGTCCTTTCAATATATGCTGGTATTTTTGTGGTGTTTTCTGAGGTGCACTAAGAGATTTTTGTGGGAAAGCTGAAGCTTTTGGTTCAGCACATATTAAAGTCAGTGGTCATTCTGGTTCGTGTTTGTGATCCACTTCCAGCTTCTGCCAGAAGTCTCTTGGAGAACCTCCATCCTCTCAGAGGTGACAGGCAGCAACAATCTGCAGATACGGTCAGACATCCTGAGCACTGTGTTGAAGTACGAGCCCTCACAGTGGTGGAGGTGTGTTTTACAGGAACGTCTAGCCGAGGAAAGGGAGATGATCATGACCTCTGCGAATTGTACACAACAGGGTATGGTGTTAGGAGTTGCCTGGATGTCTCTGCTACGGTGACCAGCTGGTAGGAGCCTCAGGCTGCAAAGTGACATTGACTGGCAGAGAGATCACTGCAGGTGATTCCCCATGCTTTGGAGAAAGCCAGCTGCAAAACCTGCTTGTTCAGTTCTAGCCAACTGCTCTTGATTCTCTTGGAAGAGATTCAATAGTTGCTTGAGTCCGGGATGAAGAAGCTACAGAAAATGTATGGTCCCCCTTTAACAGAAATAACTTTTATTTTTCTCAACAATTGCATGATTTTAGAGCTACATTTAAATTACTTTCTCATTTTCTTTGCATAATTTTTCCAGGACTGTATAGGATGTGCTATAACAGTATTAATTTTTGTGTGAAATTTCCTTCTACTGAATAATGCTTTAGGTAATTGTGCAATATCACACTCAGAGTTGCAGAGGTGCTAATTCTAGACTTGTGGATTCATCAGCAAAAGTTCAGCTGAGTCTGGCCTTTCTTGGATAACATCTTGTAGCATGTCTCATTTTAGGATTTACAGTTTTTTAGCATAGGAAGGACTATTACAGTCACACGATTGACTCTGCCTCATACTCACCATGTAACTTTAATAGATGGGTTTTTCTCATGACAGCTGTAAGCTGGTGTTTTGTTTTTTGCTGTTGTATGTGGGGTTTTTTGTTTGTTTGTTTGTTTTAGGTCAAGCTTATCTTTTAGAAATACGTACCATCTTGGTTTAATGTCCTTAAGGGATGAGAAATTCATGATCAGTGAACTGTTCCACAGTTAATTATTCAAACTCTTAAAGAAATTTATTTCTAGTTTATGTTTCTAGCTTTAACTTCCAATTGTTGAACTTTTTTTAGGGATTTGAATGGAAATTAAAGAAGTCTCTAGTATCAAAAATATCGTCATACTTGTCTTTGGAGAGGAAGATGAGATTGCTTCTTGACCTTCTATGTGCAAACTCCACACGTGAACTTTGGTCAATAATATCCATTTTCCAGATCTCCAGTTTTTTCTGTAGATCCTTTTCAACTCCTTCTAATTTATCAACATCTGTTTAAAATACAGACACCAAAGTTGAGTCCGGTATTCGATTAATGATCTTATGAAGCCGGAATGCTAATAATGAATCTGAGCACTGTTTGAATATTCACCTTCTTATCCATGCAATGCTGATGCACTGGACCACCATGTGTTATCCACCACTTAGTGTAACTATATAACTTCTTTTTCTAAGACACGGAGAACAGTAGGATTTATGCCTAATTAGGCAATACATTCTGCGTGAACAGAGCTGTGAATTGTGAAACTGGACCTTGTCTCCTTACTTACAGAATGTGTGTGTATTATACAGTGTTACTTTAAAGTCATAAGTATTTTGTGTAAAAGTCACCATTCTGACAATTGCAGTGGGAAAAAAGGCAGAGGTCAAATATCTAACATTTCTTTGCAGTGAAAAAAAAACAGTTCCATAGTTGTAGTACTCTATCCTCATCCAGAAACTTAGAAAACAGAATTATATCATTATATCATTACTAAGTGGTGCTCTTTATTAGTAACCCAGCTATTACTGGTGATTTATGCCACTCTTAGGCAAAGACAATTTTGAGAAGTGTGGTAGGAAAGTAAGACAAAATGATATTAGGAGATTAAATAATTAATGGGTCAACAAGCTTAGGTAGGGCTCCTAATCACAGTTTCCCTGTCACAATTTTGAGAGGGTAGTAAAGCTTTTAGTTTGCCATATTCCACTCAAACACCACAGCTGGTAGATAGAAAAAAAAAAAGGCAAGGTCCATCTTCTTCCCAAAAGGACAGTTTTGGTCTGGCCATCACCACTTGTCCAGGTGAAGGGAATACAGTTGCCAGGCCACTTGGGAAATCCACACGGCAGCTCTTGCATTGGGCAGGTGGTGTCTGAGACTGCAGCCTGCGCAGGTCAAGCTTGATCTTAGCTGGATAATGCAAGATGCTTTGAGCTGCGTCAACTTTTGCTTCAGGTACGTCAATAGCTCACGTCCAATCATCTAGGGCAGCTTTGTACAACATAAAAGCATATGACAGTTTTTTAGCCATGGGTGCCTGGGAGACAATGTGTGATCTGATCTGCTGGCTGGTATAGGTGCAACTTCTGGCCGGCCAACTGGATGGTCAACCACACAGAGAGCAGGTCCAGATCATCTCCCCATGGCCAAGCACATCTCAGTCAGATAATGCAGAAGGGGATATGGGGGAGGATAGTGATTCAGGGAACAAGTAGGTGGGTCTGTCCCTCATGGGCAGTAAGAATGGGCAAGTGAGATACAATAAGGTAGGGCTTGAAAAGAGAAAATGGGGTCTGATGATACTGTTAGTGGTAAGAATATCTGGGGAGACAGATGGTAGTGGGGAGAGAGATGTGAAGAATAGTGGGGATTTGCAGAGGGCAAAGAGGATGTGTGGACAAAGAGATACGCCAGGAGGAGAGGTGGGAAGGGGTTAGTCAGACACAGGGTAGTGTCAGCAGATAGGAGTATGAACCTTGGTGTTGCAAAGCTCTCTAATCTGCTCCTTCATCTGATTTCCTCACAGCTGCCATTTGGCTTCATTTGTGTGGCTTACACACCAAACAAATGTGATTTGCTGGGAAAAGTTATTTAATCTATAAAAAGCAATTTAAGAAGCAGACTATCAAGAAGGTGCTTAGGGCATGAAGAATGATATGGTAAATAGGAATATAGTGGCCTAGAAACATAAATAAGGGAAGTTTAGCCACGTTATTTCCATTTGTAAAGTTTTTACTAGCATATATGTCAGTGTAACAAGTAACATTTTTCTGTCTTATCACAGTACTACTATGCACATTTATTCTACTGAGCAAAGAGTAAACATAAACTATAAATAACTAGAGGTTCAGATGATGTGTGTTTTTTTCCCTGACTTTTCAGATAAGATGCAAAATTGCTGCAGCAGAGCCCAGCTGTAGAGTGGTTGATTGTTCTTATTTCCCTGCTTTCTTCTCTTGAAAAGAGTTTGGCAGTACTCTCTTTTTATTATCTTGAGTCTACGGGTCCTTGAGAGTGAAGTTTACAGCCCTAAATTTACCATGAACATTGTGAAGGTAGAGAGTGAGGAAGCTCACGGCAGCCTGTGTGGTGCAGGGTGGGAGATGGCTCTGCTGTTCTCAGGTTGTCCTGCTGCCGAAACCTGCCCTCTCTGAAGGTTTGGTGCCAGCAGACAGGTGGAGGCAGGGGACACCTCTGTACAGAGCTGCTTGGGATACAAGTGGGATGCTCTGTCCTTTAAAAGGTACCTAAAAAATGGTGGCATTTACATATATATGTATGTGTTTGTGTGCATGTAGAAACATATATACACACTGACCTCTGTTATTTATGTGTCATAGCCTAGTAACTAGATGCCTTGCCCAGAAAGTGGAAGCACCAAGTTGCAAATTTCTCTCCTCTCCCTCTCCCTCTCCCTCTCCCTCTCCCTCTCCTCTCCCTCTCCCTCTCTCTGATGAAATCTAAACCACTTCATTTGCTACCCTCTAGGTAGATTCCATCTGCCAAGATGCCAGGCTCACTTATACAGTGAGAAAACACTCTATATAGTACTTTTGAAATGGTATGACTGAGAAGAACTGCATACAGGCTGGTCTGCTTTCACATTGTGTGCTTTTCTTTAGTTTTGCCTTTAAAGAGTGGAGTCTTTGCAGTTAAAATTGTCTTCTGCAGTTGTTTATCACATACAGTGGGGGCGTCATCCCAGTTGAGACCTTTTAGTTCTGAATCATTTTTTTTCAGGCAGTTAAATAATTTGTTTGATATATGTACTTATCAAAAGCCTAAAATTAAATGTTTAAGAGTATCCAACCCACTGTTCTATGTATAAATCAACATAGGAAGAGTGTTTTACTAAATTGTGTATGGTAGGTGGTTGCTCCTTTGAGATTTGGGAATAAGTCTGAATTTGCTGAACCTAATTTGTCATAGATTACGCAGACAGAATTAACACAATATCTCTGGGAAACCTAAACCTGGGGTTCTTGTCTATTATTTTTTGGTATGTGTTTGTGTTTTTGTTTTTGTTTTTTTAATTTAGTGTTATTTTTTAGCATATCACCAATGAAGGATCTTGCTGTAATATATTTAATATGAAGCCTTTTCTAGTTTTAGCAAGGCGTGCAAAATTTAATAATGATTAGTGAATTTATTGTGCCTTAGGCAATTGAAGTTAAAACATTCAATATTCTTTTTTTCCTTTGAGAAATGTCGAAATTGCAGTTGGGTCTGTTCCTTTCATTCTGTGATTTCCATGTGAACTGAGGTCATGCCACCATTCACTGTGGTGACTGGCTCTCTGAATTTAAGGTCAGATGGAGAGTTGTGCAGAACCTTGGCCATTGGTGGCCAGCTGTATTAGTAATCTTTCACATTCTTCTGGTTTTACATGGAGAGTCATTACTGAATGAAGCTATGATGAACCATAATCTGTTGACATTTAATGTGGTCTGGTAAGACTCACAGAATCACAGAATGTTAGGGATTGGAAGGGACCTCAAAAGAAGAATGCTGGGGATCTACCCAGAGTGGTGGATTAGTCTAGGTCTATGATTGATATCTCTGGAATATGGTAAATTATCAGCCTGGGGCCAGCACATGACTCTGATTAGCATTCCATACCTGGATTAAGGCTTACAGTAAGCACGTTGAGCATGCTGTACATTTGCCATAGTTGCGTTTTTGTGTAAACAAATCTCTGGAAATGGCACAAAAGCCACTGGCCCAGCTGCTTGGTGAGCTTTTGGGGTAAAGAAATCATAGAAACATAGAATGTCCTGAGTTGGAAGGGACCAACAAGGATCATCGAGTCCAGCTCCTGTCCCTGCATATGACAACCCCACAGTTCACACCATGTGTCTGAGGGTGTTGTCCAGTCTCTTCTTGAACACTGTCAGGCTTGGGGCTGTGACACCTCCCTGGGGAGCCTGTTCCAGTGTCCAGCACCCTTTGGGGGAAGAACCTTTTCCTAATGTCCAAACTAAACCTCCCCTGGGACATCTTCCTGCCATCCCCTTGGGTTCTGTCATGGGTCACCAAAGAGAAGAGTTTGGTGCCTGCCCTTCCTCCTCCCCTAGTGAGGAAGCTGTAGCCACCATGAGGTGTTCCCTCAGTCTCCTCCAAGTTGAACAAACCAAGTGACTTTAGCTGCTCCTTATACGGCTTCCTCTCGACCTTTCACCAACTTCATAGCCCTCTTCTGGACATTCTCCAGTAGCTTAATATCTTTTTTAATCCTATGGTGCCCAGAACTGCACACAGTGCTGCAGGTGAGGCCACACCAGCACAGAACAGAGCAGGACAATCACCTCCCTGGAGCAGCTGCCATCTTCAACACGCTGCCATGTGTGTTGAAAGTGTGTTGTGTGCCATGACTGCCATCTTTCAACACACTTACACAGTTTACCAGACATGCCATGCTTATGCAAATAAGGTTATAGCAAGTAATTAAGTTCTTACTCCAAAATTGTAATTACTGTTTAAGCACCAAATTAGTCCCCTGTGGCACAAAGAATTATGGATATGAGTAGTTCTGAATTTTCCCCGTTTTCAGTAACTGTGAGTTGTTTCGTAAGTCTGCCCTGTACTGCTTAGTGTGCAGGCTTATATTAGGTCAGATTTTGCAATGTAGTGTCTTTCACTGTGGGAAATAAGCAGTACAGAAAGAACTTACAATTTCAGGAAAACTGAGCTGTACAGGTTAAAGCAATGTTTTACGCTGCACACTGTGAACTGAAAGACAGCACGCTGACTGGACGCTGAGATTCAGGTCCAGTTTCATTTCTAAGTCTTCTTTTGTGGGTAGCTTAGCTTTAAAAAAGAAAAAAATAAAAAATAAATAAATAGCTTAAATGCTATGCAGACTGAGTTCACACCATAGCGATTACAGTCTGTATGCTTAGATGATAAGCTCCTTAACATACAGGCTTTTTCTTCACACACCGGCTACTATTATGGAGCCTTGATCTCGGGGGGTTTTGTGCAAGCGCTATGGTACAGTCTGTAATGATGTCTCAGTAGCAGGACTACTTAGTAAAACTCCTTCCTTCCATGACTCCATAAAATATTTTTGCTGGAAAGTCTTCTATATGTAGAAGTGTGAAGTGTTTAAAAATGAGCTCAGAAACTGCCCTGCGTGGGTGTGGATGTGCCCATTTATTTTCTTTTCAGCTGGAAGGCACCTGGTTGGTTTAGCCCTGGTTGATTTAGGCATTTTTTCCTGTGACCGAATCCTTATTTTGTAACATGTATTCATTTTGGAAAGTTAATATAACCCTTTAATTACAGTAGTTTATTCTTGACTATATATCAAAAGTTACAGTGGTAGGATGCTAAAAGGGATGGCTAATTATCTACGCTATTTCTAAAAGGCAGTTTTCTAAATACCTAATTTATTAGCACGACTTCAAAGCATTCTTTTTGAAAGAAAAAATAAATCTGCTCATGAAAGCTGTCTCCAGCCAAATACGCCTATCAAATTTAAATTTGGTATGTCAGTAAATCAAAAGAATATACTCCTAATCTGAAAACCCAGCATTTTAGGGAATCTAAGGGTACATATAGTATATGTGAACTGGTCCTTAACTAGCATTTTTTATATCCAAAGTTTTTCTCTTGGATGTCCTGCATTTCTGTGAAAGTTAGTTGATGTTTTGTTTTTAACACATGGCAATTTTTTTGTATACAATCTTTATCGTACTACAAGATATTGAAAATAATTTAAAAACAATAACTGCATAGCTTCTTTTAAATCTGTTGATGTTGTTTTAGATATAAAAATAATGAGTCAGATTAAATTAATTTAATTCTACTTAGTCACCCTCTGTGGTTTCTCTTTCAATCGATAAATCTTACATAGTGTAATCTGTGTTTAAGCAATCACAGCTGCATAGTTCAGCACTTTTAGAGAGTAGAAAGTTCTGTTAATGTTCTGCTCTACAGCAAGTATCTTGCCTCTGGTAAGTGTTATCTAGTTTTGAGGCCAAACACAGGAAATTTGGTAGAGTTAGAACCTTGTTCTCACTTTTCTTATCTCTAGGGACTGTTTCTGTTTCCATTGAAGTGGTGTCACTCACTTAACTTCAGGCAGAGTGTGTTTGGCTGTTCCTAACTTTTAGTTCCTTGTGGTTTTTGTTTGTTTTTGGTTTGGGTTTGTGTTTTTTTGTTGTTGTTGCTTTTTTTTTTTTAGACAAGCAAACAAACTTTGGAAATAGTAATCACAAAAAACCCCACGTTTTTTAATTCTTCTGAGAATTAGTAAGGTATTTCCCTCTGCCAGGTTAAAAAATTGCAAGACACTGTCAGACCTAATGGATAAATTTGATATGTCAAGAAAGAGTTCAAATTACCAAGAAATTAATGGGCAGCATCTGTGCCATTGTATTGGTGCCTCTGAGGAGAAAGAGGCTCTGATGGTGAAAGAATTGGCATACATACACTTCTTCTGTGGAAGGAAAAAAAAAGCCTTTTGTAACAGAGGAATTGCTTGTTATTATCCAGAGTTATACAGGAGGCAAGATTTTTAGGGGAGATTGTCAGACAGTTATTATACCTATTAAAAAAAAATAGTGTTAGTCATACTTTGGGCACACAGATTCTTCCTCAAGTCTGATTTTATATATATATATATATACACACACACACATACACATATATACATATACATATACATATACATATACATATACATATACATATACATATACATATACATATACATATATTTAGCATGGAAACGAAAACTGTGAAGTCTTCCGGTATAAACTGAAGTTTTCCGTTTCTTCTTTTTTCTTCTTGTGAAATGAGAACAACTTCATACTCATTAAAAGGAAAGCAAGCCAGTGTGTTAACAGATATACCCACCCCTCCCTCTCTAAGATTCACATCCCTGAAGGTCCTGAGAATTCTCCATTTCTCAGAGCTGTGTAAGGTTTGGCAGCTTTCAGTCCCATGCAGTGAAACTCATTGCAGTATGAAATCATTCAAAGGGGCATTGTGTTTGTGCTTCAAGAGGCAGGGTTTTCTTTCTGTAAAGTATGAAGAAAATATTTAGCAATTCAAGGTAATGAAAGAGCAGCCAATTAGTTGCTGTGTAAGCTGACTATGTGGATGTCGTCGGGACAGAATTCCCACTGCTCTGTCTGCACCTGCATTGCAGTAGTACCTAGACACATATTTTTTAATTGCTTTCCTTTAAAAATCCCCTTTGGTCACTAGCAAAAGCAAGATTCCAGGTGGTACAGGCAATTGATATAAATTGGTGTGATATGTGTTTTAGGTAAATACAAATAGTGCTAAAATATGAGGAACTGAATGATATGAAGAATCAAGCAAACAAAATTCATAATAAATAACTAACTAAACACAGCATGTGACCAGTCAAATCTAGACAAGAAAGAGTCCAGCTGTACGAAACAGAAGTATCCCTTGTGATGACAGATGAGCAATGCGTATTGGGTGTGCTACTTATTTAGAGAACAATCATTCTATTTTTGGACTGTTGTGACCAACTATCATACAATACCCATTAAGGAAGGCTATTACAGTACTACCCATTATCTCAGCTATACTTAACATTCTACCAGCATTTGCATGATAAATATATTTCTAAAGGCTACAACAAGATGGTAAATGTTAATTCAGCAACAAAGACAGCTGCGATTAGCCATTTAAATAATTTAGAAATAGAAGCAGAAATTCACAAAAACAGTCTCAGATTCTGGCACCTTTATACATGAATTTGAAAGGTACAAGCGCTGCAGGCATGGGAAATGCTTCTGGTGTGGGTTTGTACAGAACATATAGCATTGAGTCTCTCTACCCTGTTCTGCAAGAAAGCTGTAGATTTGCCTCTCAAAAATACTGATTATCCAAACTCTCTGAGCCATTGGAAGTCCCAGCTGGAGTGCCATTAGTGATCTCTGAGGACCAAATAGGCAGTTTCAGTGACCAAAATTGCCTGGAAGAGCTTGATTTCTACGAGTCTGCAAGACTGGTGCCATCACCCTCCCTTGCTGTCCTTGCGTCTCTTGCTGGTCTTCTTTGTGCCCTCACTTGGCACAGGCAACTCAGTGTCAGCATGACCCAAAGGACACCTGTGTCTCCTCTTCACATGGGAAGAGTACACCTGGAACCACAACTTTGCCAAAGCCTCACTTGTGTAATGAACTCATTGCCTGGGAACATTCCAGCATATTGGTCACCAGTGCTACATTAAGGCAGAAAAGCTGGAGGAGGTTAGAGCATGGTCAAGCACACCTGCCCTTGCTCATGGGCTTCTTCATTGAGTATAAGGTTTTATAGAGCTCACTGGTTTTGCCATTCAGTTCGTGCTTTTATGTCAAGCTGTCTGTGGCATGAAGAACAACCCTCAGCTCTCTGGAGAGGACAGAGGTGAAACATCTGATATGTCCACGTAGGTTCAGGCCTCCTCTCACCTCTGGTAAGCTTGCAGTGCACTGAGGCACGCACGAGTGAAGATCATGCCACCAGTGTGACGAACCAAGCTCTAACCAGAAACATTGCCAGATCTTTCTTGGCATGATCCTCATCCTGAAACAGGCCCCACTTATGCATTAAATGCTCCAACCTGTAGTCTTTGCCTTGAGAAAGCCAAGCGAGCTGCCAGCGGGCCCCAGCTCACAGACAAGACTCAACTATTCATCTTCACGCCATCAACACTTGACAGCTGGCTCTCAGCCCTCTGACTGAATCACACACATCTAACAGCTGATGTGGAAGAGGGCTTGTTCCAAGCACCCAGCCCAGATCCTACAAGAAAGTTCTTCTTTCCTCCCCCTGAACAGCAAGCAGGATCCAGACATTGGTGAGTCTGTTTTGGGATCTTGTGTATGGGAGAAGATACGTTGAGGTACCTTTAGCTAATTTTAAAGGGAAGAGCTCTGAGGCTTTAGTATGTGTAGTAAAGCACGTCAGGGATAGGGACAAGCCGAGTTCTGAGAACTGAGACTTTTGTATGATCTGAACCTAGCACCTTATGAGTTTCGTTCCTCAGAGGAAGAGCAGGTGTTCAGACTGAAAAAAGAAGAAGTATCTGCTCAACTACTGCCTGTGTGAGAGTCTGATCCGTGTCTGGTCAGAACAGTCAGTTAAGTGACAGCCTTGTCCCTTGCTTTCTTCACAGAGTCACCAGTCAAAGTGCCTGGGTGCTATGCATTTTCCTGTGTCCCACTACCTCTCCAGCAGAAGTCCAGGTTGCAGAGGGCTCACCAACCGTGGAACAGTGCAGAGATCCAGGATCCAGTAGGCCTGTATGATTGCCATGGGGCCATAGCAAAGCTCACCAAGAGGAAGGATAAGCAAGAAGCATAGATGCAGCAGGACCATGTAGAGCAGAGGTTTGGTGCAGCTGGGAGTCCCTGAGGTAGAACAAGCTGGTGGGGCTGAGGAGTTCCTGGCACTTATCACTCCAGACAAGAGAACTCAACTGCCCGTTTCCTGGGGAGCTCCATAACCACATGTTATGTGGAGACAGCCAGGCATCCCACACCATTCAAGCAGAAAAAGCCTTTATGGTGCCTGGTCTGCTGTCTGACCTTGTGAGCTTTTGTATTCTCAAGGCTAGGAAGTCCACTCAGATGTCTGCAATGATGTGTAATGCAGCTTTGGAAGGAACACCTACAAACTCGTCGATACCAGCAGTGGGATGTTCATAGCCTTTGCTGTGACTGAAGGTCACAGTATTCTCTCTTTTTTAAAGTTTTCTGTTGTTGTTGCCTTTGACTTTGGCAATTGGAAGAGATTCCTCGTCACAGACTCGTAATTCTAGTTAAGCCTAGACGTGTTCTAATGTAATGAGGAAGTAGACAGACCCATGGAGCTTGATTGTAGGACAGAGAAGACTGGAAAGCTTAATACTTCATTTAGCACATTTCAACAGACATGAGGGTGCTATAGATATACTTTTTTTTTAATCAGGTTACCCATAAGAACATGGGATAGTTTTGTTCTCTTTCTCTCTGTCATCAACCAGAGGGTAAAGCCCAAAGAGAGCCCCTCAGTGCCTGTAATTTGTGTGAACCCAAGGCCTCACTCACTAGGGATGGCCAGTTTCCTAGTCTTGTGTGGCAGGACTGTGCCTGATCTCATCTGGTTCTAGGGAACAAGGGCAGCCTGTATGAAAATCTATGTGTGGAGCAATTCTACTTGTGGACTCTGAATGTGCTGGCTGCAACAAGAACAGCTGCCCCATTTTGAAATGTCCTCTCTTTTTGCTTATCACTGTCCCGTTGTGGTAGGTAATCCGTGGAGTTAAATATTGGTTGGCTTTCAGGGCTACTCCTTGCCAGTGGTTTTTCTATATAAGGTTGATACAGTTGCCCTGCACTTGTCACACCAGAAAACAAGTGTGATAACAAATAAAGGTTTTTTGCACTGTACAGTATGTGACTGTTCTCTGTACTCGGTGTTCTTTGGGAAGATTCTTAGCTTTATGACTGCCTCAGCTATCCTATGGAGCTCAAATGCCATGTGTCCCAGGCTTGGGGGACAGTTTGAGGATGGACTGTTAGCTTCTTACAGAGACAAATGGGGAATTTGTCATGGATGTGGGGGACCTGACTCTGCAGCAAAGCTGCTGTACTGAGGAAAGAGACAAATGTTGGCAAATGCGTGACTGGTATTTTCTGGGCAAACCCATGGACTTGGCAGGCATCTGGGACATTTGCTGCTGCTCCTTATGTTGAGTGCTGAGCGAATTTGTAGTTCCCCATAACCCTTGGGATGGACCAAGCCTCCCTAAGTTGTAGCTACAGCATTTAAACAATAATAAGTTATTTTCCTGCATTTAAAAAATGCTTTGGATGAGCAGACATAGGGAACTTTGACATTGGTTAACTCTTAACAAAGCTGCTATTTTTATGGCACTTAAAGGAAGAACAGTCTATTGTCTCCAAGTCTTCTCCAGGCAATGATAGTCTATATCTGGCTGTACCAGAAAGCCAAATGTGAAAAAAAAACAGGGGAAGAACTGTTTTAAAAACCAACACAGTTTGAAAGGACTGAAAAAAGAGATGATCCTGAAGTTGCAAAATAAAGCTGATGCACCATGCTGGCATAAGGGGATCTTGGTGATGGACAGGAGGCTTTGCAGATCACAGTTGTTTGCAGATGTTGTTTTACTAGGGCTGTTTCCAGGGTTGCTGCTGGGCCAGGACTGGAGAACCTTGTCATCAGACAGCCCCAACATGATTTTTAAGGGTTCCCCATTGTCTTTGCAGATATTTACATCAAGCCCATCTCATAGGCACTGTCACTCAGCAGAAGCTGAGGACTGTTTGAAACTCCTGGGCACTGTGGTAACTGGAGAGGATCACACATGCTGCTCGTGGCATCAGAGAACAGATAACTTTGCCAGTGACGAAGACAAGTACTTCCACTCTCACATAGTGGGAGTTTCTGTTCTGTTACGGGAACAAGGCACCAGTGTGTCCCGGGAAGCACGTGAGCTCTCAACATGTGTGAGGAATACATGGGTTTGACTGTGAAGTTATTACAGCACCATGGAGATTTCTGAAGCCTGAGTCTGTGGTGGGATTATATCCCTTATCATCGTAATCATCATGTATTTCCACCAGCAGCCTTGAAGGGGAAAATATATCATATTTGGACCCTTGCTCATTACTACATCTCTTGGCTTTGCACATCTTCAGCAGGGAACTTCAATCAGTACAGCAATGGCCTTGCAAGCCTGACAGATCTGCTGACAATGTAAGAGTCTAGAAGCCCTTAAAATAAACCCAGGGCCTGTCACTGCAAAGCTGATGATTGTTTTTTTCCATTTGCTTGGCCCTCCTTGGAGCCTTTAGCTCCCTCCTGCTTTTACTGAACCTTGCAAGTATTAATCTGTCTTAGCATGGTAATGCAGCAAGATCGCGTGAAGGCAGGAGAGCACCAACAAACTGAGACCTTCTCGGTGCATAATGTGATTACCCAGGAAACAGATGATGCTGAGAGAGCTGGGTGGAGCATGTTGAGTTGTGGAGTATCTAGGGATCCTGAAAGTCTCCCATCTCTGATGTCGCACTGAGATGCAGAACACAAGGTCACTAATGTTCCTGTGCAACCTCACTTAGGCGTTCCTGCTCCAGCAGGGGGATTGGACTAGATGATCTTTTGAGGTCCCTTCCAATCCAGAACATACTGTGATACTGTGTAATGTGGACACAAGTGGGCAATTGTAATCTGCACCTCAGGGTCCCTGGGGACCTTGACCTACCAGAGCAATGCAGAGCCAGGCAGTTCACCCCTCATGTTTTATTGGACTCTTTAATAATTCAGGTTTAGTAAGAGTCACAGAAATTGTAGAGAATTAGGTAGATGGTAGGTTTCGTTACCTTTTCTGTGGCAGATTTCTTAAGGCAAAGTGACTTAGGAAAGATCACACAGAGCATGGCCTCACTCGTGCTTTTGAGCGCTGAGCAAAACATGCACCCCTCCTGTTGGAATTGTGCATGGTCCATGTGGCTGGGGAGAATAAACGAACACCTATGCTGCCCTGGGAGGGAGAAGGGTGTTGTGGATTCTTGCTGGGGAGTCAGTGTGCAGTTTACAGTCATGAATCTTTACGTTTTGAGAATAATCATGAGGTGCATAGGGCCGAAATGAAGCCTAAAGAGCTTCAGCTGGATGAGGGTGGGAGGATGTCAGCCTAATGTTCTCAGAGTGTTCAGTTAGATCCAACTCTTCCAGTTTCTGGTTGAATGGCTTAAACATTACTTTATGTTAAATATTTAATACCTGCCTATATATTAAAGATGGGTAGTAGCCAAGTCTTTTCTTTCTTGGTAAGTAAGTGGCTCTGTCTTTTCAACTGAACATGGTATCTTTGGGGCAGAGCAGGTAACCTTAGAGCAAGCTAACAAATTACACCCCTATAGGGATGTAAGCGTATGAGTCTGAACTATTGCCTCCATAGGCACTGGCTAGTTCTGCTGAGGTGGTGGTGACTTTAGATGTGTGCAGTCAGAGACCTCCAGATGCTGCTTTGATTTCCTGGTGAAAAGTAAGATGCCTGCGAGATCTCAGCAGGTTGTGCAGTTAAATAGGGTTTCTGTGGCTTGTTCACTTGAATTTATTAAATTGCCTGTCTGTAGAGAGTGGGTAGTAGGACTCTTGTACTTGACAAAGGGAGTTTTGAGGACAGACTATTAATAACTGTTGACTGTTTATGTAAAGCCTTCTTTTTAATGTCTTTTTAAATGTAAGAGTGTCCAAATCTTTGCTTGTTTTTTATGCATGATTATAACAATGTACTTACAGAAAACATTGCTAGGGGACCAACTCTGCGATCTTTGTACATTGTGGCTGTAGTATCAGACCAATTTTTTTTTTTAAGAATAGAAGGAAAAAAATCTGGACAAATTTGTATAAGATAACTACCATGAAAATAGCAAACAATCTTAGGCCTTAATATAGAGATAGTGATATATCATAGAGCTAATGACTGTTCTTTACAGCTGACATATCTAATAAAAATCTAGAGTCAGAGGGGCAAAAAAGGGACAAAAACCAGGCCTGGACACCGGTACGTGCAAACTAAATAACTTGTAGGCTAAAATTCCTACAATTTTGTTGTACTTAGTAATACAATAGTCTGGATCTGCTGGTTTTCCATGGGTTTGTAAGTGCCCTTTGGAAAGTATGTAAATATGGTTCAGATAATTTACTGAAGTTCTGATAATTTGCTGGGTAAATATTCTGCATCTGCAAATTTCCATACAGCGTAGTTTAGCTGCAACCATCAGGAATTAGGGAGCAAGGAGTTTATACCTACAGTTTGTAAGAAGTTTATGAACTCTAATCTATTTTATAGAATCTTTATCAGATGCTATAAGTCAGAATGCTTAAGACCGAGAAAGATTTTCCTTAGATGCCCCAACTAAACCCACCTTAGGCAGCCTCAAGGCACAGCATGAAATGGGAGCTGCCTCAGGTACTGAGTTATATTTACTTTTAAAAAGCATCTATAAAGAGCACCATAGAAGATCCTTCATTTGTGCTAAAAAGGAAAAGCAGTCTGAAGTTAAGGCTCTGCGGGAGATCTTACCTAGGGTACCCTGAGAGACAAAACTTCAATCTCAGTGCTCGGTGACCCTGATGCTATCAAGTGCTAAGTGCCTTCAAGATCCTCTGCTGTCAATGTGAAAAGACTTCTCAAGATCAGGCCTTTGGTCTTCAGTATTTGCACACTCGTGCTGTCACTACATGTGCAATGGGATGGATGCTTATGTTGGAGCCAAAAGGCACTACTGGTGCCCTGGAAATACTCGTGACAGAGGCTGAAGGAGCTTTTGCTTTGTTTAGGGGGTGGGGAAAGCTTTAGAGCTTCTCTGGTATTTCCTTTTGAGATATCATACCAATAATCATGGCTTTGTGTTTCTTTCTGTGCTTAACATTTTCTAGCTTACAGCTGAGTCACTGGTGCTAGTTGTCTCTTGGAGAATGGAGACTCTTCTGCCCTAAAAGAGAATTTGTTGCCTCCAATCACCCCAGGTGTTGTGATCCCCTTTGGTGCCCCCGTCACCCCAGAGCCTCCTGTGCTGCTGGAGTGACCTGTGGGTCTCAGCCCCCCACCCTGCCCAGCAGAGCCCCCCGGCTGCTCCCGGTGGGCACAAGCGCTGCAGCACGCCCAGGGTGTCCAAAACAGGGACCACAGGGGCTTGGTCGCTGTACTGAGTCAGTGTTCTCAACACTGCTCACGATTTCTGTTCTAATGTATTTTCCTCTTTGAAAGGCTAGTTAGTAATTATGGCAATTCCTATTACTAATTCAGTGACTTTAAACAAATACCAGGCAACTACTGAGACATTTCTCAAGGGGGAGAGTACCCGAACTCTGGAAAAGATAAATGGCATACTTTTTTTCCTCTTTGGTATTTTCTTTGCTGAGTATTCCCGTGCATTTATATAATCACAGAGCCTGTATTAAATGCATTTTTGTTAAATTTTGAGTTTTGTTTTGTTTTGTTTTTTTAACCCCTTACAGATTCTGTTACTGGAAACACGTAGTACATCTGCACTGTAGCTAGCATGATAGTGGTTTTATTGGTTAAGTGTGGAAGTCTGTATGCCATGTTTTAATGTGTCTTGAACTCGAACAAGTATGTTACTTGCATTACTGCATGCGTGGCCTTTCAGAATTAAATGGAGAAGACAGCCTTTCAGGAAGCCTTAATGCCTTTCCATATGGAGGCAATGCCTTGTTGTGCACATGATGTTTGATTTCTTTTCAGTTATGAAACTCCTTACCTTCTGATATGTGTTCCTTTAGTCTTTTTACTTTAAGAATTAAGCTTATTATATAAAGGGTACTGTTCTTTAACTCATAGTTCTGTAAAACGCCCTGCACAGAGATTATTTTTTTTTTAACTGAGCAATGGAACTCGATGTATTTATAATGCTGAAACTTTTTCAGTGGGAGAAGTTGTAAATATAATTATTTTGTAACAGGAGGACAGATTGCTATATGAAATTGGAAAGATTTGCTGGAAGACCTGTTTCTGTCCTTAGAATTATAATGTAGAGCTATAGATTTGTATAGTATAAGAATTGCAGAATATGAAAGAGAATATCACCATCAGAAATACTTATTTTGTGCGCTGGTTGTGATTAGCTAGACCTTTTCTGGTCTAGAAATTAAATTGGAATTAATAAACATAAATAGAGGTGTCTGAACTGTAAGTTTAAATGGAAAAACTCATCTCAGGTTTACTAAATCTACATGTGATGGAGGTCACCCCTTCCCTCTGTCAGGGGATTTGATTTCCTGAACCTTAAGAACTGGCTGGGGTTCAGGTGATGGGACCCAAAGTAAAATCCTGTGCACTGAATTTCTTAACAACTAAAACTCCACCAACCCAAATAGCAATTCAGCAAATTTACTTTCCAGGACTGCTCAACCTAGTAAGCTGCTTCTTTCCTAGCCTGAAAGCTTCCTGGGTTCCTGTCATGAGTAGATAAGCACTTACCTTCTGCCTAGATTATATTTGCAATTGGATTTAAGGAGGGAATCATTTATTCCTCAGCTGGGTCCCTTGAGAAGCCTCAGTCAAGAATTTAAATGACTCTTTCAGGCTGAATGCCCATCCATCCTTCCATGGTCCCTAAACAGCACTCAAAGCACTCAGCTGTGGTGACACATAAGGGTAAGGGCTGTATCAAGGCTGATGCTACAATCAATCAGCGTTTCTTCTAGTTCATCCCTAAATATAGGTCTTGATGGAATAGTATTATCTATGAAGGGAATTCCTCACTCTCCATGCTGCTGTTCATGGATGAGGTTTCACCAGGCATGAAACAAGGACAGACAGTGTTGCCAGAGTCAGGATGAACATTCAGGGTCAAGTGTTGATCTTTTGAGTTTGAATTGTCTTGTTGAGAGAGTGGGCAATATGGAGCAGAGCCATTTTTGCCTTTCTTTTGTTATTCAGCAGTATCCTTTAGCATCTGTGCAAAATCACAGCATTAACAAACCAGTGGGTTAATACTGTATTTCCTGTAGCTTTCAGCCTATGGTGCACCACACCCTTGCCCATAGGAGTCATCATGTCATACTGCTTTAAAAAGAGATGCTCTATGCCAAGCATCTTTCTCTTTTTGATGCTGCTAGTCTTGTTATTGATGATTACTCTCTTTGTAGAACATACCACAATCTGCTTGTAATTTGGCTGAATTTTGTGGTTTCCTAGTACTTCACCTCTTGCAGAAGGAGCATTCAATTGTTGGCATGACTGTAAGCATTGAACCAGTTCCTCAAGTGTTGGAAATAGTCCACAGTGCCTCAGCAATTTGATACCAAGAATTGTGCTTCATCTTTAGTGCGCAGATAAATTCAAAATATCCCATCTATAAATTAGCAATGTAAAGCCCTTTAACTTATATTTAACATAAGCAGTGTTATCAGCTACATCTCTCCTACACGAGATGGAGAAGAAGAGCTTGGTTCCATCAGACTGCCTCCAAATGTTCTTAATACAACTCAGTGACTCCAGCTTTGTTACTTCAGTAGAAAATTAGAAAGGTTTGATCCAGCTGAGGAATGTTCTCAAGGTGCTGAGCACTCTTAGCTTCCAGGAACTTTAATGAAATTGAAAGCACTGGATTAACTAGATTGACCTGGCATGAATTAATCAAGACACCCCATAAGCCATTTAGTAGAGTAAAACTGAGCAGTAGTTGAGTGGTCAGATATCACTGTATAAGGTAGTCCTCTAACTCTAAACAGGAAAGTTATGTAGCTGGGGTAGTACATGATGATTTCTTGATGGATGAGTAACCTGTGGCATGATGAAATAAGTGGTGAAAAAGGCTTTAATTTGAGTCGCTTTTAGAAAACTTATATTTTTTTGATGAGCAACATGCATTATTTAGTTAATTGCTACTTTAGTCCTTTTAACGGATAGTAATTACAGTAGTTTGAAAAGTGTGTTGGAAAGAAATATATATCCTGTTCATCATTGCCATGTGCACTCTAGCATGGGAAGATGAGGACAAATATACATTTTCAGATCAGAGGCTACTGTGAGAACTCTGCAGCTGTTGAAAGAAGATGATTTCTTTCTGAGAAAACGATGATCTGTACTCACCGAGTCAATGAGAGCTGACTCATGATTATGTAGCAAATAGCTGCTGTGCTTTAAGGTACGATCAGCCCTATAATAGAAATGTCAGATGCATTACGTATGCCCACACCTGCACTCATGCCAGTAAAAAAATTGCCATTGTAGCTCAAACCCACTTTTATCAATGTGCTGCAGGCACTTTGAAAGCTGTGTTATTGTGAGGTTGAATCAGTCCAGACACGGCAGGAGAAGGGCTGGGACATCTTCTGCAATACGTCTTGGGCTTTGGAACTGCATCCCAGAAGAGGTCACAAAGCCCATCTGACTTTAGGATTAGGATACACATTTTTAGCAGAATTATACTCCTGTATGTGTTTGACACTCCATACGCATGATAATGTACAGCCCGGATCAGGAATTTGGTTTTTTTTTTTCTCTTGTGAAAGTCATACTGCTTTATAATTTTGTTCATCATTTACGTACCTGCTTCATCAATGAAAACGTGGGTTAACATTTGGATGATACAAGCTATTCACTTCGGCGTAAACACAGATTGATGCAGAAGCCTGTGCAGGCTCCGTGTGTCAGAGCAGCTCAGACTCTTGCCTGCTCCCCCCATCCTCCTGCAGCTCATGTGTGTTGTTGGGTGTAGGCAGCAGCTCTTGAAGCAGTAACCATGGCTTGTGGTCTACCCAGGGCTTCCTTCCAGCTGGCTGACCTGCCAGGCACATACCCAGCATGTGGCCAGATGTGCTTGGAACATAAAACCCCTAATGGTCCCAAGACACCCAAGAGTTAACAGGCAGGAGCCACTCTCTGTGGCTGCTCGTTTGCAGTTGTATAGGCAAAGTCAGGAACTTTAAGAGGAAATGCTCAGTTTTTGGATTAGTTCCCTGAGTTTTCCATCTGTTCCTAAGGAGTTAGAACTGTACCTGCAACAGGCAAACCAATTTGTCTCTTTGGAAGCTTTGCTGAGCCACATAGCTGAATAATCTCTGGCATAATTTTGTTGAGCTGTGTTTTTTTATGGGCAAAGAGGTTATAAATTCTTGTTAAAAGAAGAACCATGTAAAAATGGAGATTACATTGGAGATAGTATGTCCAAAATTCTGCATGCTCGACAATAAATTATACTATTTAACATACCAGAAGCTCAGTGAAGCAATATTTTAAGAGGATGCCTAAAACTACTGAGTTCTGTACCGTGTACTATTAATGAAAGCACTTGGAAACAGGAGTGTAAAACTCAGTTGAAAAAAATAATGTATTTTTAAAGAAAAACAAGAGGATATAGGGTGGTTTACGTATTTAGTCCATGCTTTCCCCTGTGAGACAAGTGTTTTTGGTGACTGAACAAGAAAACTATCTGATTATGGTCAATTCCATAATTCATTTAAATTTATTCATCATAAAATATGTCAAGAGGAGATGCATTGCACCTATTGCTTCTAATGTTCGCAGGGTTAGTGAGGAGACTGCGTTTCACGTACTGAAGAATGCTGCTTCTGAAACTAACATTAGGGCCTAATGTCTTTTCACATACTAGAAAAGAGAGCAGTAACTACTGGTAGTGTCTCCCTACATACTTTGAGGTTCTGTTGTTAGATAGCATCTTGCAGAAGTCACACTAGCTATAAAAATTTGGCAACATGGACTTAACTCATTGCATCACAAGCAGCAGAATCTATAGACGTTTCTCGTCATGTCCACCAGACATATCTTCACCAGGTATTAAAAATTAACCTAATCCCGCAGCAGAGTCTTCTGGGAGTTTGTGTGCCTTTGGGGAGTTCTGCAGTGCAAAAGGAAAAAGAAAAAATCAGGGAAAAACAACAACAAGAGGCAATGAGCCTTGACTGGGCAATCGGTTTCTCTTCCTCCAAGACTAGAAGAAACTTTTCAGTTTGCTTTATTACCGGGATTGGAAGCAAAGTCCTTGCAATAGCAGCTCACAGTTCAGGCTGCTGCTCTGAAGGCTGTGCTTTATCTTCATCAAAATTCTCTCAGGGAACATGAAACTCCAGAAGACTGTTATGCCCTCAAGACTCTGCAGGTTGGGGCACTTTACCTTTTAGACCTTTTCTCAGAAATGCCAAGACCGGCAGTGACGTTTTACTAGATTTTCTGTTTTTTAGTCTGTATGATGATCATGAATCTAGCTTCTTGCCTCTGAAGCTTTGTCTACAAGACATAATTTCAGTATCACCGCTATGCCATTGTCAGTTCACAATGTGTCTTACGATACAAAGCCATTATTACAAACCCTGTAGCTACAAAAATTCCAGAAATAGTTTTGTGACTTTTCTTCTGACCAGACATAGCCATTCTGTCACCCACTGGTGCCACCGCAGCCGCTGCAGCAGTCACGGTGTCACTGCAGTGCTGAACAAAGGTACCACACACATACAACGATGCTGTAGATCTTCCCAGGGCAGTCATCTGTCATGGATGGCTTATCTCCAAAGCAGCACGTGCGGTGCCTGAACAGCGTCTTAGCCCATTCCCACCATCACTTGCAGGACTCAGCTGTGGTGTTACGTGTCTAGGCTCAGCTCCGATTCTTCATTCATCAGCCCTTCCAACAGAGAGACACAGAGACAGTGGAAAACAGTATCAAAAAAGGCAGGATTTAGTTGGGTTTTTCCTTCCTCTTGGGAAATTTGTCTGGAAAATTCAAAAAGAGATGGCAGAACCCCCAGTGAACACATACACAAAGTACACCCCAGGTCCTCACTGTCTTTATGAAGTTCAGTGATTGCCAGTGAACATTCCCCCGACTTGTTAGATGTGAAAATAGATCACAAATCTAAGATGAGATAAGATAAAACTCAATATTAGTTATTGGATACAAATAAAGGAAGCTGTCTCAGAACTCTGCTCTTTTCTCCATTTTCACCTTTTTTTCTGGAGTAATGCATACCCAAAGGAATAATGGCTGAAGACAACCAGGATAAGAAGGCACATAGAGTGATATTCTCCTTGGATCTAGGACTCAGCAGACCCTTTCTGTAAATGCTAGGAGAAAATGAAGACATAAAGAAAATAGTTAAGATAGAAGACATGGTTAAATTCCTCAGGAAAATTAGATTATAGGAGTTTAACAGTGAAAATTACAGGACTTAGGACAAAAAATAAAGGAATCATATTTTTTGCTTTTTTCTTACATCTACAGTTCATTAAGCTCTGACAAAAGCCCTCCAGGTATCGGAGCACTCACATCTTTCCAAGTAGCCAGCAGGAATTGTTCCCTATGTTGTACCATCAAACAGTTCAACCATAATAGCACTTGAGTTATTTTGCCAGTGGTACAAAGCTCCTCCTGTTTTGGGATTAGGAATTGATGGTCTGGAATTGGCTTAACAACCTTTGCACATGAGGTTTTATTTCAAGGATCTTTCTTGGGTTGTCTTTTTATTTTGCATTTTTATTTTTTTAAGGCTGAGAGAACTTGGATTTTTATCTGTTTTTTTGTTCTTGTTGTCATTTTTTGGTTGGTTTGTTGGTTGTTTTTTTCACTTGTTTGTTCAATTTTTTTAACAGAAAGCTACCAGGTATATCTAATCATGTTTCACTCTGGAGTTTTCAGAGTATGAAGTGTATACAGGTAAGTATTGTCACACATCCCTGTGGAAGTTTTCTGCTTGTATGTAAATAAAGCACCTCAGTTTTATGCAATTATTTAAAACCTTTTAATTTCAAATTAATAGCGTTATTTTCACATAAGCTTAAATCTGTATTTCTGTCTTCCCCACCTGTAGCATAGTTTCTCTCTTATTTTGATTTTCCTGTTAGTCGTTGATTGAATCTCAGTCTTGTTTACAAGAACAGAATGGTTCAGCAGACGGGTTGGTTGTAAGCCAGATCTGGACTCAGGTTGGTGTCATCTTTTATTTTGTAGCCTCAGTAGACTCCCAGATCCTTGTTCTTCTTCCTTAACCTTATCTAACAGTTACTGAGGGAGGGAGACTGGTGACCTGTCGCTCCCTTGCTTAGTCAGTGGCCATAGGTAAACATTTACAGAGGTTGAACCCACACAATATACGGAAACTTTTCTTCTCTTTTCATCATCTTCCTTGTTCTTCTACTTATTTGATAGGAGAGTTCAAGTTTATCTGAATTAGGGCAGAAAAAAACACAGAACAGTCTTTAAAAATGTGGGAGAACTCTGCCTGGTATACCATGAAGTTTTCAAATGTTACATATTTAATAAAGTAGAAGTGTGTGAGGGCATTTATTGTTTTTATTTTTTATTTATTTTATTGTTTGATTTTATTTGTTTGGGGTTCTTTTTTGGTAGTTCAGATGTTCATAATGGCTTTCTCTCACATGTTGTTCTTTGTTGTCTGAGAAGGTAATTAATATGGGTTATGTTTTCTATCCTGTGTGACCAAGGCTTCAGAAATACAGTATCTCAAAGACCTTCTCTTTGGATTTTATTAAGATGAACTTATAGGTTGAAAGGTGTTTGAAAAGGCTTGATGCATAATTGGACAAGCTACATGGCTGCTTAGGTTTCATTTCATCAGTCAGGTATATGACGAAGAGTTAATTCCTCTAGTGCTCAGTAGAATCTACTCTAAATTTGGAAAACATGCAGTTTTTATTTTTTAATGAAAAATTTGGAGCAGTGTGAAGTTCCTTGGTCTTCCTTGCTCCTTGGACACAAGCACAGCAGGAAGTGGAGGCCGATGGAGGCAGCGTCACAATGGATAGGGATAAACCACTTCATCCTACTTCATCCCATCACTCTGTGGAGCATGAAAATGGTGAAAGACTCAGGTCCATGGGGTTGTGGTTCTTCTGCTTTTGAGACCTTACGGAAAGGACAGGGAGCTTCCCTTTAGCTTCACCATTTGGTCAAAATCCCCAGAGCAGGAAAGACCAGGAAGAAGTTATCTTGCTCAAGCAGTCATTGCATTAAAAACCTGCAACTTTCCATGTTTCTCCCAAATCTGGGGGCTTGCACAGGGTTCCTGAGGTGAATGGGGACTCTACTGCAAGACGACAACTGAAAGTTTTGTATATTCCCACTTTAGTTCAATATTATACATTGGCATCAACTGATGTCTAACAAATGAAAAAAAAAAAAAAAAGATATTTCTATCATTACTGAACTCAATTTGGCTGTCACACTGTGTTAATCTAGATAAAAGGAAGTACTCTGAGAATGTCCATCGTTATAAGAATGATGATTGCATTAGTATAATACATTGCAGCTCAAAGCACTTTAGAAGCCACAGAGCTTTACAAGCATAGAATGGAAGCCTCACTAGGATAAAGTATTGGCCATATTACAATGCAGTGAACAGCAGTGGGTAGTATATAACAATGCACAGACATTTCTTGCCATCAAAAAAATCATACAGATACGAGGTGTGATTTATGGTCTTTTTGCCATTTAATATCCTGATTCAATTTGCCCCCATGTAAAAAAATCAAATTCCAAAAACGCCTCTTTCAGATTTGCCCTCATTTATGGCAAAATTTATCCCCGCATTGATTTCTTGCTTAATTTAGCTTAGACAGTGGTTTTCTTTAGCAATCTAGAATTTACTCTTCTTAAGTTACATGAGACTCTAAGTTGCTAAACTGGAGATATGAGTTTAAGGGAAGATTAAGGGAAATCTGCTCCTATGTACTTAAGGTATATAAAACCCTTGTAACAGTTATTTTTGACACTTTGATCTCTCAGATTCAAAACCTCGTGAAAAGCCTGGCTGCAGTTCTCACACTTCCCTACCGTAAAACTGAAAATCTACGACGCTGTTCTGAACTTGTGGAGTTTTCACTGTTCATACTTTCCTAGTCATGCTTGATGTACTTAAAAAATGAAGCAGTAAACTCCTGACTTGATTTTGAGGGACATGTGCAGAGAAATACAAATGTACAAATTTTGCTGGGAAAGACTATTTGGAACACTTAGGAAATAGAGCACCTTGTACAGAATATAATTGCAAACAGCCGTAGGTGACATAATTTTTTTTTATTTTTGATACTTACCTTTCCTTATTTGATTTAACTTGACCAGATGTAACATATGTAACATGACAAATAAAATGAAAATCAGTTCAATCTTGCATTTTTAACAGCTGAAAATAGTTTATTTGGAAAATGAAATTTGAAAGCAAAGTAGCATGGCCTGTTTGTGAAAAAGGTAGAAATTGTTTATGATTCAAAACTTTAAAATTCCATTTGCTTTTGTCTTTTATTTTATGAAACTCACTAATGCAAACAACTTCCAGTATTAAAAAGGATTTTAAAAGGCTGCTTCAATACGTACATTATTTTCTAATTTGATAATAGGTATTTTGATTTGTAATCTAAAAGACCTTCATTGACTTAAAGGAATTTTGGATTGGACACCTTGTGGAGTTGTCACCATTAGAAATTTTACACATCATTTAAATCTATGTGAAGAAATACAGCATCATCAGAATGTAGCAATGGAATCTGGCCAACTAGATTGAGTCTGTCTCATCTTGTACTTTAGATCTTAACCTGTTCAGCTCAGTGACCTCTATTCAAAGACTTTTCACACTCCTCTTGTTTTAGTATTGAAGTAAGAAGAAAAAAGGCAGAAATACTAACAGTGATAAACCTATGTAATTCATTAGTGTCTGTGTTCTGAAAAACTAATGCATAATATTCAGCTGTGAAGGAGAGAAGCTTTTTGGAATAAGCTTTTCTATTCTTTACATTGGATTTAAATATCTAGCAGCTTGCAGTCTCTCTTGGTTACCTTTGTGAATCCATATGAACTCTAGAAAACTTCTGTAGCTCATAAATTGCAACTGGTTAGTATTTGTAGAAATAATATAACACATAGATGGAAAGAATTAAGTATTCAGATGTCTTAGTTACATCTTTGCAACAGAGTCTGTATAAAGGGATGCAGAAACTGCCAGGGACCTAGGCTGGTGTCCAAAAAGAAGTCAATACATTGTCCCATTTGCATCTTAATAAGGATAACTTGGTGGAAAGCAGAACTTTCTGTTTTATGAACACATTGTGAAGAAATCATCCTTTTTTATCAAAACTCAAAACACTCTAACTGAAGAGTTTATCCTATGACTGTGAGAAAATGTGAAACACTAGATTTTCCACAAATCCAGCCCAAGACTTGTTAAGATTAACTGGATTCTGAAAATAGAATATGAACTTTAGCTTTGGTTTGGTCCTCCTAGAGTGATCAATGCCTTGTGTGACTGAGCAGTATAATATACAGGCAATAAACTGACAAAGAATAATGATGCGTAAACGATGGATAAGTAGCTGGGACAATACAATGTCAGCTGATAGCACCAAAAAACATACTGTTGAGAATTTAAATAAAATAATGATGTCTTAGTACAATGTAGCCTCAGTTGGCTTTGTGTGATGAAGTATCAGCAGAGAGAGAAGAGTGGATATGGTGATGGAGCAAGGAGAGCGAGGAGCGGTTTTCAGTAGGTTTTCTTCAAATTGTTCCTAAGAGATTGCAAGAAGATTTGCCCATATAACTGTTTACAAATTTTTGAGAGGGTTTTTGGAAAGTTATAGATGAGAAAAATATGATATTCAAGTCCATATTTCCATCTTCTTTCACTTTTCTGTGACCTTGGTGTTGTGCCTCTAGGTGTTGTGGGAAAGGGGCACAGAACCACAGAGACAACTGACTTTGTGCTTTGACACTGTACATGTAGAATCCTTTAAATACAGATGGAAATTATTCCTTCTAAACGTGCTTACATCACCTGCATAGTGTAAAATATTGATAAGCCCCCTAGTAAATTTCCAGCACCAGATTGAACTTTTATTCAACAATGGATAATCAGAACAGATAAATACTTCCTTACCTCACCGCAGCACGAGACAAAGATAGCTGGCATTACACAAGATGAGGACAAAGGGAAGGAACTTTGCCATTTTATGTGGTTGCTTAAATCACTAAGAGGCAAAAACTTTATATATATATATATATATATATATTTATACTGTTGTCTTCAACCATAATTTTCTTTCTTTATGTGCAAATCAGCCTAAGAAGTTTAATACATAATTCATGTATGTGAGTAAATTTATTTATTTTGATGGCATGGAAAGATATTGTCTAAATAGAAAAGGATGTGAAAGCACAGCTACTCTGTTGGATCGTAAGATAGGATTCATTATCTTCAAATGTATTCTGCATGTTGTCAATGGATGATTTAATATAATGCAGCTCCATTGCCAGTGTTTTTTATGCCACACAAGTTTTAAAAGGCATTAGCTGGCTAAAAGACAGAGATGGCCTTATTTAGATCTCTACTTATTGTCTAACCTCTGAAAGTGAAGGGAGAAAAAGCCTACAGACTTTAAAGCTTTTTTATTTGAAAGGAAGATATTTAAAACCATTAATTTGAAGCTGAGAAATCTGCCATTGGTCATGGGATGTCGTGATGATATATAAAGGGAACAATTTTGTAATTTAAATTCCTACCAACTGTTTATTTTGCCAGCAACTTTTTCAGCCTACTTTATATAAATCCCTGTCTTCCTTAGCTCACAGCAGACTAATATGTGTGTCAGAAATGCCAGCAACCCAAAGATAGGTATCCATATAGAAAAAGGTGATGTTATATATCCTAAACAAAACCACTTTAAAAAAAAGCAGTCCAAGTAACTGTTCAGTGGATGTCACAATAACACCAAATGAGAAGTGATTCAATCTTTAACCATTCCCAGGGCTGCAACCCCAGTAGATATCCTCTAGATCTTGAGAGCTCAGACCTCCCAGCACAGACTGGGCAAACTGGTGGAGAGGGTCTGAATGGACATTGTACAAAACACCTTGGTTTTGATGGATGGGAAATCCTGTTTCTCAGGGAATCCAAACTTCTCATTACCAAAGTAATGTACTGATAGTCTTATCCACATCAGGTAGAACGTGACTGCTTAAGTTGTTTTATGAAAAGGTGTACTGATGGTTCGGGTCAGTTGACACGGAGCAGGAACCTCTTTGGATACTAGCTGAGGAAAAGGAGGATACCAGGGGAATTTTGTTTACTAAAGCCTAGAAAAGGTGCCATTTTTTTAAAAAGATTCCCATGGAAGGATTATCCAAGCAAGCAGATGGTCAGGTCATGTTTTAAGACTCAGCATGATTGTGTGAATTTTAATGCTCCCCTAAAACTGTTGCTAACCTCTCAGATTTGTTTTCTTGTCCTGTAGGAAATGTCTTGTATGATGTACCTTTGTTGCTATGTTACAGACGATAAGAACAAGGGCTGTGCATTTATAGGGTATGATTTTTGTTGTGGCTTCATAGTTTTGAGCTATTTCTTACAGACTTTGTCTAAAGAAGTGTCATTTGAGTTTTTCTGTTGAAGAAGTTGTTTGCCCACAAAAAATGCAGTATCCTAAAACAGGTCTATTTCCTGCTCAGTGCCAATTCATTGTATCCAAAAGCCAATATCTGAGCTGAAAATACAGACGTCAACATTATTTAAGGCTGTTTTGATCTCCATGACATTGTTGGCTGTAACTTCTTATCCCAGTAGTATTGTCATTGAGGGTACAGGAGTGACTTGCTGGAGAATTTCCAAATAGACTTGTGATTCATTATTCATTAAAGGAGACAATCTCTACAGCGTTTGTAGGGTAGTCTTATATGATGTGCAGCTTTACTCCTCATCCCTTGTTCTCTTTTCTGCTGATTAGACACAGGCTGAGTTTTCAGGAATTGGAGGGCAGCTTGTCTAAAATAAAAAGGAAGAATATGACTTAAAAAATGAAAGGCCCTGTTTTAGATTGAGAAGTCAGTGTCACGCAGAATAAGCCTAAGTGACAGAACACAAGCCGAGCCGCGTCCCCAGCAGGCAGATGCTCACCTGCTGCTGCTCACTCCACCCGAGCACCAAGGCAATGCCAGAGGTGGCCCTGCAGGGACATTGCTCTTGGCTCTTGGGTGGAGGGAAGAGCCCCAAAACATCCTGCTGGTTTCACCAGGGAAGAGACCCAGGTGACTCTGGATTGGCAAGGAAGGAGGACGTGCCTTTTGGACAAATCTTGCGATAAGATGGATTATGTATAATGATGATGATTATTATTGTGATATGAAGAGTAGTGAAAAAATATTAAAAACCAAATATTAAAGGCAGCTGAAATGATAATGTGAAAGAGAAGAAGACATATTTTCTACAATTATTGTTATTCTGATGTCTCTGTTTTGTACTTGAGCATCCCTGTAACAGACTTTTTAGAAAACAGCAGAAAAAGGACATTCCTTCTGCCATAATAAGCATCTCTCAGACAAACAAATGGAATGAGGGATGGAGTCAGCACTTTATTCATTTTCTGAAATTTAAGAAAGCAAGATACTTTATTTTTGATTAATCGTGTACCCCAGTCAAGAGTGATAAATGCATCGTTTTCATAGAAATATTTAGAATTTGTGCTCTATAAGTAGTGACTCATGCTGCTGATTGTTGAATTTTGAATAACACAGATCTTGTTTTCTGAAGTATAGGGCATATGTGACTTTTAGCAAAGGCCCTTATTTCTCCCTTGCAAAGACTGTGGTTCAACAAGTTACTTATGCATGTGCATGGTTTTATGTCTGAGGATACTCACTGATTTTAGCTTAAACTCTTAAGCTTTATAGCTTTAATTTGTTTAATTACATTACTGAATTAAAGCCAGAGTTGTTAAAAAAGATGTCATGAATTGAGTTCATGGGGATGTTATACCATTCAATTAAAATTTGTAAATCACTTATTATGGCATCAGTCAGTACGCATTGTTAATTTGTACATTATTCACTAACAAGCACAGGGTAAAAGCCTCTGTACCAGAAGCAGAACATGCTTTGCTTTGCAATTATTCCACTATGTACCAGCCAAGGAGGAAATGAAGATCTAGGGCATTTTTCTGTGGCAGCATTTTCCACCATCACTAGGACACAGGGCTGTACTATAACCACAATAGTGAGAGAGGGATATATAGGCTAGAAAATGAGGGAGAAAGTGTTCACAGACTGATAGGGGAGGAAAAGACAGTTGTAGAAGTGGGATGTGACATCACTTTTTTTTTTTTTTTTGCTTTTTTTATTGGCAAAAACCTCTCTTGATATTGTTTTACCTGTATTTGTAAATAAACCATTTGTGGGAGGGAAGTAACTCGCTATGGTCAGGTCTACAACTAGTCAGAGCTTATTTACACCAGGGGAATAAAAACAGCTTTGTCACAGCAAGTTTCAGTTATTCAGTCTCCTCTGATGGAAAGCAAAAAAACCCAAAAACATACTTGAAAGATATTGTGCCCTTTGAGGGTCGGTATAATCCTGTCAGTACTTAAAATGGATTTCAGTATTGGTAATATGACTGCAGTTGGTTCAGCACCAGATTCCTGGTTCAGTGAACAAAACTTGAGTCTGTGTCACTTTGAAGATAAAATAGTCTCTCTCAGGACACACTGTCAGAAGTCTGATGAGATGAAGTGCTGAAGCTTTGACTGATTCTTTAGTTGTGCTTTGACTTCAGAGTCCTTTGGGTTATTCTTTATTAATCTAAAGAAATCACACCTTCTGGCTATTTCACACTGTTTGAATTGCTAAACAAGCCTGGCTGCTAGATTTCTAATTCCAAAAGAGTTCTCTAGATCATATGAATGACCCCGGGCAGCGTTGCTAATACCTGAAAATGTTCTCTGGATTTAGTTTCTAGAGGTGTAGTCAACATTACACAGGCTTATTATGGGAAATTCTTTGGATGCAGAGAAGTCACAATATCAATGCTTGACTTTTGGTGGCTCAATCCTCAGTTCTGGGCTTGATCCCCAGTTCCGGGCTTAATCTTCAGTTCTGGATTTAATACTCAGTTTCCCATACTCTTGATCCTATAGTAGCAAGATACAGAAATTAATGACCGTTTCAACTTAGCTACAGTCATTAGTTACTTGGTGTTGAAGTATCATAGCATAGTCCCCATGTGGAGACAATGAAGGCTCCCCCTTCGCACAAGGAAACTCAACAACCCTACCTGCAGGTATTGCTGGCTTGAAAAATCCTTCTTACAAAGAACAAGAGAGCAGGTGACTTTTTCATTCGTTTCTTACTCAATGCCTAGCATAAAGAGGCCTTGATCTCTGTTGCTATCCCAAAATACCAATCAAATAAAAATAATAGGAATTTCTAATGTTTTGTAGGGTCTGGAGAATCAACATTGGATTATTATAAGAGTTTTATATTTACTTTATAAAACTTTGTTGGCTAAAAGCTTCTAGACCCAAGCATGAAGACTTAGTCCTCTTCCTACTGAGTAACTGGTTGGGCTCTTTCATTTGTATTATTTCACTGATGTGCTTCTTGAATGTTGAAGTTACTTAATGCTTTAGGAGGCAATGCATTTTGTACAGATCTACTCATCCCAGAAGGCAGAGGTTTCAATTTCTTGCTTTTTATGCTACTCAATGTAGAGTAAAAGCAGACTGGGGAAGAATTCAAGAGACTGACAATACATCTACTCTTGAGATTAATTTTTGCCTCAGGTTGGAGACATTTGGCTCAGATTCCTTTATTTTTAAGTCTTTTTCTATAATTTTTTGGTTTAGTATTTAAATTATACTAAGTAATTCCGCTTGGATAATAGCTTATCTGAAAATAGATGTTATTTCTTCTCACTTTATTAACAGTGATTCCTGATGTAAAACATTCTGGAGGATAAGGTATTTGTAACACAGTAGGTTATTCATTAGGTGTTCCAGTAGAGGAGCTTGGCAGAAAACCATTCCAATCTACTGATTGTTGTATGTAAAATGAGTTTAATACCTGTGATAAATCCCAATTGATTTGAATATTTTTTATCCTTTTGTAAAGGATTTCTTAGGAGCATCTTCTTTAAAGACAATGTTTGCAGGATCTGGAAGGAGCCTCCCATGCCCTCTCTGCTCTGTAGCTTTGTTTCTGTAAAGCCACTGTCCTAGCCTTAGGCACTCCTGGTCCTTGGCTGAGCTCTGGTGGACTCTCATCCACTGGCTTATCCTTTTGCTTTCTTCATATCTGCAAAATCTCATAGCTCAAAATTTCCTTGTTTCACTAGCACCTCTTACTTATTTGTCCTGCTGGTCGTAATGACTCAGGTCCTCCTGACAAAGCCAGATAAGGAGTTTAGGTCAGTCAGCAGGATGCAAAGAAATGGTGCAGCTTTTCAAGCTCTTAGAAATGTGGAGCAAATCACTCAAGTCAAACCGCAAAATGTAGCCACAGTGTACAGCCTGACTTGTCCTACACAAGTAAATCCTGAATTAGTGTGAATGTTTCTGGCAATGCAGCTCAGAATGATGCATGAAGCCATCATGACGCACAGTGTTTCAGGTGGGTTTGGTGGTCTCCACTGAATCACAGTCCCACAGCCATTCCTGGTACCTAAGTTGACTTAAAGTTTATATGTGTGTATCTTTGTCAGCAAGATAGAAGAATAGATGTATCATGAGGTTGGCAACAGCCTTTCATAAGGAGCCTCAGAAATTTGTGGGGAAATGCTATTTAAAGGAAAACTGTTTTCTCTGACAAAAGGTCAGTATTTTTCATTGAAAAATCTAGTGAAAATGGAATGCTGTATTCTGGAAAAAGAGTTGCAGGACAAAAAATATCTAATAAGCTTTCTCTCAGTTTTATTAAACTATTTATTTGCTTCTCTCGCTTTTATTTCCATTAATTTCTTTCCCATCACTACTCATGCCAACTGTGCCACTTATGACCCTCACTGTTCCTTATTATATTCTTTCTTTCAGTTAATTTGTATTGCTTCTCTATACCAAACATTTCTCATCTCACTATGGTTTTGCATGTTATGTCCTACCACAAAAGAAACTCCCCTATTTATAAAAGATTTATACCATCTCCTATTTTCTAAGTTGTTTCTGAATAATCACTTTATTTATAAGATCTTCAGATTTACACCTTTGGCAATAAGCACTATTTATTCCTTAATTTGTTAGATTCTTAGTGTCCCCTGGGTAATCCTGCTCTTTATCTTTCCTTTGCATTGTAAATTCCTTTTGTATTGGCTCTCCAAGAATTTATAGTGCATCTGTTGCTCTGACTCTGTGCCTGACTTTCTGTTAATTATATTTGAGCTGATTTGTTTAAATCTGTGGCAGTGAACAACTGTGTGACCTTCAGACATGCTTTGAAATTATGGAGTAAACATTCTGGTTGATCAACAGTTTTCAGTGGCATCGCCAAAAAATTATATTATTTGTTATGTAAGGGAGGAATATGCTTAGGATATTGAACTACAAGTTTCGGACATGAATCTTGATCCAAAAAAAGTTAATTCCACTTTAATGTCACGTTTGCATCAGTTTCCCTGCTAAATCAAAGGCTGGTGGTATTGTTCTTGAGATGAAATATTGCTTATGTAGACTCATTTTTTTATGAGTATGAAAGGCCACAAATATTTCCAGAATGCTAATGACATTTAAGTCTGGTTAGTTATTGTGTTGCATCATACCCTGTGCTGTTGTTTTTTGTCTTCTTCTGTTCTTCACTTTTTCTTTCTTTCTTCAAAGCAAGAGAAAATAAAAAATAAATTTTAAAGCTTGTTTGTGTTGTCAGAGTTGAACTAGCATGTAGATGGAAGGGAACAATCTGCTGACTGAATGATATTCTATAAATGAGGTGTTGGGAGACATTTTTTAAAAATCCTGCTAAAACAAGCACACGACCCATCTCTAAATTTCTTTTATAGTAACAATATTTCAAGAAGCACTGAGCATAAGCTGCTGAGTGAAAACCAGAGTCATATCTGAGGCAGACATCTGTGCCTTATTTCATTTGTTTGATGACACTTCGGTACCTTTCATGTGTGGTTTTGAGAGCTCCATTTCTTTTCCACTATGGGAGATTTACTGTAAGTCCACAAAGATGGCTAATATATTGAAATACATGTTAAATATTTTAATTTACTAATATAATAATTTTCTACCTTCTGTTACACACTTTCGATTTTTCAGAAGTTGGTATGAAATTAAAAAGGTATTTCACCAGATTTCAGAAATGGTTATAGTAAATGCTAAAATAATATTTTTGGTCAAATAAACTATTGCTGTTATTTTAATAGAATTACACCACAAGCAGAAAACTTATCCTGTTATTACTCCTGATGTTTTGGGTATTGCAGAAATGACCAGTAAGTGAAATATGGACATCTAAATTAAACCAATGGCAGCTTATGAATGCAGACCGGCTCTGTGCAACCTACTGGCATGATCAATGAGTTTCAAAATTTTAGGGCTTGCAGACTGTTTCCAGCCCTCTTAATTTTTCCATTTGTACTCTCAGCATCACAAAGGAAATGGTTGCACGGCTCAGCTGCAGTCCAGTTAGCACAGAATTAGGGGCTGCTGGTAGTTGGGAGAACATGGTTTAGAATCAAAGGGCAGAATATTCAGTCTTAGGACCCTGCTGGTATCATGTTAATCAAAGTATTCTTTACCTCAGGCAATAGGGTAGATCCAGAAATCATCCAGTTTCTGGAAAACAAACTGTGGAACAAGACCTTAAATGTAACATAGAACCTATTTAACAACATTCCAGTGCAACATATGACTTCTTGTAGACAAAAAAAGTTATTTTATAGCAAGTTTATGCAATACAGAAGTTGGCAAAATATGCTTCTGATATTGTCTGATAACATCATTAAGGATTTTTTTTTTTCCATTCAGGTCTTAAAAGTGAAATTGAAAATTGGGATAATGAAATAAAGTTTATTAGAGATGCTCTGGAGTATCCACAACAGTTGCTCAGGGCTGTCAGATATCACCGAAGACCTTCATGAGTCCTTTTCATCTGAAAGCTGGAGGTAGGAAGACTATCCAGGAAGACAGAGATCAGATATCTGTGTTTACCTTGTGGTGGGGTTTGCTCTGGACATCAAAACAGCTGACTTTAGGTGTCATGTCCACATATGAACTACATGCATAGCCTGCCATTATAGCAGTTGGAGGTTTGGTCAGTACAACTTGATTCAGGCATTGATGTGTAAGTGTACAAGGCAGTTGGAAATGGCATAGAATATGGTGTGTGACTTCCAGTTGTTATCCTGGAGCGTGCAATGTAGTCCCTCAGTCACATCTGCCAGCCAGAACGTCTTTAAGAACATTCAGAGCTAATGCTTAAGCAGCCAAGTCCCATCTGTTGAAGCTTACCTAGAGACTATTCTGCTCAGTAGGAAGAGTCCATCTAGCTCTTCATTGGCTATTTCAATTAGACCACTTGAGTATAACAAAACCATAAACACATAGAACTTGATGAGCACAAATAGGTAGCTGGAGCCATTGAGTTGCCTTGGGTTATCTGAGACATCTGAAGTACCTGTGCGGGCTCACGGACATGACCCACACCTTCCAGAGCATGAGCTGAACGCCAGATAGACTTACTGTAGCACACATAAGTGACACCAGACACCTACGTGTAAACCATGGCCTTAGTTCACATGCAGATGTCTAAATTTAGGTGTGTTAATCTGTGAGCTGAATTCAATCCCTACTGTATGTCTCACTGAAAAAGAGAACTATTTTTAAATATCATGTATTTTATGTTGCATTTTTCTTCAAAAAGTAGTTGAATAACTGTGGCTAATGTTAGTTGTGCTGTTTCAAATATTTCCTCTAAGAGTAACAATGACTAAGAATATTTATACCCACTCTTCTTCATCCAGGTTGAGTGTTCTGTGAATGAAAGGGCATCTCTGTCACAGGTGAGAAAGTCAGCATAAACTGCCCTGATTGCAAACCCCAACAGGCTGAGAAGCTGAATGCTCCACCTCCATAGTGTAACTGCAACTTACTTTTTCTCATATGGTATACAAAACCTTATCAAACATTTTCTCTGAATATTATGCTGAAGAATGTTTTCCCCAGAAATGTGCAGACTATCCACATATGTATTTTGGTAATGAATAGCAAGTTTTTTATTTGACTTTTTGAATTGCACTGGTTTTAATAGTGTTTGAGATCACAAGAATACTACAGACCTTGACCACTTCACCAACAAGGTTTTGATGTTGAATCAAGTGTTAACATGAAGCTGTAGATGAAAGTAAGAGAACTGAATCCTTGTCTGATGTGTGTAAACTCTCTTCATGTGCAGCTTTTGATTGTTCTTCAGAGAACAATACTACATTTCAGTGACACTTTGATTTTGTATTTGTACATCTGAGCAGCCATTGGAAACTTTTGCCCAAAATGATTTTTTTTTCCCCTAATCTTGTCGTCTCTAAAACAGAAAAAATAGGGAATGCTTTGTAAATCTAATCTTCTAGATTTACCTGTCTGCAAAGTCTTCTTCAAATCAATCTTCACCAGTACTAGCTGTCACTTAGATTGTATCCGTTTTCCAGTGCTGATATGAACAGGGGTAATGATCTCCCTCATAAAGGCGTTGGGAGTATTAATTAGTTCATGCCAGTCTCGAGCAGCTATTGCAGCTCTTAATGTTTCCTTTGTAAACAGTGAATAGGATTTTCCTCATTGACTTAATTAAGGATATGTGATATGCTTCATCCAGTTGATTTTCTTAGCTATAAGAACTTAATAAATTGGCAGCCATTAGACACCTTAGGTAAAATCCTGCCCTCAGCTGACTCAGTTGGAGTTCTTCTCTAAACAACACTGATGCCAGGATCTCATCAATTCCCTGCAAGCCAGGTGCAAAGCTAATATCTGTCTGTACCAATCTGCTGAAGAGAACTGCAGTGAGACTGCAGTGGTGTTGATAACTGTGTTGGGGAACAGAAAGGTATTGGCTAAAAGAAAGTATCTGGAAAATACTCAAAAGACTCAAGGAGCACAGAAAGGTACAGGTGAGGAAATCCTCCTCCATTGACACCTGGTGGAGACATATCCAACATGAATAAAGCCCTGCATTCATTCTGGCAGGCCGGGTGTGCTATGTGACGGTGCTTTTTCAACTCAGGGGCAGCTGAAGTATAATAGAAATACACAGCAGTTTTAATTGCTCAGCACTGCAGGTGCTAATGTGAATATTGAGGTCTGTTGTAACAGTTTTTAATGATGCGCTACTCTATGAGTGTTTTGGATTGTAGCTGTGTGCAGTGTAGCAGGCTAATTCTCAAGGAAAAAAAATGCTTATCAGACTTCTGATGCTTTTAGATATTTGCAACTCTTCACTAACTGTAATTGCGATGTTCATTTATGCAACACCACAACCCTGATTTGAGGTGTTAAACATTTTAATTAAAGGTATTATTTCATCTTAAACTCACACATAGGGGTATAATCAGGAAGTACAATGTTTTCTTTTATATCAGTGTTTCTATTGAGTTTGCCTTCCAATATTCCATTTATCACATGGAAAAAATGCTATTGATGGAGTTTTGTTTGTGTTTTGGCTAGGTCAGATGTTCCCTGTGAGCAAGCTGGATGGCAACATGGGCAGTTTCTGTGTCTGGAAGGGCAAACTGTGTTTAGTTAAGTTGTGCTACTCACGGAGAGGCTGCAGTTTCCACTACCATTGTTTTCATTTGGTGAGAGACAGGGACTTCGTAGTGTCTTTTCATAGCTCTTCTGATTTCCTAGCCTGAGTCTCCACTCTTGACTTTCACATAGGTTACTACTTATTCCCTGTTAGCAATAACTTCAGTTATTGTGCTCTTTATGAAAATAAGCTGATTCTGTGTGAACATAGTAAATAGCCTGCTCTAGGAAGGAGGTCTTCATCTCCCATTTCATATTGGTGGCCTAATAGTCCTTTGTGGTTTCTCCTGTTTTTACTGTGTGCTGCTTTTTGCTTCTGCCCCAACGCATCTTTCGTTTGGTTGAGTAGGTACCCACTGATCCGTCTGTGCTGTTCATACATATTCTTCTGACTCTCCTGGGTCAGACCTGCTGATTGACTCAGCTTATCTTACTTATTCCTGAGCCTTTGACCTTATCCGATTGCACAGTCTGGTTGCCTGCTGATCCTGCTTGGTTATTTTCCATTCCTTGCTCCAAGACCATTCAACACCTGGAACACGTTTTATGACCGTATCCCATTGAACTGTTGACTTTGCCATTCGCTCTCCACTTGTTTGATGTTGGATATGGATGCCTACATACCTCTTGCTGTAAATAATTCCTGCGTCACTTGTCATTCTGTAACTACTGATGTGTCATCTCATCTCCATGTGAGTCTACAGCAGAGTCCGCCATAAGAGGCACTCTTGCTTCTCCAGCTCATCCACCTCACTGGTTACAGGAGAAAAAGTGAGGACAGGATCAGATTTTGCTGCTGGGCAACTTCATGAGGAGACCTAAGAGAAGGCACATTGCCCAAATGGATGCTTTACATCTTAGGAAAAACTTACACTAGCTGTGATAAGAGGTTTAGAGCTAATGTGAACCATTTGATCACGTTGTATGACGTGCTGTACATCACAAGCCAGTTTTATTTTTTCTGGTTTTTTTTCTGTCTTAATCCTAGTTTAAAAAGTAGACTTCCAAATATTGTATTATTTCATATCTCTTTTTACTGCAATCTCCAGCTAGACTGATTTCCAGTAATAGAAACTGGAAAGGATATTAAAAAAAATGTATTTTTCATAGCTCATCTTTGTACACTTCTATGTTATCTGAAGAACTGGGGTAAATATTTTCCGTGTTGCCTACACGTGTTTTCAAAAAAGATGCTTGGTGTTGAGCACTGAGCTGAAGAAGGATCTATCCAACTGCTCCATAGCCTGCTGTAGCTGTCTTTCTGTAAATAGATATTGACAATAACAGGAAGACTTTTAAAGTAAACAAATTTAAACAGCCCAACTCTGGATGCTTATAATTAATTTGATTTTTCTGACTTGATAGTGATCCTGGGTATCTGGTAGCACTTGAAACTCAACTTCAAACAAACTTGCTGTTGTTTATACCTGCATCATTTGAGTTCTTGAAATCTGGATGGGCGTTTTTTACAGAAATTCCTACTGTGTACTACATCAATTCCCAAACCACATAAATTTTTCTGTTATGTCATATTTGATTTCTTTTTATTTTCAAGCTTAAAATTTTAATGCTTTTATTTTCCTGTCCTGTCAAAACACTTTTATCGTGAAATCTCATGATATCCTTGGTGCCTGGTGACTACAGCATATTGCAAATATATTTGCTATCTGGCTATTGCTTATTTATAAAACATATGCCCAGTGTTTGTCCAATACTCTACCACACTTCACAGAAGGTAACATGCGGCACCTGTTCTTAGTTACAGAAGCAAATGTTGCTGATTCAGTTAGAGACTTATTAAGGATCCCTTTGCTGCACACCCAAAACTCCACTGCCTGAGGGAAGAAAATAAATAAATGGAATAACTCTTACTGAAAGCATTGTTTCATTGACAAATGTCTGCCTAGCCACTATATTGTCCTCATTTAAATCCTTCATTGGGATTTCCCAGCACGCTACCACACATTCAGAGAGTTAAACATCTGCAAGCATCAATGTTAAGTAGCTGCTTAAGAAGCTGATCGTGACTTTCTCCTGTTGTACTCTTTTCACAAGTATTTCTTTTCCAATCATATAGTTAATGTGCTTGTAAAATAATTAATTTTTTGTATTTTTTCCTATATGAGTCCACAGTACCTAATATGTACGGGTGCATCCATAGTCGAAGTAAATAATAAATTTCCAGCTTACTGCAGGAGGATTTAATCACTTCTGTTGGAGAGCTGCTGATTTCATTCGCAGGAAATATTTACTTATCCATCCCCTCGGGCTATGCAGGAGATATATGTTAGATAAGAGAGCAGCCTCTGTGCAAGTAAACTCAGGATTTTCCTCTACCTTGAGATGACACACAGATTGTTGTCTGCCTGAAGAATTCCCATGGACTTCTGGAACTGGGACCTGCTGTCTCTCCAGTTTTAGTTAAGACCTTCTGTTAGTTTTATGGCCTCATTATCCCTTCTGCGCCCATCAAAAATAAAACAATCTGGTCTTTGATTTTCAGTTAGCAGTTGTTTGGAAGTATTTTTTTAAATGTGTCTGTTTTTCCTAAGATTCTTCAAAGAAATGTAAATTGGTTTTCATTTTGGTGTTTTCACCACTAACTTGGTAGTGAAATGGGGATTTATTTAGAAAGATGTTTGCATTACCAGTTATTGTCTGTGAGACCAGCATGGTGTTATATATAAGGAGCATAGAGCACAATGAAAGATAATGTAAGAAATGTTTAGTCTAAGCTGATTGAAACTTGTGTTCCTTTCTCTACAATGTTAACCAGCACTATTGAGAATGCGGTTACAGATTTTTAGAGGGTCTTTTGCATTTATTGTGCATTCTTTTTTTACATTTTGAGTTAAACATTTTTTTAGATTGCAATTTCTTTCTTATCTAAATACTTTCCTAGCAATATTTTTCTTACCAGAAGGCTAAACAGCCTGCTGTCAGTTTGATCCCACAATACCCATTGACTCCATCTGAATTTTCCATATAGAACAATTTTAAGATAAAGTGCTGAATATTAAATCCACATTAATATTTTTCTTTATTGCCTTGAAGTGTTCTTGAATTAGATGCAATGAGCAAAGCTGAGGATGTGGCAGTGAAAAAACAGTTCAAAAAGTCAAAGAATATTGTCCTGGTTTCAGCTGTACAAATATGAAGGACAGAGAATCTGCATTAACTAAGCCTGCCAGGAAGAGATCCTAAAACTAAATGAGTTGCCAATTAGAGCAATTTGTCCTCACATAAAGACTAAATGCCATATTATACCATTGATCCACACCTTAAACACTCATTGATTTTTACAAGGTATTTCATCTGTAGAAGGGTGGTAAAAGATAAAGCTTTTAATGAAAATTCATTTGATGAGGATAAATGAAGGTATAACCATACTATTTCAAATGAGTTAATAAGATCTGCTTTTTAGGAACAGGGACATTATTTGGCATGTGCCATGTCCAGAGTTGGGCTGCCCAGTCCAAGAAGGTCACAGACTGAGCACAGCAGGTCCGGGGAAGGGCCACTGAAACACAGAAGAACTTAGAGCATATTTTATGTGAGGAGAGGCTGAGGGAGCTGGGACTGTTCAGGCTGGAGAAGAGAACGGTTGGGTGGATCTTAGCACTGCCTAAAGGGATGACAGGGCTGGGCTCTTCCCAGTGGTGCCCAGTGACAGGACAAGAGACGATGGGCACAGCCTGAAACACAGGAAATTCCGTGTAAACATCAGAAAAAACACTCTTACTGTGAGGGTGGACAAACTCTAGGGCAGGTTTCCCAGAGAGGTTGTGGAGACTCCATCTCTGGAGATACCCAAAACCCACCTGGACACAGCCCAGGGCAACCTGCTCTGGCTCAGTCTCCTCTGAGGAAAGGGCTTGGGCTAGATCTTCTCCAAAGCGTGTGCCCACCTCATCCCTACTCTAATGGTGCAGTTCTGTCACACTGGACAGCTTTCTTATTCTCATTATATGTTTTCTGGGAGTTCAGGTTTTCTCCAGCTTCTGCAAGGCAAGATTAATTTTATAGATTTTCAAATTTTTATATGCTGCTAGGAGAAACATCTTTTTCATGGTCAGAGCCATAGATTGTGTACAAATAAAAATGTCCTTGCTTTTCTCTAGGCTAAGTGGTTCTGAAGGACCATACAATATTTGCAAAGAAGAAAATATCTTGTAGAGGGAGGAAAAAAAAACCCAGAATTTCATTTGGATAACGAGTGGTGTTCTTGAAAGGCTACCTAACATTAGTTCAGATTTAACATCTGCAGAATGGTAGACTGCATTATTCTGTCCAGATGCTCAAAATTGTGTACAAATTTACCCTAAAACTTTGAAGAAAGTATTTTTTTAATAATTGTGCTTTTAATGTTTATTTTACAGTTGAGTAAATTGAGCTACAGAGAAAATATGGAAACAATGCAGCAAAGTAGTGGCATATACAGAAATAAAAACCTATCTAGGAGGTCTAATTTCTAGCCTCTGACATAAGATTCCATTGCATTAATTACAAATTACATTGTGTTATACGATAGGTTTTGTAATAAGGAAATTCTGATTATTATATTAAATCTATCAGAAGTTAAAATTAATTAACCGCAGATTAAGTGACATTGTAGACAACAGGTTTTCTCCTGTTCTGTAGAATAGCTGGGTTTGAAGTGATCTAAGAAAGTGAAATCACATCTGAAATTCAATGAACACCAAGATCCTGACTCTCACAAGAGCTTATGAAAAGTGCACCCTCTACGTCTAAGAACACACATTTCTTTAAACTAACACATGAGTAGCTGGAAAACAGTGTGGAGAAAATGTTTGCATAAATATGAAGTCGGGCACAGCTGTTCTGAGAAAGCATGAAGTTAAAATAGTGTAGGAAATTGAAGCAAGGAATTCTTTTATGTTTAAAATATGAGCCTACATGAGAAGAGATTAATGAGAATAGTTGTGAAAATGAATTTATTTAAATATGAGCTATTTCCTTTTTTGGACCCAGTAAGTTATGGTTTCCTGAATATTTGTCAAAGTTAATGTTGTGAAGCTGAGCTGTTGCTTTTTCTTGGAGAATAAAACTTGTTGTCTTCCTTTGTATTACATATTCTCTTTTAAAAAATGAAGAGAATGCAATGATTAATACATATGCTACTAAATTCTCAAAAGCTTGATTCAGCTATGGAACAAGAACATTTTGCTTCTTGTGAAAAAGTAATGAACTGTATAAATATAGGAATCAAAGCTTAAAGTTGGCTGAAAGTGATGAATGACTTTTCTCTTTGGGAACTTAATCTTTGTTCAGTTTCTTGACGTTCAGATAAGAAGAGCCACCAGGCTTTTTCCACACTTACTCATGCGATATCACGTCCATTGTGGCGCTTATGGTGTTCTGGGAAGAACAATTCCTTGTCCAGTTATGAGGTGATGTACTTGGAAATAATACAGCTGCTACTGCAGATTTAAAACAACCAAACAAACAAAACCCTCATGGTTTTCCACAGTAAAACAATAAAGCACAACCTTTGTTGAACCTTTTTGCAGTTTGCATATATATAAAAAAAATATTATAAGTTTCAAAATTCTAATTGCACAAAAATGTCACATGTATGCTTGATCTTGATTTTTGAGAAGCCAGTATAATGATGTATAAAATAAACTTGCAAATCTATTTTTTCTGAGTTATGTTTGCTTCTTGGCAGGATATTATTTTAAATTAACATTCTGCTTTTGGGCAAACTAATAGCAGATTTCCAGGAAAGGATTATTTGCCTTTCCATAAAGAGCTTTCAAACACTGAAGAATGTCTGTATTTTTTTTAAGATTGTTCTTCACTTTCTTTGTTTTTTGTTATAGTAGAACACAACAACTGAAAATACAATTAATAAAAAAAATGATACAAAACTGAGGACTTAAGAGATGGATTAATGTCTTTCCATAAGTTGCTCATAACTTGTACCGACTTTGGCCATATTTGATTTGTACATTGTACAGAATTTTGACCAGAAATTAGATTGCAATGTTATTGTTTATTATGTAGTATTAATTTATTTGATTAAAGGATTTATGAAAACATGGATGAATTAGCAAAGACCATTGTAATGAAGTATTGAGGTTCCATGTAAAGCAGTGTGAACCTTAATGAGTACATACTTGTATTGTAGTTGAAATTGGTAGGAACTTGAGTACATGATAAATGTATGTCTGAATACTTGAGATACATCCATGCTGTAGTTTGGCGAAACCACACAAGTTTTAGGAACTGTAACATCTTAAAATTGTTATGTAGAAAGGCAAGAAATTGTTAATGTGTTAGTCCAGTATTTTAACCAGTGCAGAGCTGTGTTTGTCGATGTATTAGCTGTTATAAACATGAGAAAGAAAATGTTTTAGATAACCATATATGCCAAAGTGCCTGTAATTGTTTCAGGGTAACTTCTGTGCTGTCAGTAGAGTTGATCTGCCTGTAGGAAGTTAAGGTATCACCGCTCTAAAGTGGAGCTGTTTGCCTGGGCGTGCTGCTGAATGCTCAAGCAGTCACAGTTGTAATTGTTTGCACTAATGTCCTTCAACATTCAAACACAAAGAACTGCATTATTTTCAGTGTTAGGACTTTATTAAGTCTTCTGGGTAGAATTAGGCCAGTTTTATAGGCGTAGAATATGGCGTAGAATGTCAATGCATTCTTGAAACATGGGACTTTAAAGACTTAATCCAGAAAAGATCTAGCACTCTAACTCAAAGGGAATTTTGCCATTGGCTTTAACAGATCCAATTTTCTGCTGTCCATTGGTTTCACCTTGAAAACTTATTAGCGTTGTTTATCACTATTTGTTTTTTCTGAGACAGGAATGTTGTAGCCTATAGAAATGTTTTTGAGAGTTCAAATTAGTGTTTGTGCAGTTTCTAATGTATTAAAGAGAAATTCTTCGTCATGTACGGGGATTCTATCTTGAGTACTCACAAAATTTGCTTACACATTTACCCCTAGAGCTATGTGAGATGTAGTGCAGTCTGTGTCACAGCACATCCAGGAGAGAAGGATGGTAGAACACAGGGCGATGGAGCTCCTGCACTCTTGGGAGCACAGGCAGGATATCCAAAAGCATCTCAATCTCTTCCAGTCTCAGTCCTTCTGTGATTCTGTGTGGTGTTTGCTCATAAGTAAATAATGAGCTAATAGGGAATACCAATAGATGGTGCTCAGGAATGCATAGCTTTATCCTCAAATCAGTAACAGTTTTTAGATATTGAATTTTACCAGGCTTCCAGTGTATTGTTTATGTGGATCTTTTAGCAGTTGCATAATTAAAGTTCAGCACATACATTATTATTTGCAAGATAAGAGCGTAAATGATGTATTAAGGTTGGAGATTAAACTGATCCTGCACTAAGCCCCTAGGTTGCCTTTGTGTTAGCAAGACTCCCACAAAACCAAATTATTTCCACCCTGAGTTCTCCTCTACAGAATGACATTGTTCCTTGGCTCTGGAACTATCCAAAATCAAAGAATTTTGAGCACGTCAGGGAATTCTGAATGTGAACTGCTGGCCTCAGCACTTTATCTCTGCTAAATTAGGATAATAACTTTCTGTTTTCTCAGGCTGCAGGAACTGACCTCAGAACTGTATCGGACTTGACTCTGCTGAACAGATGTTGTAATGAGATGATAAAAAAATCTAATTTGTTCCATAGAGGAAAGGAATAAAAAAGTATTTTATTTACACAAAGGGCATAACAACATTAAAACAGTTCGATAAAAATGTTATATATTTCAGAAAGTTGATACTGAATAAAGTCAAGGCTAAGGGTTATAAAAGACTCATCTGCAAGCTGGTACATCAGTGGTTGCTATACACATAATGACCCACTGAGAATGCTGCAGTGAGAACTGGGTGCCTGAGCTCCAGGAAACTGAATGGGGAGAACTGGAAGCAAAAAGAAGCAACTTGAAAACCTGAGGCTTAGTGGGAGGTCACCACAAATTAGCTGTTAGAGGGGGTACAAGAAGGGTATCTGAACTCCTACCTCATAGAATCATAGAATCATTTAGGTTGGAAGAGACCCTCAGAATCACCAAGTCCAACCATAACCTAACTAGCACTAAACCATGTCCCTAAGAACCTTGTCTAAACGGCTTTTAAACACCTCCAGGGATGGTAACTCAATCACTTCCCTGGGCAGCCTTTTCCAATGCCTGACAGCCCTTTCCTTGGAGAATTTTTTCCTAGTATCCAAAGTGAACCTCCCCTGGAACAACCTGAGGCCATTTCCTCTTGTCCTATCACTTGCTACTTGGGAGGAGAGACCAACCCCCTCCACGCTACACCCTCCTTTCAGGTAGTTGCAGACAGAGATAAGGTCTCCCCTCAGCCTCCTGTTCTCCAGGCTGAACAGCCCCAGTTCTCTCAGCTGCTCCTCATGAGACTTGTGCTCCAGGCCCCTCACCAGCTCCATAGCAGGAGCTGATCTCCGGTTTGATCCAGCAGTGGGATGCCTCCATCCATGGAGAGAGCAGAGTTGGGAGTCCTCTCCCTGTACTAACCACTTCCTGATAGTTTTTTTGGAACAACTCAACAGAACCTACTGCCATCATTGTAAGGAAAATGAGTAGCATGACAGTACCTGCCTTTTATAGGCTACCATAAGTGCATGAACAACTCCTGGGAAGTAGGAGAGCTGCCTTCTGCAGCCTGCACTCACATATCTCCCAGGTGAGAACTTAAACCACCATGTGCCAGGCTGGTGTGGTTGAGCTCCCACTCCTGTGCACACTCTGCTCAGCCCACAAACAGTGTCGCAAGAATGGGACAGAACTGAGGGTGCAAAACAGAGCCTGACCCAGCAGTGTGGTGCCCCAGCAGACCTTGGTGACCTGTGCAGACCTAAGTATTTAATGTGAAATAGTCACTGATTAAAACATAGAAACTATCCCCAGACCAGGCTCCATGGATCAAGTCTACCCCTTCTTGGTGATTGCCCTAATTGCTCAGGTAGAGCCTGTTCTTCCATGCCTTAGGTTTCTGTGTCCCCACAACGCTTCGCTTCCTGCCCATGCGATGCCTCTGTTTCAACAGCACAAGGGTGTTTGTCCACCTGCAGCCTGCCAGTTCACACACTATCTTGGGAAACGTGGCTTTCGTTCACCTCAGGGTAAGGAGAGAGTTCAGCCCAAAGTCATCTTTATCCCAGGAGAGGGTTCTCTTGCATGGACTAGAATCTAACAGATTTTTTTTTTTTTTAATCAGCTGGTGAAATAATGCAAATTTCCAGACATGTGACCCCTAACAGACATTATGATGCTCCATGATTTGGGAAATTTCTTATATTGCCGGAATCCAACACTGAAGAGCATTCTTGTATGAGTCTTATAGAGAACTTCAGTGTGGCCGTTCAGCTCTGGGCAGAGTGCAGACCCGCACGGGCTTCTAGTAAAAGCATCTGGCAACTGAGAAAACCAGCCTGGATTGCGTCTCTTTCTGGGTCTCACCTATACTTGAATAACGTGCTATCATTATTTAGTAGCTTCTGTGAGTAAATTCATACTACCAAATGATAGGGAAATGGCGTTTTGTAAATTTTAGACAGAAAAGCATACACTACCATTATTTTAGTGCAGCATATGGCAAAAACTGAATGTTTTATGCTAATGGATTCACGTACTTTTTACATTTTATTCATATTATTTTGTTGGTCATTAAATAGAAAAATATGATTATAAATATTTCAGATGTTTTCTACTTGTGTGTTTTCCTACAGCTGGTGGTCTATTTTGCCAATTTAGGTTAAAGGAATGTCATCAGATGGAAACCTAATCCATTTTAAAAACAGAAGGAGAATAAATTACCACACCTGCTAATAACCTCCCTACCAGTTTTCCTGTTTCTTTTTAAGATGATTTTTCTCTCTTCTCTTTCACGATGCTAGAGTTTGATCATTCACTTAATGCACTCACGGTTGGACTCGATGATCTTGAGGGTCTTTTCCAACTAAAATGATTCTCTGATTCATTGCTGTGACGGGCAGCATTGCCATCGCCTTTGCTAGGTGCAGGGTCCAAAGGTGGCTCGGCATGGTGTGCTATGGGGAGTTGCAAAGTCGTAGCTGTGTTGCATGATGAACTGTGTGGAGCTGCTGTGGGACCACCCCCTATATGTTTGCATTTACATGTCAGCACTGCAGCGACTGCTCTTGTAGAGATGTTGGCATTATCTTTCAATGAGCTAGCTCCGTCTCTCCCTGGCAGAGCAAAACTCAGGGCAGGCTGGTTCGGCGTGCCCCCAGAGAGCCCAGCGAGCAGCTGAAGGAACTGACTATGCTGGGAAACTGAACAACTCTGCCCAAAGGACCAACATACATGCAAAGCCTTAAATTAAGGGGAGAGAAGAAACAGAAATACTCATAAATAAACTGATAGCTTTTTCTCTGTGCTCATAAAATTCATTTTATAGCACACAGACTCCTGAGGCCACCATCTTCCACGAGGTACCTGGAAAATTTGTGAATGTGAAAGCACTACCAGCAGATGGAAAGCTGCGATGTTCAGCTTACACAAAGCTGTCAGGCTGACTCATCCACCCACCTGGTCCATGCTGCCAGCGAGGTCACACTTGACAAGCGCTTTGCTTTCTCTGCCTCATACCGATTCCCATTCTCATGCTGGCACATGGCATATCCTCCCCTGCAGACCTGCAGGACCACTGCACCGTCCTTCCCTGCTCACATCCCTTCCCAGCTGGATCTGTCCTGGGATGCCTGAAGGAAACAAGGACACCGGTAATGGCAGAGTGTCCAGACAACTGGGCAGAATCTGGGTAGCTGATAAAATCAGCTGATTTATCATTAGTATAATGGTTTTCCACTGATTAACTACCAGAATACCTCCTCTTCATCCTCCCCTCTCTCTTCACACACATGTATGCACAACCTTTCAGTAGCCAGACCTCCCTCCTATTTAGCATAGTGGGAGCAGGACAGTGGCTGAAACTGCCTTACACTTGTTCACAGCTCCAAGATCGACAGCCACTGCCACAGTGCATCAGCTCAGCCATTCATCTTGTTCAGCATCTTGCAACAACCACTTCCAAATGCTTCACAAAAATATGTTACTCTCCCTCAGTACACAAGTTACACAACTACAGTCCTTAGAGGGGAAATTTCTCTTTAGCCCTAGGCATCATAGCATCTACTTGTCTTTTAGACTTTTTTTTTTCCTAGGCCAGAAGGTTATTTTTGTCACATGTGTGCCTTTTCCTGTTTCATTAATATAAAGGTCTTGATAAAATGACTTTCAGTATTTTCCAGATCATCTCAGGCAGGAAATGTTTTGTGTCTCCTCTGACAATTAATCGGTAAAACCCTGTTCCTGTGATGCATAAAAAACCAAGCCATCTTCAGCACTAAAGTAATGATTAATTTATGCAATGTTTGAATGACTTTTTTCGCTTAGCAGATACAATTTGATTTTCCTGTATAATGATTTCATCATAGATACCTCACTTGCCCAAAGAGCCTGACAGATCTGACGTTAATAATATTTTTTTATTACAGGAGATCACTTTGTGTTTGGATTTTTTACATTTTGATACTTTCTTAAGAGATAATTCAAAATAATTATACTTCATTTTCATTTGGAAGTTTTGGTCTTTGAAATGAGTCATTGATGAACCTCTAAATTTCCTAACGTAATTCAGAATCCAGTCTGCTATTTTAAATAACCACCAGCTGCTTCACAAGGAGCATAAATGCCTGGTTTTGTAGCACTCAGTTCAATCTGCCTGCCATAATTTTTTTTCCCCTATGCATTCAACAGAGGCACTTCTGAAGATATAGAGGATCCAGCCTGCCTCATTTAAATACTCATTACTCTTCTTTGACTGCATGGGGGTTTGCAGCACCTTGAGACACTTACTTAATCAGTGCCAAGCACCTTCCCTGAAACTAGAGGGAAACAGCAGCAAATGTTAGAGAAATGCATTTGGCATCCAATCTGCCCAAACTGTTTTGGTGGTAGGTTGTAGTGTGCCAGCAACCACCTTATGTATATTAATAGGGATGCTTTTCAAACCATAGGGTTTTATGGACGTTTAAGGAACCCATGAAAAGGAACAAGGAAGACAGCTAATTGTCAGTAATCTTAAAATCACTCTACAGAGCCGTGCACTTCTGTATGAATTAAGGCTATAGGCATTGCTCCCTGGCACTTTTTTGTGTTTTACATTGCATGGTTGTCTGAAAACCTCAAGCTGGTTCAAGCAGCAAAGCCTAGACCTCCCCCTTTTCAATGATGCTTCGTGCCCAAAGTCAAAGGCTAAAGCAGAGTTGCTCCTGTCTGGGCTTTCCCTCGGTGCTGCACCCCTCGCCTCGGGGTGCTCGAGGCAGCTGTTCTGCTTCATGGTGTGCTCCGGAGAGCCCGGGAGCGGCTATTCCGAAAATATCTAACAGCATAAAACGCTGTGCCAGTTTGGAAATTTAGGAATGGTAGTATCATTAAATTATCACAATGAGGTATACTTGAGTGATTAAATTTAAGCACGCAAGGAATTTTCAGGCTAACTGGGGAAGTACCTAATGACTTCAGATTTTTCTGGAAAGCAGACAGTGTAGGAGGGAGTCTAGCAGTGGGCTATAAGAATGATTAGGGGCCTAGAGCACCTTTCTTATGAGGAGAGACAAAGAGCTGGGTCTGTTCAGCCTGGAGAAGAGAAGGCTGAGAGATCTCATAAATATTTACAAGTATCTCAAGGGTGGATATCAAGAGGATGGGACCAGACTCATTTCAGTGGTGCCCAGTGACAGGATGAGGGGCAATGGGCACAGACTGAAGCACAGGAGGTTCCATCTAAATATGAGGAGAAACTTCTTTACTTTGAGGGTGACCTGGAACAGGCTGCTCAGAGAGGTTGTGGAGTCTCCTTCTCTGGAGACATTAAAAACCTGCCTGGACACATTCCTGTGTGATCTGCTCTGGTGAACCTGCTTTAGCAGGTTGGTTGGACTAGATGATCTCCAGAGGTCCCTTTCAACCACAACCATTCTGTGATTCTGTGACTTCAAGAGACTTTATAGGCTCACCTCCCTGCTCAGATAGAAACCTCCTCATGGTTTTCCTTTTAGTAGAAGTAGATTTTTGCAAACAGCAGTGTAAGTTTTAAGCTGGCCTTCTGGCCTTAGCATATAAGAAGGTGAGGAGATGGTAGAAAGCAAGCCTGGGGAATTACCTACCTTCATTAACACCTTAATTGGGGTGTAAAGCAAACACCTTGGCTGATGGTTGGCCTTCCTATTATCATACTTGCAGGGCAGGAGGCTGGTCAGGAGCCAGCTGCTGCTCAAAGGGCGTTTCCTCTCAGTCAGTATGCACAAAGGTGTAGGTAATTAATTAAGCACTCAACCCTCCCTTAGTGAACTTGGCTTAATAGCTGATTACTTTGTTGGCTTTATCACTCATTATCCAGCCCTTCTGACTTTCCATCTCTTCTGTCTCATGTAGAAGCTGGGGGAAGTGAAGCACTCTTGAAACTTGCCTGGTAGGAGATGAAAAATCTCAATTAACACAGGTAATGAAGGAGCATCCTGGGGCTGATGGAGGAAGAGGTGTGTGTGTGTGTGTATGTCTGAAAGAGCAGAGGTTGCAGAGTGTGTTCTTGTGGGGTTAGTAGTGGTGGAGTTAATTTGTGGAACTAAGGAAGAACTTAGGGCTGGAGGGTGTGGAATTGATTAACTTGTATTTTGGGGAGGAGAGAGAAGATGCAAAACTTGTGCCAGGAGGCACGCTGTTTTGGAAAGGTGTGTAATTTCATGCAAATTGGAAAAAAAAAATCTTATTTTTTTTGTTGCAGTCTGCTGGCAGATGAGATTGCTGGTACTTGCCACAGTGCAATTATGTTTGTATTGCTTCTGGGGTAGGATCAAATGCTCAAGTAGTTACCCGTATATATTTGATGAAATGCATGTAAAAGTTTGCCAAGAGTGTCTGAGCATTGCTCTGTTTAGGGAAGATTAATTGGAATGGGTAAGGTAATAAAAGTTGTTTTTACTGCCTTTTTAAGGTAGTATAAATATTTAAACAAAAAATCAGAAACATCTTGAAGTTTAGCAAAGAAGGGAATATCCTCTTTTATGTTACTGACTGTCATGAAGAGAAAATTTTGTTCTTTTTTCCATGGTAGTCAGGAGACTTGTTTTTTTGGAGACATATGCAATCTATCTCAAGAAGAAATTGTCTTGAATAGTTCATAAACCAGTTATTCCTAGTTGGATTAAAAGTACGTCTAAATTCAATTATTTGAAGGACATGTTGCAAGTAAATTAAAATTCTGTTTTTTACAAAGTGTACAAAATCAATATTAAGGCACAGGTGTTGTAATCATTACTTTTCTCTCTTTGTAAGGGTCTGATTTTAGTTAAAGGATCATAACTGTGATTTATGGGTTACATGGATTGTAACTATCTCTCATTCAGGAATGGTACATGTGCAAAGGAATCTTTTCAGAGGGCTTTCTGCTTCTATTTATCTTATCTCTACTGCTACAAACTGCTTTTAAATTAGTTACCTGAGATCATAATGTACATCCTATGGGCTTGTAACTGGTTGGACTCTTCTTCACCAGGTAACTCTGCAGAAGTGCTCATGATCCCTCTCATGGTTCCCTTGATGCTTCCCAGCCAGGGAAATGCCTCTCTCCATGTTGAGTCACAGTAGCTGTCATAGGACTTGAAAGAGAAGTTGCTCTTCCAATAAGTAAATTTGATTAGTAATCATATAGAGTCTGCACATCCTGGAGGTGCTCTTGGTGTCAGAAAAACATTCAAAAAGGACTTTAGTGTCTGATTTGGTCTGTGGTGGGGAAGCAGGTATAAGTACCTTTTGGTACCTCACTTGGAAGTGCTACCATCAGCTTGGAGGTGAATGTGGTTATGAATCTGTAATATTCAAACTGTGCATAACTCCATTTCCAATAAAAGGATTAGTTAGTTGTTATTGGTTTAAGATTTTTTTTTCTGTATTGAGCCTGTAATTCAAGAGCTGGAATATAATTAAAAGCATTGCAAAGAACTAAGCATGATATCTTCTATACAGTTGTGGGTTGTTCTTTTTTTTTTTTTTGAGGTTACTGTTTCTCATTTTTTTTAATAGACTTTTTAATGTAATGTGAAGATTTGATTGGTGAAAAGACTTTAAATCATTACTTTTTTGTGTTGAAGGATGGGCTAGAAAATTCTGCAGCTAGTTAAAACTCAAGTCACATCTGGGCCACTTGAGGAGTTGAAATGTAGTCTGTGTTATGTAACTCCAATCATGAAAAGCCCATGAATTCTTAAATATGTACTTTGATACTGCCTGACAGATTGATTTACTCTACACAGACTCCTTCGCATGCATACACCCGTCTCTCCGTACCAGAGCTCTGAATGGAAAGGGATTCATCTTGCTGAAGTCAGTGCCAGGGGAATCAGGCTGCTGGCATCATTCTAGGATGTAGTAATTCCCTTTTTGCTGAGACCTGGTGTCAGTGTCTCTGTGTGTGGTGTGGATTTTTTGTTTTTGTTGTTTTCCTTTATTCTCCCCTTCTTCTTTCTTGGAGACATCGTATTTTTAATTATATGCAATTTTTGCTTATAAATGGGAAAAAGACAGTTCTGTTATTGTGGTACCTGATACACAAGGAGAAATCCGTCTCTGTTTCATGGTGCTTTTGTGTAATGGGTGCTGACAAATTTGCTGTGCTTAAAGAACGAAGAAATTTTTCCTTTATTCACTGTCCTTAAATGTTCTTATCCATTTTTGTTCAGTTGAACTAAAAGTTCTTCAGAGCAGGAAGAAGTTTTTACCTTGTAAGAAAGTCTTGTACTGAAATTCTCCTGATACTTAAGGACGTTACATGCAACAAATAAAAAAAAATGTCTTAATTGCTTTGGTCTTCCTGTAAAACCTGTTCACTCTTAAACGTGTTGTGTGACATCTCATAAAGAATGGAGTGTGTACTTGGGTGCATGTTATAAATTATTGCTGCCCTTGTTGAATGTATAATACTCCTTGGCTGAGAGACTTATGGTTTGAAATACTGTTTAATTTCTTCCCACAATACATCACCACTGGAAGAACAGCATAAACCTCAACATCCCTACATATCATGTGGAAGTTTAATCCACTGCATTTGCTTGCTTCAATACAGTTTACATAGAACACAGCATCATTTAAAAAAAAAAAATAAAAATCTAATATTTGGAACTTTACAGTTGGAGATTTTAGTGTTTCTCAAGCAAAAGCTGCATCTCTTACTACTGCTTTACTGCTTCTCCATCCTCTGTCTTTTGGTATGCAATGCTTGATGAGGTCGTAAATTGCAAATAAAGTTGAAATTTGATGATATAAACTACTTAAGCAGATATTTTAAAAGGGTAAAAATTTCAAAGTATTTTATAAGCAAAGTATTTTTAACTTTGACTCTTTATTGATTATGATTTCTCAATTTAAAGCAATGCATACATACAATAACTTGAGAATATAAGCAAGATGAAATTCAACAGCACTTGGAGAAGCCTACTGAAAAGCTGAAATTAAGTTTCATTAATTTGTTGAATAAATGCATATGAAAATGTAGAACTTGTTAAACATTAATACAGAGTTTTTCTGACTGTCTGCGTCATACCCAAGTATCCTTTAAATGTGTGGTAAATAGGGGAGTTTTCAAAGCCTAAAGATAAACGGTTAACAATACTTTGGGGTGCTTGTGGTGGCTGCAGCTTTTCAGTCATAGCACTTCCATCATCTTTTACCTGATCCAGTTAATTTCTGATTTAAGATGACTGCCCGATGCAGGTGGCTCTGTTTGTTTTGAGGTCATTGATAATGCTCCTGGAACATCTGTCCAGTAGTATAACCTTGAAATTTTAAAGAGAGGAATGTTGCTTTTTTCAGCACTAGTCAAAGTGAAGAATGTGACTAGCGGCTGAAATTAAATTGGATGGTAGGATTCTGCACTGATCTTACTATTACTAGTTTTCTCAGCAAACCAGGCAGGGTATGGTAGGTCTGGCTTTGAGATGTCAAGTACCTGTGTAAAGCACACATTTATCTATTTATCAGAAAACAGGGGTTTTTTACCTTCCAGTTACAATGATGTAAATCTGTATGTTTACCCAGTGTTTATACACTAGAACTGGACTAAGAATCAGGAATTCTACTTGTGTAGATGAGTCCTGTTGCTGCTGCCAGTATCCTGGAACCAATGTCCCCATTACAAGAAATTGTTTCATTGTGTAGTTTAGAGATAACTACAGAATTTTCCTGTTAATCTGAGTATTTTGATAACCAGGTCAAACTGGCTACTTTTAATTTATTTTTATTTTCACATAGAACATGCTAGTAAAGGGTTACAATTTAATTAAAATTTTCTTATCTCACTGTAACTCATATTTTTGATACACTGAATACATATATCATATTATTATAATTATGAAAATGTAAATAGTTGTGTTACTAAGCAGCAATGTAACATCTTATTATTCTGTTTTAAGTTTCTGCCAGATGACAAACAACACTATTGTGTAGTGCTCATAACATTACAGCAAATGAAACTTTAAGGGTAAATAAAAGGCTTCTGTAGAATATGTCAAACTGAATTTACTCCAGTCCCTTAGGAATAACAAACTTGCTCATGATCCTTTAAATAATAACTGGAAAAGAGAAATGCAAACAATACATGAAATAGGAATGGGATTTATGCTGTGGAAGTAATTAGGTCATTCTGCTCACAAATCAGTTCAAATAAAATCTTTAAACTATTTTTTGCCACAACATAAAGTTTATAAAATAATTTAGGAAAATAGACTGTGTGTATGCAACAGAAAATGGCTGCTTTCTTTGTAGCTTTTTGTACTGAAGCAATGATCTAATAACTGGGAAAGATTGACTGGATCTTCTGCACAAACGTGACTACATATCTAGCAAATAATTCAACTTTAAAAAAGTCTTCTAAATGTATTTATATCTTTCAGTGCCATTAGACTGGAACACATCTTATGTTGTTTATAAAGCACCATGTACATTTGCAGCACTAAGAGACTTTTATTAGTCATTAGGTCAATAAAATTCCCATTTACAATCCCTTCATTATCTCTCTAAGTGACAGATTAGGCCTCTGAAGAAACCAGGTAGGCTCATCAGGCCAGTAATGCAGGCTCCAAGGAAATCTCTAAAACTGATCAGTAGTAGGCCTTAATAGATGGCACAGACAGCATGCACACATTGTTTTATCAAATAAATCTCAATAGTATATCTTTACTCAAAATAATCCAGGCATTCAGATATATACTTGCCATACACTGGCTCTAGTCATGTTACTTTTCTTGATTGGACTTGCTTTCACATGCAAAGCTGCCCTGTCTCATGTGAAATGATTCAGCTTAGGTATACTTTAATAGTATAAATGATACTTAGCTCTCTATAAGACTTTTTATCCATTATTATCTAGAAAATCTGCACTTTTTGAGTGGGTTATTGAAAACTACTTTCTGTAGTGAGTTCCTTAAAAGCCCATTGTGAAAGCAGTTGGTTCTCATACATCTTCAAGAACTTTTCTTTATATCTAAAGAAATACTCTGTGTAGCGTGGCTGAGCGTTGCCTTCCTCAGTGCCGTCACTGCTGCTCTCAGGATGTTAATTCAGTGCTGTACCCGTGTCAGTCTCTCTCCTTAATATGTCTCTTACAAACCTGTTATTTCAAGTGTTCTTCTGATTTTAATGCAGTCTTCACTCTTATTGAAAGCATTTACCTTGCCAGACAGGGTGAGAAAAGAAAACCAGCATTTTCTTCATCTCTTTAAACACAGACTTTCTTCTGAGGTCATGAGGGTCTCAAGCGTATTGAATGTTTACAATGCTCAAGTCAGTGTTTTCTACAATAAAAACTTGGGGCTGTGTTCCCTTGCCAGCACTTTCATTATATCAGCTGCAATACAGCTATTAGTGCACTGGGTGAGAGGCAATTTGTTGCTGGATATGTTTCTTGTTTTCTCAGCTCATTTTATTTTGCTTGCCTTTTTTTTTTCCTGAAATATGCATGTGTAATTATGATTTTCACCCTGAGGCATTACTGTTCCTTTTAAGTGTCTTAATATTTGGGTCTGGCAAGGGATTCTCACTGTTAACTTCTGCTTTATCATCTTTGGCAGCTGGTAGAGAGCATTATCTGTTGTTGCTTTTATTACATCTCCCTGTGTAGTTATATCGTATCTTAATTTGCTTTCCATGTTGTTTTTGTGTATCTCATAGAAGATCTGCTTTTATTTGAGAGGCCTCAAGAATGTCTTCACTGAACTTGAGTTATGTGATTTGCCTGGGGGGGGGAATATTATAAAATGGCATTTGATTCTTCTGCAGAAGCACTGTGGTCCTGCAACTTTAACTGGGATGTAAATATCTTACAGATTAAGGAGTGCACAAATTTATGTGCATAACTAACATAATAAAATACATTACTGCCACCTATTTTGTGTATGAATTTAGGGACATCTGGGAATGTTCGTTAATGTCAGTTTATGTGTTTGTCACTTGCTATCCACTGGAGGTTTTTTCCTCCCTTTTTAAGTTTGGCTTTATTCACGTAGAAAATCAAACTCTTCTAGTATAGTAACAAATTTGTCTTTCATTTCATCCTGGAAAGAATCCGGAGTTGGCTGTGGAAATACTTAAAACGCTACATTGAGGTGACTTACACCAGCTTTTACTTTTTGGTGTAAGTGGAATAAATCCTGATTAAATGTGAATGAAATGTGAATATTCTAGCCTGAAATGGGATTCTTTGGAAGGAAAACCTCTTGAAACTGAAGATACGTCCCTCAGGCTGTGAGGCTGGGTAGTTCTGCAATGGAAGCAGATGGTGTGAGCGCGGTGGAGACCAGCACTTGAGGCTTGAGACAGGAGCTGGGAGCAGACTTGGGAGCACAGACTATGGCTGCGGAGTCACTGTGATAAGACCCTGTGGATCATGAAGGCATTGTAGCTTGCGCTGCCATAACGCTTCATTTGCAAGTATGGGGTGCCCCAGTCCTCTTCTTGTTCCATGGATGTCCTTTATGGAAGGAACATGCTTTGAAGCCATCACACTTACCTTGTTCAAACTGCAGTAACATGACAGCCTGTGCACTCTGTCACAACTGCTTTACAAGTGTGGGTTGATTAAGTGGACACAGTGAATTTTTTAATTTTGTTCATTAACATGGCATTTAAATGACATCCTGACATGTAAAGAGCGTGTTATTAAGATAATATGTGCATGCTGCAACAGCTTAATTCCAGTTGTTTAATTTTGTCATCATGATTGGCTAAAATATCAGGTGATTTTTCCAGTTTTAAGCATTTGTACACTTTTGGTGATTAGAGGGAGAGTGCACTGTTCATGGAATGGAATAGAGAGGGTGAAGTGAAGTTTTTTATGACCGAAATTTTCAAATAAATTACTACTCTGCAAGACAATAATCTTCTCAGAGAAGCCCACCTTTCTGCAAGCATCTAGGGGAAACATGCTTTAGAAAAGTAAAGTTAAATTATTTTTGGAGGCTTGAGTCTTCAAAATATATTGAACATATCCCTGCCTTGCTGCCTGACTTGACCACATCTTGAGACCTGCTAAAGTCTGTTTTAAAGTCACTTACCCTTGCTTGCCGTGTTTGCAGAGAGACTGTTGTGTCATAATTGTCATTCGTATCATCTGTCAAGTCAAAACACAGTGCCGGCAATCTGCTTTGCAACCTGTCAGCTCTCCAAGGTTGTCTCTCCTCATGTTGGTTGAACAGATTTCTTTTTTTAAGCCACTGTTTTTGGGTGTGTGGTGCTTGTTTTGGTTGGTGCTTTTTTGTGTCTGTTTTTGTTGTTGTGATTTTTTATTTTTATTTTGGCTTGGTATTCCCATTGATTTCTGCTTTTGTTTGCACTACTTGCTTTTTTTACCTGCCCAAGGGTAATGCACAAAACTGAAATCTGTGAGTCAGAATTCATGATACTCTGGAAAGTCTGTGAGGATTTGTATTCACTCTGCATTTCACGGAAGACTGGGAGGTATATGGTTTTCATCTTACAAGTATCATGCTAGTTTTTGTTAAGAGGAGAATTTTCATGATCAAAAATGCAATGCATTGGGAGACTGTGGGGAAGAAAATCTGTTTCACTAAGGCAAACACTTCCAATGCTCTTGGAAAGGATTCTTGTTAAAGCTGCCTTTGGACCAAGTCCTAAACTGATGTGGTAGTAAAGCTGGGGCTGTCACTGTGTCTTCAAAAAGCTTGAACTTTAATTGCTGTGGCAGAAGTAAACAGGAAAAGGTGGAAACACATTGAAATTAAACCAAACAGTTATCTAAAAAGAGGTAAATACTTTGTTCTTTTAGATTTTCATAATATTCCAGAAACTTCATCTTTAGTTTCATGTCCTTTGGCATTGTCACGGTGCAGACCTTCTCAAAGGCTTGTGGCAGACTGTGCACCTGTGACATTTTTTAAATTCCAAAACTTTCCACTAGACCAACTCTGATTGTTGTAGTTGTTGGCTAACCTAAAAGGTACTGAAGGCTGCATGTGCATAAAAACATAGGTCACATTATTTCTTTTTCTTTAATATAACATGATACTCAAATGGTAAGTCCTGGACACTCATGAGAGCCACTGGTACTCTGAAGTGAAGTACATGGGTAGGTAAAGATTTCTGAAGTTGAGTGGCTCTGCACCTAAAACTGCTGCTGTAACCTTGAAGCCAAGGTGTTTGATGGCTAAGGTGCTTTGAAGTACTGAGATACATAATCCCAGTGTCTTCACATCCTGAACTTTAATATCTGCTACAAATCTTGCAAGACTCTTCCTTGACTCTTGGCATCTGATTTAGTGAAAAATAGTCTACAGTTATCTTCAATGAAAACAGGCTTTTTTCTGAAGAAGATAATAAAATTTTTGTTTCACAGAAATGTGGAACAGCGCTAACTAGAGTTCAGTCATAGACTGTAGATATCTTCATGTAAATATCTTCATCACCTGACCTCATTTTCACCCAAGTAAGCTATGCAGATGGCCATAGACTCAGACCAAAGCTTGTTCCTTTGTTCTTGGCCTAGCAGTTCACAAAGTATGCCCACTCTGGAGGAGGACTTAAAACTGAGAGAGTTCCTAGACCAGGCTTTTCTGTACCACAACATTTAGGTAATGCCTGTAAAAGAGAGATTTGTGTCCCTCCAAATGAGGATATTATTACATTTGAAAATAGCTGTAGTACTTGCCCAGGTGATGCTCTGAAAAGCTGTTGGATAAAACTGAGGCAACTAATTTAACACACAATGATCGCTCCTGGATTTCATTGAAAGGAGACTTTTAAGTGTTTGTTTTTAGGGCAGATACTGATGCATGAAACCTGAGTACAGAAGAGAATGCCTAAAACTTTCTGAAGAATACTATTAAAGGTGCACCTATGTCCTCTCCCTGTTGGTACTGACTGAATTGGGTGCCTCTGTTCAACCTGTTTTGTCTTTTCTCCTCCTCAGCCTCTGATCACACTAATATAAGAATCTAAGGCAGATCTGATAGATAACCCTTTGGAAGTGCCTGATTCTCTCCACAGATGAGTAGGTGAACTCAGAGTGGCCAGCTTTGATTTAGATACCTGAATTTTAGCTTTCTAGAGTTGAAAAAGACAAATCTCATCTTTTGCTGCTAAAAGGAAGCCAAGTTGCTTAAATGTCTCACAGTAAGTGAATGACCTTTTTGTTTTTGCTTACCAATACAATTCATAGTATTTTTATCCTTTTAAAGGTCTTCTGTGAATCTTACATTATGCTAGTTTAATGACAATTTATTATACCATTAACTTTTGCTTTTCTGGGGCACAGCTGGACAGAATTATCAACTCCTGTCTAATGGTACTGTTAAATACTGTAAGTCTGAATACACTGTAGGCCACATAATGTTTTCCTTGATACTTATGTGTGTGGGGTTTTTTTTAGCTTGCTGTTTATTATTGCCTGATATAAAGAGCTACTGTACATCTTACGCTAAGTATTTTAACAACAGTATAGGACCAAGGAATTGGCCAAACACTCTCTTTCTGATGAATGACCCTGTATTATAAAACTAATAGTGACAAAGGGTTTTCTTGGAAGGGTTTACTTAATAAAATTCCCCTGGATTTATAATCTCATTGTCTTTGTCTCCTTACAAAGTAACAGTTCCTGTTCTTGTAGGCTTGACTGGCATTTGATTTATCAGATGAAACTTTCTGCTTTGCCCAGTTGAGTCTGTCATTGTCATGCTCTGAGACTTTCAGGACAACAGAATGTAAGATAAGAATCTGTTCATTGTTGGTAATTTGGTGTAATGAAGTGCTTTGCTTGTTTTTTTTTTTTGTTTTTTTTGTTTTTTTTTGTTTTTTTTACATTGTGATGTACTTCATGGGTAAATTATCAAGAATTCATAGAACCTGAGTTGCAGAGAAGAGTGGGTTCTGCCTTGTGTTAAAAGGAGAGATTGCATAAGGCAAAATGAGTGAGGAAGGAGAAGTCTAGTATAGTATTTTCAGCTTCTTTGGAGTCAAACATAGCCACAGTTGTAGTCTTCTCCAATAATTTCACAAAATTTCATTACAGAGGATGAAGAAACAACCTCTGAGATGGAAGCCAACATCAATCAGGTCCTTCTGTAAAAGGAGGAATTTGCCAGGTACAGCTTCTTTGAGGGGCCCAGTAGCCACCTCTGGTGACCAAAGTAGATGTGCATCCATGGCAAGCTGCAAGACAAGACAATTCTTGATGGAGCCTTACAGTGCCAAATAGCTAAAGAAGAACCTTGCCATCAAATGCTCGCTAGTAGTGACTTTGTTAATCTTGTACTCTTCTGCCTCTGTTTCTGCCATTGAAACAGAATGTTTAGCTATGAATAATCACATTATTTTATCATTGCTTCTAGCAGTGACCTTGGCAATGACAAGTCAATACACAGAATCACAAACTTGGGCTGCCTTCCGATCCGTGTGAGCCATGCTCAGCCTCTGCAAACCCTCTCGTGCTTTATCCATGTGCTGAAAGGGGTTGCTTGAGCACTAGTTCTCCTAAAAGCTACAGTTTTAAAGAGTAGGTTTATTTTGCAGTGATAACCTTTGTTTGGTAAGCAGCAAGTAACTAGGAAAATGCATTCCCTCTTCACAGTGACCTGGTCACTTGTTTGTGCCTATCAGCTGAGCAAATGGCACTTCATTCCTAATATCATGCTCTGATTGCAATATCGATGCTAGCTGGTGATATTTTTTTAAGTGGTTTTTTTTTTTTTTTTTCATATTTAATGTCAGGCAGAGGATTTACTTCAAAACTCAACTTGTGTAGCAGTGCTTGGAGGGAACTCTAGCATACCAAAGAAACCTGTTAAAGGGAGGAAAGGTCTTCTTGTAGACAGATGACGGTTAAAGTTTGCCTGCTTTCTTACCTAACAGCATAGTTCTGTAGCTACAGATAATATAATATGTGTGGAAACAGATAATGTTAGAAAATATTCCTGCTTATGACAGTAATCTTGTAGATTTTGACCAAACAAAATGCCAAAAGTTCCCTTTAAATGAAATTAACTGGTTGCTCTAATCGACAGAGTGCTACTTCACCGTAATTTTACTAGTCTGATAGCAGGACTTTATAGAATAAAGCCTAATTTGTCATAAATGCTAGTTGTAAACATATTGACTTATAAACAATTCATGCAGAGTTATTTTGTGGGACTTAGAGGAGTTAGTATTTATCGGTACAACATGCTAGGAATGCAGCCAACTCTCCTCTGGTGCAGGCTGCACTCAGTAGCGGTGAATATAAGATCAGCAGCACATGGAGTGAAGGACTGGCAAAGACAGGAGTCTAATTCATAAACAGAGAAGTTGGATTTGCCCATTAAAATTGTTATTGTACAACACCGTACAAAAGACCGCACTAGAGAGAGCATTTGCTACTATTTAACTAATTGATCCCTAGCTAGCTGCTGCTGTTATGTTTATAAACCTTGGCGTAAATGCCTCCAGTTTTCACTATAATTGATCATAATAAATCTTTTGCCATCAAAGCTCAACTGAACCTTTTCAGTGGCTTACTAACAACTGCTCTCACTGATCTCTCTCCTAAATTAGGCATATATTTGGCTTAATGTTAGTCTTCAGGGACCTGAGCTTATCTAGATTATTTCCATAAATATTGCATGTCCTTTTTTTCAGAAGTATTTTTAAGATCTGTTGCTTTTACATGGGCAGTGCATACTGAAGATCAGATAAATATATTCCATAAGCTTGAAATAAACTTGACTTTTTTTTTAATAAGAGATTTCAACCCGGGGGGGCCTTTGGGAGTACAATAATGACCAAAATAGAATTCATGCTCTCAATAGCTAGAAAATAATTGCAGGAAATGGCCTGTGGGCTTGACTAGCAGTCATAGGAACTGTATAGATGAGAAAAGGAGTGGTTTGAATTTTGGTTGTTCCTTCTTATGGGAAGTAGCACTTCAGCAAGGGGTGATGCTCAGGAAGGATGCCTGCTGCTTGCAAATTTATAAGCTTGCTTTGTGTCTCCGGAAGTAGTTTGCCCAGTAAAAATGTACTGAAATTAATATGAATATATAAATCATTGGGATTATCTAATTAGAAAACATGAACCAACAAGATAATAAGTCAATCTAATTTACACAGTGGGCCTGTTTGACCTTTAGCATAGTCCATGTGTTTGCAATATTGTTCAAATGGCAACTTGTTCTGTTGGCATGTTTGGGCTTGCTCTTTCCATCCAGGGGTTGTGCTACACAGCACAACTTAGGCTAGAGAGATAGACTTCATGTAAGGAGTCGTCCTTTCTTGTGGACATTTATTAATGAAACCACTAAGCAGTGAAGACATTGTTGATCTGTCAATTGTACATCAACAAGTCCTGATAATTTAGAGTTACACCCTCTGGAGCCTGTTTCATCTCCAGTGATGACCTCCAGTAGGATTCATTAATAAGTAGCAATAGCTTTTACAACAAGGACAACTTACCGAAAAAATAGTGTGGTCCTAGTATATGGGGTTTTCCATTCAGGGACGGCACACGGCCTTTGTGACTCCTGTTGCCTGAAGGGAAGCTCAGAGGACTTGTAGAAAAGCCATTTGTGCTCTCACCACAGGACTTGTGGCTGCTTTTAAGCGTGAAATGCTGAAGTTAGGCCTCAGTGTATCTGTATTGCTTGTCTCTTCAAATGTCTGTGACTCTTCTTTCATTTCTTCTTCTTTAGCTTTGCATTAGGTGCTGTGTATTTTTGTGAAGTTATTTGATGCCATAGTATCTCTGCCATGCTGTGGCTACACTGTGTCTTAAATTTCCTTTGTTCCTCTGAACTAACATTCCTCACATGATCCATGGTGCAGATCACTTCAAACACCTTTCTTCACTATTTAGCAAGACATTCTAAAACATTAAACTATTGTAGTCTGTCCCGAAGACCTTATTATGATGTGATCACTTTCTCCCTTGAACTTGACTTGCACTACAATTTTCATCCAGTCTCCAGATTTTAGCATTCACTACACAAGTGCCTTCAAATTACATAGTTTTTGGTCCACCAGAGCAACCTCGTAAGATAGTATGAAGCCACCCACCTTTACGTATTTTTCTTTTTCAGTTGCTATGCATATTTGTTGCTTAGTTAAAGACCCAGCTCAATGAAGCAAATATTTACTTGGAAAATTTTAGGGGTAGTGTGAAAGTGGTAAGATGCTGGTTCCCATGATGGTGGGGAAAAAACATGTAAATGTGACATAATGTGCACCAACAGGTGAGAAAGAGAAGATAAACCCCCAAGCCTTTCTTGAAGCCAGACGTGTAATTTTCAGGGCACCAGATGGTGTGATGGAGCTGGTAAGGTTTGTGTTTGGCATTAAAATGTTCTTTCTTTGGGGTAAAAAATATTGCAAAAGCCTTTCTTAGAACCTTGACTAGGGAACACAATATGGTATGAAAGTAATTACCCTTGTTACACATGGAATGTATCATCGTCTTGAAAACATGTTCTGTTAAGTGTCATACTCCCCCAGTTTTTCATGGCACTTGCACAATTACTTTTGACTGGATTAGTGTTATACCAGTACTATTCAATATATTCATCAATGACTTGGATGAGGGAATTGAGTGTACTATGAGGAAGTTTGCTGATGACACTAAGCTGGGAGGAGTGGCTGACACACCAGAGGCTGTGCTGCCATCCAGCGGGACCTGGACAGGCTGGAGAGTTGGGCGGGGAAAAATTTAATGAAATATAACAAGGGAAAGTGTAGAGTCTTGCATCTGCGTAGGAACAACCCCAGGTTCCAGTGTAAGTTGGGGAATGACTTATTAGAGAGCAGTGTAGGGGAAAGGGACCTGGGTGTCCTGGTGGACAGCAGGATGACCATGAGCCAGCACTGTGCCTTTGTGGCCAGGAAGGCCAATGGCATCCTGAGGTGTATTAGAAGGGGGGTGGTTAGTAGGTCAGGAGAGGTTCTCCTCCCCCTCTACTCCGCCCTGGTGAGACCACACCTGGAATATTGTGTCCAGTTCTGGGCCCCTCAGTTCCAGAAGGACAGGGAACTGCTGGAGAGGGTCCAGCATAGGGCAACAAAGATGATTAAGGGAGTGGAGCATCTCCCTTATGAGGAAAGGCTGAGGGAGCTGAGGCTCTTTAGCTTGGAGAAGAGGAGACTGAGGGGTGACCTCATTAGTGTTTACAAATATGTAAAGGGTGAGGATCATGATGATGGAGCCAGGTCTTCTCGATGAGAACCAATGATAGGACGAGGGACAATGGGTATAAACTGGAACACAGGAAGTTCCATTTAAATTTGAGAAGGAACTTCTTCATGGTGAGGGTGATGAAGCCCTGGAACAGGCTGCCCAAGGGGGTTGTGGAGTCTCCTTCCCTGGAGACATTCAAAACTCCCCTGGACACCTTCCTGTGTAACCTCATCTGGATGTTCCTGCTCCAGCAGGGGGATTGGACTGTATGATCTTTTGAGGTCCCTTCCAATCCCTGACATTCTGTGATACCACTCATAGGGAAAATATTTTAACTGATGGAGAACCAGCATTTGCCAAGCATATAATATGATTAAAGAGCTTGATAAAAATTCCGGTAGGAGTTTTTAGGAGCACAGCACTTAAAATTGAGTTCTTTATCTGTGTAAACAATGAAACTTTTCAAATAATACTTGAATAAAAATAAGACTTTAATACAGTCTGTCTTATTTATAAGAACTGATAACCAATTTTCTTTATAAAAATAATTTTGTATAACACCCATATTAATTTCACTTGACCCCCAAATAGGAATCTGCTGAGCTTTTTTTGTTTTAATTCTAATATTTTTCAAGGACTTCACACTCCCCAGAAGCTTTTAGAAATCTATGCTATCCATTTGATTAATGTTACTGATGTCTAGAAAAGCGCTTTATAGTAATGTTGAAAGATACCCTGTTTAAATGCTTCTTGATTTTGAATTTTACCATAAATACTATTTTCAAAGAAATAATGAAAGGCTTCAGGTCATTCAAGTTTTTCACGAGTTTTTATTTTTTTCACGTTTATGGCTAAAGATTGCAGAAGTTTCCTGTTCTGTGGGGTTGGGGCTTATTTTTGGATTAATACTTGAAAGTATTAGGTTGTCAGTTTACTGTTTGGATGGAACTGGCAAACTTCCAGTGAACATCTTTGCAATACTAGTTTGATGTGCTGACATTGAAAGTCTGGGTAGGTTTTCTTTCAGAACATCTAGGTTATCTCGGTGCAGTGGAGGGATTTGAAGCTTCTAGCATGGATATGCTTTTTTACTATGCCTGTAAAAATCCACCCTCATTTGGCAAAGTTATAAACATTTGAAAAATTGCATTTCACACATTCTTGCTCAAGTCTTATTAGATTTTTATTAGCAGCTACATTTCCAAGAGATTACGTATGTTTTGGATGTTTGCCTCTCTCAAGATAGGACTTTCCTTGAAATTTCTGCAGGTCAAACCAGTGCAACCAGACGAAGTGAGATCAAGGCATTTGCTTGTCATGTTTTCCAGTGAGCATCCTGTTGAGATCAGTCAGCACATCAATATGAATTAAACATTGAGGATTAAACTTCAGAAGAGACAGGAATTGGGCAGGTGGGTGAGAGTGGTTGTTATTAATAGTTAAGTAAAGTAGTGGCAAGACTAGGATGTTGATGGAGTATCTGCTTGTGCTTATCTGTGTGGCCAACCAGCAGCTGGAGACTGAGATAAGACAAGGATCATAGAAAGGAGCTCTGGCTGAGCAAAGGACAGGGGCTGAACCGGTGGCCTTGAAGAAAAGGCATGACAAAGAAGTGAGGTCCAGTGGGGAGCTGGGTTGCATGAAGAGAGCGCCCTGAAGCTCGAAAAAAATGTGAAAGGGTAGAGAGACGGGGTGGGGTGGACTTCACATAGTAGAGACTCAGCCTGGGTCTTGTGGGTGCTGTCTTCTGTGTGGCTTCAACCTGAGTTCTACCAGGAGATAAAGTACTTCAAGTACACTAGAGATGTGCTTGAGTACAAACCTCACTGACACCAAGTGCAGATGCCAGACAAACTTCTTGCTATTTGATGAATGCCGTCAGTGCATTACATTGCTAATATAGATGCATCCGGTGTCCCTCAATAATACTTGCAATGTTTCAGTTATACTGGCTTCCCCTTTAAGCCAAGATTCTTGTGATAGCTTTGCCTGCATACTTTTTGGCTAGACTACCTTCCCTTTTGTTTTGCATAGTGGAAGGACCTATAAAAACACTTTCCTGCAATCATTTTCCTATAGCTAGTAAATAAACTTCCCAGCTGCAATTAGAGAAGAGCCAGCAGGTTGTCCTTGGTGTCACTGGAGAAACTTGGAGCTTTTTGTGGCAGAATTTAGGAGTTTCCAAGGTTTCAAAAAGAAGGGAGGAGAAGTTGTGTATTTACTCATTTAGTTCTTTTAGGGGGTCCTGCATTCCTTAGGTGTGGGAGCCTTCTGTATTTCCAGTTTTATTTGGAATCCTTTTATAGTTGTTCAGTGCTTTCTTGGCCTGTTGTTATCCTCTATAAGACAGGAATTGCTTTCACATAAGTTTAGCATTCCTTCTGTAGTCAACTAGTATGGAAAAATTGTTTTTATTTTTGTTTGTTTGTTTTTAATAATTTATTTTCCTATCTCTGTAAAAACATGGTTGCTTCTTGTGATTTTTTTTTTAATTATTATTATTATTTTAAAAGGAGATTTTAAGTAAATTTCTTTCTAAGGAAGATTTCTAATTGCTCAGTTCACACAAGCTTTTGGATACCATCTCTCAAGAGATTTATACCTTTACTAAGTAAATATTCTCAGCCTTAAATATATGTTGGCTAATTTATTCTGTTTATTCCTCTTTTTTCAATTCAGGCTATTGTAAATAAAATAATATGAAACAGAGCAAAACTGCACATGTGTTGCTTTGTCATTAATACCCTACATCTTCATACTCATACTTTACATTTCTACTTGTATGTAAACATTTTGGTTTGCTGTAATGTAGAAGCACTTTCATAAACCTTCATAAGTTTGTCATTTTGTGTCTTTCAATTTAACCCAGAAAGGAGATAAATTTACTTTCTATTTTTTCCCTTTTTGCAAATATTTTTTGTATAAAGAAAAAAACAATTGTCTCGCAAATGTGAAAATCGGAGGATGTGTCAGCAGAACCTGAACCTGCCAAGGTAACTTCAGTGTCCTGACCCACTGGGTTGAAGCTGGTTGACACAGCTCAGCATGACTGAAGTGAATACATGAAGAATAGAAGTGAGCATCTCACAAATAGCTGCTTTGTGACTGGTCTGTTAGCTTATGAAAGAAAGAAAATTTTGTGATTTTAGGAAGTATGCTTTTCCCTTTATGCATCAACATCATTGTAGTTTTGGCCCATGTGCAGTTGGGTAGATCACAAGTCATAGATAGCTTCTCTAACTCAAGGCAGAAGTTTTATTCTTTGCCCTGCTCTTCTGTGCAGTTGATTTACACCTTGTGTTCAAGGTCTGAAGCAACAATGTCTGACTTTTTACTCATTATTTGCCTTCTGAATGTCAATTGAATAATACCATTCTGGAAGGCGGAATAGCCAAAGCATAGCAGTGCATGACTTCCACACAAAGCGATGACTATGGCTTTGAAAAAAATGTATAAAGAAAAATAGGATGACAATGCAGCACTTCAGCAAAAAAAATTGATATTGAATTGTGTATTTTTTTGCTTTTCTAATAGCATTCTTTTGTTTGCTTCAAAGCAAACCGGAAAGAAAGAGTCATAAACTGCTGAACTTACATACAGGTTTTGGTTTACTTCATCCTGGCCAAGACAAGTATTTCAAGTAAAGATTCAAAACTATATACCTTTCTATAATTGCCTTTTTTTTTTTTTTTCTGATTATGATGTATTCTTTATCTTTCTAAAGAGAAATGTTTTTTCATAACCATACAACTGAATTCTTTTGAGATTAATAGAAAGTAAATCAGTTAATGCCCAGCAGCAAAGAGACCCAGGGCAGAGTTGCTAGGCTTTTCCCAGAGCACATGGTGAATATTTGACCATGTGTATGAAAGAACTAGATTAGGCCCAATCAAATTATGAGTAGAATTGAGTGCAATCACTGTACTTTTAATAGAAAAAGAGTTGGGACCTTTATTAGTGACTTTAATATAGGACAATCTCAAGAGATTGGATTCTACTGCATTTTATATTTGAATATGACCGCCTTGCTGCAAATGATCCAATTACTGTCATTTCTGCAGTAGTCAACAATTTCTTGAGCAGATTAGTATTGCGATGAATGGCATGGAAGGAGAAGAGTTTATTGCCTGCTTGGAATTTTTTTGTGAATTAAGAGCTAAAACCACAGAAGTTCAAAGGGGAGCTGCAGTCCTTAGTTTTAGTGGATACTGCTGTGTCCCAGAAAAAGGCAGGATGGGTAAAGGGAAAATAAATGTGAGTATGGAAAACATGTCATTGAAATAGCTATTTCACTTGCAGTTGGAGCTGAGGTGCTATGAAAAGTCCCAATAAAGTAGCTATGAAACTTCGATATCAAACATTTTCTGGAGAAACTGGAGAAAAGCTTTTCATCCTTGTAGGAGAAATATGGAGCTGTCTCCTTGTTTTCCCTGTGAATGGTGTGACTGAACGGTACAGAGCAGCGCAGCACAGAGACAGGAGCTCCAAAGGTGGAGACAAGGCGGTGGTGTCAATGCTGGGCTGTAGCATGGCTGATTTATACTAGTGGCCCTGTCTAAGCTCAGGACTTGGTTTGCTTTGCAGGACATCGAATACCACAGCTAATATGCTGCCTACAGACTGTGCTGTGTGTTTTTTTTGTTTTGTTGTTGTTTTGTTCTGCTCTGCGAACTCCTCCAGGAAAGAAAGATGAACCTTGGTAGACTCTGCCAGCCCAGCTTTCCTCCTGAAATGTTTGAACAGATTTGCAACAGTTCCCAGTTCGAGATGTGGATTCCCATGTTCCCCAGTATGCAGCATCTGGCTCTCAACTGAGTAGCTTTTATTTTCAAGTTTAGGGCTGGCTTGAAATTTAGAGTTGGCTTGTTTGAAGCCAGATGAAATGTATCTGGATGATGCTGCATTGTGCATTATAGGTAATGCCTTTCTGAAGCTTACTTTTTTTTTTTTTTTGGCTACTTGATGATGAGTACATTTCTGGCTTACTTTTCTTTTAAAGGCTCTAATTTGCATTTCTGTACTGAAATCAATCAGCAGACACACTCAAAAGATAGGTAAACTGTATCTAGATGGTGTTCTAACAATGTTATTGACATGTATATAGAAATGGAAAGACAGTATTGAGTAGATAATCGAAAGTTTGTTTATTTTTTAACAAATCTAAAATCTACTTAAAATTTACTTTTTTCTCACTTCACTCATAGGATTGTGAAGTGCTAACATATGATACAAATTAACATTTGCAGTTCTTTTCTGATTTCAGTGCTGACATGGGTAGCCCTGAAGTGAGATAGGAGAATACAAGTTTCTTAAGCTTCTAGGTCATCTCTCAGACAAGGAAGAAATCAGATAATTTCACAAAGACATTAATTTGAAGTATGGTCCCATAAATTTACTTAAAAATTGCCTTTCGTATGAAAATACAATAGAATATCAGTTTACAGAGTGTGCCATTAACTAGCCATGAAACAAAGTACTTATAAAACCTTAGTTTTGCCACTGAGGTTTATATCTTCTAAATGTTTGAAGGAGAATATTGGATTATTAATTCTAAATTTTTTTACTTTAGCCTTTACATGTATTTATCATCAAATCAAAAGTGCTGTGAAGGGATCTCTTAATGGAATAAATACCATCCTTTCCTCTCTGCAGCCTTTGCTGGGTCACACAGCAGCTTGCTTTCTTGAATGCTCTTTTATGTTGTAAATTATGAATGTACATATAAAATCAAAATATACCAAACATTTAGCATAAAAGAGCTTAAATATTTAAGTTGATGTACTTTCATCTAGACAAATAATGGAATGAGCTACCGATAAAGAATATTACAATTTTTTTGAAATATACAAAAATTCACTCATTATCTGGTGCTCATACACCCTCTTAGGGCAGAATAATGTTTTCTCTATTAAGAACTTGTGATATCACAATATGACATTATAGCCAGGTTTCTTGAAGAATGCTGTTCATATATACTGACTTTTCTTCAATGGATTTGAATTATCTTCTTTACACAAAGCAAATTCCAACTTCTGAAAGGGGGATAGTTTATAACTAAGGAGCTGGAAGAGGGCTGTGTTACAGCATGGTAACTGCTTTCCTCTTACAATATCTCTACAATGCTTGCGGGTGTATTTTTATGGTGATTATTCCCAGCTCTATTGCTACTCTTCAGTCTGTACCAAGGTCTTATGCTGTTGGAGCATAATCAACTCTGTCCAGGTCTCATCTGGTGCCACAGGAGGATCTTGTTTGATACCCATGAAGAACCTGGAGGTTGGGCATGGAGGGATAAGAGATGCAGATTGCAAAATTGCTAGTTTAGCATCAATCCAAACCAGCAGAGGATTTGCCAGGGCACTGGTCACGAGAAAAGGCAGCTGCTGCCTTTTTTTGTGCTGAGCATTCACTGGTGCATCCATTGGCAGGGTGAAAGAGAACATTTCCTGACCCTGTCACCAAACGTTGTTTGTCCCTAATTTTCTTAGAAGTTTCCATGGGATTAAATACTTAGATATATATGTATTTACAAATTTGTCCCTTGTGGGTGGTTTAACACCGAATTTTACTTCAGAAATGTGTGATTTCTGATTTCATTTGCTCAGTCGAACTTTGTGCATTAACTGAAACCACCCTTATGCTTCTGCAGAACAAGGGGTTGTTTACAGAGCAATGCCATGAGCTACCAGCTATTCTAATGCTTCATTTCTGATCAGCTTATTATTTCAAGCCAAAATGTACATTACTCTAGCTTCCAGGTAATCATAGGCAGAGTCTAGACTGAATTTCTGCCTTTGTTTCCCTTGCAAGGGTTCGTATCTAATATTTCCAGAGAGAACTGATGTTTGCATGCAGTGACTTTGCTGTAGTATGTAGTCTAAAAGGGCTAAAATAGTTTAGCGTTGATGTTTCATTAAATACAGAATATAAAAACTCTTGGAAGCAATATTAAATTAGTACAATTACATAGCACTCTAATAACAGCAAAAACACTGTAAGTAGTAGTACTTCTACTACCTGCTATGAGCATGAAGTAATTCCAAAAAAGCTATTAAAAAAAACGGGGAGACGCACATGCACAATTTTCTTTTTTCTTGAAATAAACTAGTGATTGGGGATCCGTAAGACCAGAAGATTCTAAGAAAGGTATTTCTTTTAGGGCTTTTTTTCCTTAAATATCTGGAGACCTGATTTCTTCCAGGCCCTGGTGAGGTAGAAGGAACACTGGGATTTTTGTTTTGTTTGGTGGTTGTTTTGTTTTTAAATATAGTTACTGTACCAATAATCATTATAATGGCCCTGCCAGTTCCGTGACAAAACAAGGCACACAGGAGACCAGGGAAGATAATCAGCCTTTTCTTTCATCATCTTATTAGCTTCATCTGTCCAGGTTGGCACTTTTTGTGGTAATGTATGCCAAATATTCAGGATTATTTGTCTGGCCACAGAGCAGCACTGCATAGCTTGTAACACTTTGGTCAGGCACCTTTTATGCACCTCCTTTGATTATCTTTTCTGACGATGTTTTCTAAATTGCTCAGTGGTTGCTAATTTTGTTTCAATTAAAAATACCTCTTTTTCCACTGCTGAAATATTTCGCTACTCTGTTCCATGTAGGATTCAAAAAATTGTCACTCTTTTTAATCTTCTTTTCCTTCAGGACTGGATTTCAAAGCAACACATGTGCAGTTTTGCTCTGTTTCATATTATTTTATTTACAATAGCCTGAATTGAAAAAAGAGGAATAAACAGAATAAATTAGCCAGCATATATTTAAGGCTGAGAATATTTACTTAGTAAAGGTATAAATCTCTTGAGAGATGGTATCCAAAAGCTTGTGTGAACTGAGCAATAAGAATTCTTCCTTGGAAAGAAATTTACTTAAAATCTCCTTTAGAAATATGATTAGAGGGAGAGCTATTCTTAAGGAAAACTGTGATTTACATAGTTTTATACTTAATTAAATTATTTTCATTTCTAGTTGCTGAAACATAGTAATTATTATTTTCCAGCTCATTTGCAGTTTGGATGATGGCTTTCATTTATATTTTTCACTTAAACATTTTTTTTAATGAGTTGGTGAACAAGCACACTCTAGTGCAGATTAAAGATCTAGTGTGTGCTGTAGGATCTAGTACAACTCATGGCTGTAAAGGCACGTGTATTAAATTTCATAGACATTCCTGTAACCCCTTCCCATTATTACGTTAGTATTAACGTGCCTTTTTTTCCTAAATTAGGCACCATTTTGCCTTTAGGCTCCTATGTAAGAAAGTGATCAATAGCATCTTCATCAATTACCTTGATCTTTGAGAATACATCACATCCTTCAGTCTTTCTAGTATTGGAGCCAATAATAATTTTTACAAATAGACTGGTAGTATTGAAAGTTCATGAATTGACAGTCTTGTAGTTCATACTACCCACGGTCATCTATTAAGTGCTGATAATGGGGAGAAATAACCACTGATGAGGCTAAGAAGAAACTACAGGGGAAATGGTGAGGTTTTTGAATTTGTCTAGGTTACATTAATTGTTTTTTCTGCCTATGTTTCCATCAAATGAGAAACAGTGACTTTTGCTTAATGATGTACTCAAACACCTTGCTGAACTGGATTTTTTTCTTTTCTACCTATTTTTTTCTTGAAACAATGGGATGGAGACAGTATTTATGGGATATCCAGCACAGATTTTTGAAGAGTCTAATAATATTGATCTTTGGCAAATTCAGTTGTTATGAAATATTGACCTTTCTCAGGTTTCAAAATACATTTAAATTTATTCTATGTGCACTACAGGATAGAAGCTTTCTTACATTATCCCTTTCAAACAGATTAAACAGAAGAAAGAGACTTTAGTGTTGCATAGTGCAATCACTTGACTCTTTCTTGATTATTTTGAACTATGAATCTCAAATAGATACATAGACATCTTTCCGTCATTGGGCCAGATGTGAGTAGTTTTCTCACTTAACAGAAACCAATTTGACTTGAGCATATCTTTCTCTTATTTATGTTAATGCGTTTCATTTCGTATCTCCAAATGTTTTCATTTTTACTCAGCTCTGTGGGTCAGTTCCAGAATTCACATACTCTAACCCTTCCTCTCTCACCTCTAGCAGAATCAGCAATCATATTTTATTCCTTATTCTCCCAAGCGAGCTACTTCTGCCAGACTTGTGTTCATTTTGTTCGCCTGCCAAACTCCAGCAAATGTCTTATGTTTTAAGGATTATGGGCCAGTCTCTGCATGAATTCAGATGGTTCTGCAGATTGTTGGAGTGGCTTTTTTTTATTATTTATTTGTTTGTTCAGTTTTCTGTTTGTTTTGGACCTTTTTAAAATTTTTACTTGCAGATTTCTTTGTTCTGTAAAACATAGCAGCTCAAATGATCTTCACCTGAAGAGTGAATTTTGTGCTCTTCTTCCAGAATGGTAAATGTTAAAATTCACTTTAAATCAATCAGGAATTCAGAGCACTGCTTGGCAAGGTCTTTCACTAACTTATGAAAGAAATATCAGCTGTCCAGGAATTTGTGCTTTAAACATGGTATTTACAACCAGGGCACTTTAACAGTTCCTCACTGTGTTTACATGACCTGTTAAGGGCAAAACTTATGTTCACTCATATTCTTCTACAATCTGTGTAATCCTGAAACCTGCCATGAAAGTTTGATTTCAGTGGTTTGCTGCTGACATTTTTATGAAACTCCTCTGGGATGTGGATTTTTATTTTACCACTGTGGGTAATGCCTATGTAAATCTGTCTGGAAAAATAAACCAAATTTCATCCAAGGCTGAAATTATTCTTTTCCCCTGAAATTATATTCCATTGCACAAAATGATAATGATGTGGCTGTCCAAGCTGTCATCTGAATATTACAATGTGAGTGCGATATTTTTCATACTGTTGAGACCTCAGCCAAAATAAACAGTTATGAAAACTAGTTTGAAATATTTTTTTGTTTGCTTTCTACATTTTCTTTTTATTTTTTAATATGAGTTTCACCCCTTATATTCCATGGTGTTGGCTACTACCTGTACAGGAAAAGTGGAGGGATTTTACTGAATATATATAAAAATAAATAAATATATAAAAATAAATATATAAAAAATAAATAAATATATATAAATAAATAAATATATAAAAATATATATTACTGGTCAACAGGTTGCACTTCTTAAGGTTCTGTGGTAAATGCGAATGTCCATGAGGATGGAGGATAATCTCTTAAACAATCATAGTACGGATGGTCAGAAGTTATCACGGAGAACTATCACGGTTGGATATAATGCAAATTTGAGCTGATGTAGTGATAAGGAGAAGTATGAGAGGAATTATAAAATAAGAAAAGGGTGTGCATTTTCAACTTCGTGAAAGATCTTAGCTTCACAAGGGATTTTACTGTGAGAGGGTGGGAAGAGGGGAAAACTGGAGGGAGTAGAGTATATGAAGAAAAGGACAATTCCAGGTATGGAAAGATGCAGAAGACATAGACAGAAATGGTCATTGAGAGAAAAGTATTAAAAAAGAAACAATTAATATGCATTTTCTCTTGAAATCCTTAGTAAAACAAAGGACATGACCAGAGGAAAGGTGCTGGATGTGGCTGATTGTGGTTCGTGTGGTTGCAGATTTGATGAGGTGGTGAAAACAGGGTGAGAGCAGCCAACAAGTCTTTACAAATCAATTGTCTTTCCATGTTTCTGAACCCCTTTTTGTGGGGAAATTTTACAGAGGTCAGAGTGGTCTTTCCAGTCCAGTTCAAGTCAGCAACATTATCATTAAAAGGAAGAGTTCAGTTTATAGGTCTTTAATGTCACTGTGTCCTCTACATGTGCCAGCATTGAGCTCAGTGAAGAGAACATTGTTCATCTGACAGTAAAATGGATGGATGTGTCAGAGTCCCAGGAAGGTTGTATCCTCAGAAGTCCCTGGGGGAACCTGGACCAGTTACAAGTGTCAGGAGGTGGTGAGGGTTGTATGGCAACCCCTTTCCTAAGATGCCACCCTCACTTGGGGCGTTCTAGGCAATGGCTCTGGGTAAGTTCTGAAGAGAACATGCAGTGTTGTCTGTACTGGTTTTCCTCATTGAAACTCTTGCTCAGTGGCTGGTGACCCCAGCCAGCTAGACGAGAAAGAGCTCAATGGATGGAATATGTTATAAAACATGGCTTCTGTTCCTCTGTAGAGGTGTCTGGGAAGGACTCTGAAAGTTATGTCCAGTGTTGAGCCCACTTAATAACTAAAACTCGATTTTTCCATGACTAAGACATTCCAAGTGACTCTCTCCTACCACTCTCTTCATCTCAGACTTTACCTACTTTCTCAGTAGTAAATTCAAGAAGAAAACCATTGCTGTTAATCCCAGGCAATAAATGCAGAGTCAAATAGAAGAAATGAGTAATTTCCACCAGTTTTCCTATTTCTGTCCTGTGAAGTCTTACGTCACAACTTAGTTATCAAAAATGGCAAAGGAGGGGAAAACAAGGAGACATATAAAATAATTCCCCTATTATCCAATTTTCCGCCTTATAAAAATGAAGTGAAAAGAAATCTGTCATTTGTGAATTACCTGTGGATTTAGTGCTTTCAGATCACCTTCATTTTGGAAGCATTAAGCCTGGTTGAGTCTGCTATCATTAAAGTAAAATCATCTAGGACAGAAAAACTTTGTGGATGACCTTATAACATCTGGGTTTGTGAATCTTTTGATCCCAAAGCGAAAGGAACTGGCACTTTGCTAACTTGAACCTTGTGCAGTCATTTATGGCATGAAATGAGACCAGATCATTGTGATGTCATCTTACTCTCCCTTCAAAAATGTATAAATCATCCATAAGACAGTAAGTAGTGGAACACTTGACCCACTTTTCTTCTCCAGGGAGTAACGATAATGTGCTAGTTTAAGGTAAGTGGTATTAGAAATGGCTATTTAGCGTATATTAAGTGCATAATTTGAAGTTTACCTGTGGTGCACTTCAAATAGATTAAGAGCCCCCTGCTCTTTCCTGGGGTTTTTTGTTTATTTTTTTTTTTCCCTTTCTTTTTCTATTTCTTATTAAAGAGTGAACAGCATAATTAGATAAAGGGATGTGCAGCAAACATGAGCGAACACTCAGTGAGTTTTTTAGTTTGTTCTCAGCAAACCCTAGGTAGCTTGAATTAGAATACTTTCGCCAAGTACCAATTTTAGTCTTCTGGTAGGTATTTTACTTTACTTAGACTCCCTAATAGACCTTTTGGGCTCCCCACTTTTTTTTTTCCTTTCTTTTTTTAAGTGTTTACTACTCATTGCCTCTGAGGTGTCCTTTTCAGAGACTTAAATTATGGACAATGAGTGTCAGGTTTGTTGATATATAGGTAGCAGTGTGTAGAGGCTGCTTCATGGAGATGTTAATCTATGATGATTATTCCTTGAGTATCTGCACAAGGGACAAAGCCACAAAGCTACGAATCTCCATCTTTTCTGACACAAGAAGTTCAGAGGCCAGCATTTTAAGGCCATTTAAAGAGAGGCTGCAATAGAGAGTGGCAATGTCTTCTGTTACCACTGGTAGATCATTCAAGTTGAGCAGAAGAAAATGCAAGAAATAAAAAATGGGACTGGGGAGAAATCTGACATCTGCACACAATAAGTTGACTAGGAGACACCGTAAGGTCAGTGAAGAGAGGACAAGTCACTAAGTTAGAAGATGCAAAATATTTCTTCATTGCCACTTTCTGCATGATGTAAGTAATTGGAGACTTGGAGCTATTTTACTATCCTCTCTTACCAAACAGTGGATTAAAAAAAGAAGTGCATCAAATAGAGCCCTGATCCTTCAGGGCTTTTCCGGGCTTTGCTGTGTGCTGATTGCCCGTGGCAATGTTTGCTTGATTCCAATGAGTTGTTTGAAGATATTTAAAACTAGAGGTAGCATTAGACCAAGAGATTGGATAGCATCTTTCCCTTCATACATCACACTGGAGTGTGATCAAACTATATGGATTTGGAGCACTCTTACAATAGCAGATGATGAGCAAAATTAGTTTAAAGACAACCCTTGAGCAGGACTGGGATTTCAGTGAACTGCTGCAGAAACCGAAATAAGTCATCCGCAATTTCATTTGGCTGCATGATGCACACCAGAGATGCTACAAATGGTGTTATTTAGCAAGCATGGTGGTTAGGTACAAAGATAATAATCAAGATTATTTTTAAGTACATCTGCTGAGCCTTCTACACAAAATTCATAACTGGATAGGACTCCTTAGTGACTGAAGTTTGTACATACCCTAGAGCAGCTTGTAAAATATTGCAGATCTTTAATCTAGAAGAAAAATTATTTTAGCTATGAGGAAAGTGAAAGTGTGTCTCACATGTCTTCTGTTTTTTATTCTTACTAAGAATACTGGTCTTGGCCGGGATGAAGAGATTATGCTTGTCCACAGAATCAATTTTGAACCCACCAGTAAATAAATGATTCCTTGATGAGAATATGTTCATGTGTGTGTATGTTTCTGTGATTGCTTCTTAAGACAAAGCAAACTTGCTTCCAGACTTGTAAACAGATTCACACAGGCAGGTCTTAGGATGCAGAAGGTGCAGCCAGAAGTCACAGGATTACACATTTGAGGGACTGTTGGAGATGTATGCAGCGATTGGGTCTGCGTGCCAACCCTTCCATCCTCACCGTGCTCCTGATGGAGAACTTGGGCCGTAGATCTCAAGGCACCTTGTCCTGCTGCAGTGTCTGGAGCATGGCCTTTTCCAGGGCATATGATGACATATAGGAAAACCCTTATTTTGGCACATACATGTGTCTGCATGTGTATATGTTGTATGGATACAATTCTAGTATGCTTAAAGGGATCTGATTTGACAGTACAAATGCAGGGAATGCTAAGACCTTAAACAAATAGCAGGGGAGAAGAGATGGAAAAAAAAAAAACAAACCACAAACCAAACAACCAAAACAAAACAAGAAAAAAAAAAAAAAGACACAAACAGCTCTATAGTAATGAATACTTTCTGGAGTGGTCATGAATGTGGTGGATTTGATTTTTCAACTCTGTAATTATTGAATGTGCAACTTTGTTCATACACTAAATAGCCATTTTTAATACCACTTACCTTAAACTAGCACATTATCATTACTCCCTGGAGGAGAAGCGTGGGTCAAATGTTCCACTACTTACTGTTTTATGGATGATTTACACAATTTTGAAGTGAGAGTAAGATGTTATCACAATGCATGGTCTTGGTTTTACCTTTTTTCTGAAAGGAAAAGCAAATATTTTTTTTTCTTTACTTGCTGACTAATACTAATGGTAGAGGACATTAGAATCACCCCAACTTTTATCCATTAATGGTGGGTGGAAGCTGATTACCCCAATAACAGTGAGGAAATGTCAGTTTTGTAAGAAATTGTCGTTTCAGTGCATCCTTGTCTGTAAAGGCTGGTGTTATTGCTGGGCCTGTTTCTGAACCATTCTATAACTGGGGTGGAACAGTTGTCACTGAAGCTTTAATGGACTTGTACATCAGACAAACAGAAAGAAGAGGACAGTGGCAAAAGCTTTTTAATACTTCATCAAAAATTTATTTCTTTGCTTTTAATGAGAACTAGTTAGGGAAATAGATTTGAATTCTGGTGCGTTTCTGAATTCTGTAATGTAAGAGGAAAAGTCTCCCATGTTTGGATAGGTCTAAACCCAAATGTTGCTCTTCAGATATTATTTTCCTTCCTCTGTTTTGATTAACATCTTTCTGAATGAATAACAAGCAGCACCAAACTCCTCCAGTCTGTCACTCCGTACCACAGCCTCTTCTGTGCCATGCTGGATTGAGTACTTTTGGCTTTTCCAAAATACTCTTTGCAGTGGTGAGTGGAGCTGTTCATCCTCCTCCAGCATCCGGGTTGGCTTTGCAGGGCGACTTCCCCCTGTCTGAGCACATCGGGGTGTGCGCATCAGCATCCCGGCTGGTCTGTTGTGTCAGCTCTGCCTGAATTGTGCTCCTTTGCCCTTGTCTCATCGGCTGGCAAGAGCGCGGGAGTGCAATGTGTTGACAGAGGTCTTGTCTGACATTTCCAAGTGCATCAGTCAGGGAAATAAAGCTGCCACCTCTTTTGCTTTCCACGCCTGTCTATGTGCTGATTACCGGCGGGTGCTCGGCTGTTTTCAGTGAAACACACCTACAAGATGTTACGTGCACATGTGGAGCGCTGAACATCCTTGATATCATTGTTTCAGTCCTTATTTCTCTGCCAATGCAGCGAGCTCAGCCCCACATAGCAAAGGTTTCTTGGCGAGGGGCTGCATGTTTCTCTGGGCCTGAGACATTAACATTCATCAGGCTCAGTCCTCCTCCCAACGGTGTTTCTGATTAACCGAAACCTGTAACGGTGCCGCTGAGCAATTCTCTTCCGATGAGTTAAGGTCTGCCAATACATAACCTGAAGTTGTTTTGAAGAACTCTGCATATAAATGTAGAATAAATTTCTTTCAAATTTTCCATGAAGAAGTGTTTTTAAAAGTACTCTATTCTGATTGAGGGATTGCTTTACACTTGCCATGTCTAACAAGAAATGATGAAGAATGAAGGAATTCTGTGAGAATAACTGTAAAGAGTCATGATGTTAGTTAACAGTTGGATTTTGCTCACTAAGAAAAGCATAAATAAGCGAGTCTGTTTTTTCCCTGCTTTATGCTAACCCTTTTTTAAGTTAGCAAAATAGTTCGTTATTTGATTGCCTAGTGCTTCAGAAAATTATTTTCATTTGAACTGTTTACTTTCTTTTAAATTTCGACTGTGAATATTTTATCTTTTCTTATTATAAGTTTTAAAAGGCCCAAGCTGCTTTCCAAAAATAAAATCTGCATGTGAGCTTTCTAATGAAATGAAGGTGTCAATCTGACAGTGTTACTGTGGTCCCTTCAATTCTGATCTTGCTCTTTCTCAAGGAAGTTGCTCTGGGAGGCGTTAAATATAAAATAAGGCAGCTGGCGGATAACAACTGCTTTCAACAAGAATATGTGTGCACTTTTTTTTTTAATGCTTCATAATGAAATATTCATGTTTTATTTTATTAGAATAATAATTAAATCACATACTTCTGGAGGGGGAGACTGTCAGGCATGACTGAGCTGTTGGATCTTCCTCAGTGTTGGTCTGTCTTTGTTTTACAGATTTAATTGACTCCAGATTCCCTTTGTGCACTGAATACAAATGTATTGTTTGGTTAAAATCCTGGAGTCCAAATCAGACATGGCTCCCACTGACTCAAAGGGAAATCGTTCCTAAGTAGGAGTTGTAGGACCAAACTGACTGAATCTGCTGTGCTTCAGGAAAGCAAAATCAGAGTTACCTGCTTCATATCAGAACTTCTAGAAAAACATTATCAGTCTCTCAGTTAAGCAGCATCAGCTCTTTAAGTTTTAGCTCCAGTTTTATTTTCTTTGTAGTTGCACAGAAACCCCCATCGGTGGGGTGGAGTGAAGCTCCGTGAAACTGAGTTTAAGCTTTTTAAAGTTTTTTTCGTGTTTGCCAAATCCTTCAGGTAGAAACCCTGTATTTTTCTTGAACATTCTCTTTTGGGTTGCCTCATCTCAAGGAAGCCGGGTGGTGAGCCAGGGAAGTATTATCTGGGATGCAAAGCGTTTCGTGGGGCTCAGGGGAAGACACAGCAGCAGGTTGTTGTGGGACAGCAAGTGGTTCGTCTGGCTGGGACGGCACACTCAGGTCAGTCAAAATGTGTGATACTCTAGAATGCAAAGTCACAACTGGGATATCTCATGTCTTGATCTGGAAATTAAAAAGTGACTTCTCTGCAAGCAGAAAGGTCATAATCCTGGGTCATTCCTTTCTGTGAGCCTGCAGAATTGCAATAAATGAACGAAAGGCTGTTAAATTCAATGGGAATTGCTGAGAACAATCAAATGGATATCTTCCTTAATGTCAAATACAGATACAGATTTTCGCTGGGTAGATTTCCCCGAAATTTGGCAAAAATATGACAATATACTTAGGATATTTCAGATCTGCATTTAGTATACTGTGGTAACAAAAACAGTAGAGCCTAGTTAAAGTTCTTATGTAAATCTTTTAAAGTGTTCATATCTACTTGCTTAAATACGAGCACAAGCTTGTCCTTTGGGTGGTCGCTCAAATAAATTTGTTTAAATGTAGTACGCTGGGAGGGCCTGAAACAGATTCCTGAATCAGAGTAGTTCTGAGGTCCACTCTTATCTTGTGAGCGAAGGTGTTACAGTGCATAAAGTGATTTGAAAATCTCCGTTTTGGAGCTACAGTGATCAATAGGATACACGATGAATTTTGTTGTTTTTATTTCTATGTGCTTTAAGATTTAATAATTTTACTGAAGAATTAATTCAGTGCCAGGACTAATGCTGCATTTACTGTGTGTTACAAGAGGATGAGAAGAACCACTGCTATTGTTGCCCTCATAGTTTCTCAGATGGTTTCTGTAGGTTATTTTTGCAAGGCAGAAAAAGCTTCAGCCTGGCTGGATGAATTCTGTTGTGACCAAGAGCAGGAAGGAGTTACCTGGGGTCAGGTGAAACCTTTGCTAATGGTCTTTTTAGAAGGTCTTGGGTCTTGGAGAGCAATAAGCTGGAAGCAAAAGTGCCTTCTCTGGCTCTGGGGTAACTTGCTGCTACAAATCTTAAAAATTGACGTTGGTGTAAAAGAAGAACACACTTCACAAACTTACAAGCGTATATAGTATTAAACTGAAACAAGTAACTAGGTCCCCTGAGGTTAAAAGGATTAACTGTTGATGAGAATTCTTCCCATTCCCTTAATAGAAGTTCAGCTGCATCTAAGCACTTCTGGTGATTGGCTCCAATCTACACCTGGCTTGGACAGTTGATTTTAAGCAAATGTCTGTGAAATTAAATTTTTAAAAGTCTCCAGATTCCTCTGCAATTTGTCACAGCTGTGGCTGGTTTTCTCCTTTTTGGAGGAGTGGAAGGGGAATAAAGATTTTAATGTTATCAAGAATGTATGGTTTAGGTAAATGGTGCAAATATTTGTGTAAAAAACCAAACAAACAGAAAAACAACCAACCAAAAAAAAACCTGCTTGAAATCAGTGAAATTAGATGGGGGGTGGGAGGAGGATGTGGAAAGGAAAGGAATGTTGGGAAGAGTCCAAATCCACAAACCCCACAGACATTCCACATCAGCAAACATCTTTTGTTCCTAGGTGACATTTTTGACGATACTCTAAATTATACAATGGGAGTAAAAATGGCAGATTTCCTACATAAATGCAGATGGCAGCTGCGTGATAAAATGTAAATTTGTAAATAAAGTGATATTGTTCACTCCTGCAGAGAGAGGATGATAAAGGTCTAGGATAGTGTCAGGTGACCAAAGAGAAATAGTTGAAATGTGTAAATAATAGAAAGATTTCATTCCTTAGGCTTACATTTTTGCTGTAGACAAATGTAGGAAGATACACTCTCAAACGTATTTCACAGATGTTGTGATCCAACCGAGACTTGTGTGCCTGTGCTTAATTTATGTAAACACAAGTAGTGTTTACTTAATGGGACTTTTCACGTGCTTGAACTTCTTAACATGCTGTAATGTTATTAATAGGAAGCAGATGCTTTATTTCCACTCACATTGGTCATCAGGTAAATAGCACCAGGGAGAAACCAGCACTGTGTGTACCCCCCAAAAATTCATTGCCAGGATTAACATTTAGCAGCTAGCAGCATCTCAGTTAGGAGACGTAGTCTAAACCGTGTAATTGTATGAGTGCATGTGCACGTGTATATGTTGTTTGGCAAAGGAAGAGGAAAAAATGTACCTTATTTTGACATGTATTAGATCATACAAACTACAAAGCTCTGGTTTGTTTGGTAAAATTTACTGTAAAATAGATCTCTTGCTAGCTTTTTGCCATTAAAGAGGAGTGTTAACATCAAAAATCTATAAAAGGAAGTGTGATTGATTTATGTACTTAATTTTGACTTGAAGTATAGTAGTTATTTTATTAAAAAAATAGTATTTATGACTTCAAATGTTAACTGGTAATAATTATTGTACAAGAATTAATTAGAAGAATTTATTGGGGTTTTGAGTTTTCTTCTTTATGGGCAGCAAAACAAATTTGGTGACTTTTGAATTCTTTGAGAGCATATCAGAAGTTTCTGCCAAAATAATTTAGAAATTAGAAATACAGTTACATTATCATTATGGTATCTAATAAAAACATAGAATTAGTATCTCTGTTACCTAGAAATAAAATAAGGAGAAGGTTGCCTGGGAACTTGAGAGTTTATCAAGCTCCTTTCTGATCTGGAGGCAGGATCGACTAAAACTACGTATTTCCTGACAGATGTTTATCTGGCTCTTTCTTAAAGATTTTCAGGAATGGAAATTCCGTAGTTGTAGCCAGGGAGTCCGTTCTGGTGCCTCTCTTAGACCAGAAGTGGTTTTTTTCCAGCTCTCTAACCTGAATCTGCATTACTGCACTTCAAGGTCATTTTGTAGAACAAGAGAATTCTTTTATTTGTAATATCAGCTTCCATGTATTCATTTAAAGGGTTTTTAATATCCACCCAAGTCTTCTGTTGGTTAAATACTACTCATTCTTCACTTAACATTTAATCCAGGATTGTACTAAAATCTAGAAACTGTAGTGTAGTGGATATATCTGCACTTACAGTGATTTGGAGTACTTTAATTGTAGCTCTTAATTATAGCTGCTTATTCTAGCACATACTTGTGATGTCACCAATGACTGTCATGCCAGGATGGGAAAAGAGAAGGCATGTAGAATATTAAGAGCTTTTAACTTTGTGAAGGTGGTGAATGTACTGTTTTAATAATATAGTGTTTCTGTACTGCTCCCAGATACATACAATGTTTGTTGCAAGTTTTGTGTATGATAATATTGAAACAAAGTGGAGATTGTAATGCTCAAATGTAATGCTCAAATTGGTATTAATTTGGGTGATTTTGTTATAGAAACAGTGTGAGATATGGGAGATTATATTTTTATGTGTAAAATTATAAGGAACCTATTTATTAAGAGACTGAAAGGGATTCAATTATAAGATTACAGCAAACATTACAATTCATTTGTACTGATTTGCAAGTATTAGGCAGATCATTGCAGCTTTCACTGATCTCGATTTCATTTTTTTTTTTTATGTTGCAATTATAAAAGCCGGAAAAAATTGTGTTCCCTTTTTTAAAATTCAGAGGAAACTGCAGCTTGAAGTATCATGTACTGAATTATATTGTATGCATTGAATTTGCATTTGTGCTTGGCTGCTTGATTGTTTTTTTTTTCTTTTTGTTTTCATGTGGGAATAAAAGCAGAATGATCCTAAAAAATTATATTGTTGAAATGAGGGACTACAAATAGAGTATAGGATGGAAACAGAAAATCTCCAATAATACTGTTTTGCGGAGTATCCCATAAGGGGTTTTAACAATTGAGACTTGATTCACTTGAAAGTCCAATTATATTAAAAACAAAGCAACAACAACAACCAAAACAAACCAAAAAACAACCTTAGCCTTTTCAAGTGGGAAATGTAAAAATGCCAACACATTTGTGATAAGCCGCAGGCAGGGCTGGGGGTGGCCGTGGGGGAACAGAAGAGAGGGGAGGACCAGGAAGGGGGCTGCCCACAGCACCTGAAACACCAGTTGAATAGAGACCAGACATTAACACCTCTGATTATCTTTTAGATTCACTGCCAATCACTCAGTGTTAGAAGCAGTCTCTTTCTCACTGTAAAATGAATTTCTGTTAATTTAGTTCTAAGAGCAGCACAGCCACAAGCGGGTGCAATGTACTCTCCTGAGTTTCAGGTCAGCAGGTTGGAGTGAGCTGAAATACAAGTTCAGAGGTACTCATCAGTAATATCCAATAGCTTGTTACACGCTGTCCTTGTGTTCTCCTCATTCTTAATGTTCTACAATAATTTCCTTTTTTTTCCTTCTTCTTTCCCTATAAGGCATTGGCCAATAACAAACAGAAACATCTACTGTAACTTCTGGTGTGCTCAAGCTTTGAAAAACCTTATGAGCTTCACAGCTGTGGCATTCAGCTTCTTTTTATATGTTTCCCTGTCATACTTATTTGTGTGGTATCTCAGTGGCCATGACTGTTCTCAAACACATTTTTCTTTTCTCTGTGAGGATGGCAGATTCTTGACATGAAGGCCTGGAATTGGGTCATTCTTGCACCAACAGGAACTTGGGGATCATTAGGTTAGGATGGGAGTGGGAATGAACTTCAGCTTTGTACACATATCAGATGTTGCAGCTCATAGAGAAAGGAAACCCATTGATCAGAGTGCTGTAAGTGCCTGCTGTACATGTTCTTGAGATTCAGGAAGCAAATTGATCTCTGAACTCAATAGGTCAGCCATCCATATGGAGTGTAGGTCATGAGCGATGATCTTTCCTTTCAGATTAGTGATGCATTTATACAGTGTACAGGAGTGGTTTATCATTAATTTTGAAACTGTGATTCCAAAGAATCTTGTCTCTTCAACCTTCTGTTTGTGGTCATTGTCTTAGAGTGGCTTGGAATTTATGTTGGGATATATATATGTTTGTATGTAGTAACCCAAATTAGAACTTGTTTCCAGTAAAATGACAGTATCTTCAAAATTAATAAAATATTTGCTAATTTAATAATGAATTTCTTTTTAATAGTATAAAATTAAAGGTGGGATTCATCTGACCATCTGTAGTTAACTAAAATACAACCTAAAAGTGTTTATACATCCCCACATAATATGAAAAGAACTTGTAGTGGTCATCTAAATGTGTGTATCCACAAAGGAGATTTTAAGGTCAGTTTGTCATCGGGCATTTTTGGGGGGATAGTAGCAGTGGGGATTGAGCTTGAGAAACTAAAGAATGTATCCTACATCTGGCAATCAGAGCTGAATTCTTGGTGTAATTGTTTTCTTGTGTAAAAGTGTGTATGTATATGTACTTGTGTGTATATATATTTATATATATTTTTAAAAAATCTGATGCAATGGTATTGGGTTGATTAAACTTAGTACTGAGTAGCACAAAAAAGTATGAACCTGTAGACAAGTGTAAAGGTAAAATACAGCAGAGATCTACACACTAGCAGATCTGCTGTCTTAGGTAATTATTTCTGCATTGTAAATGTTTTCGCTGAACTAAAATGGTTGTGAAACAATTTAAATTGAGTTATGTGGTAAAAATAATTTCTTTTTTGAAAACAAGAATATTGCTAGCAGAATTCCAAGTTGCAGTTATTAAATTAATGCAATTTCAGGGAAGGAATTAAAAATCAAAGTTACAGTTATTGAGTTAATGCAATTTCCATGATGCAATTAAAGTTAAAGCAGGAAACTACTGTTTTGGCATTGTATCAAGCTATAGGTTTAGGAAGTGTTATCCCAAACACTTGAATAATTAGCAGATACTTACATGAAGCACATGCTGATAAATTAAGTCACTTTCACAAGCAGAATTTTGTAATGGTGACTTATTAAAGAAACACATATGATGTGGTCAGGAAGATACAACCATGAATTTTAAAACCAACAACAAAATCCCTTGGAATTATAATGAATATAGAAATTACTGCTGCCATCTACTGTTGGGAAAATAGAGATGACAGAAATATCCAAGCTGAGTAGTGGAAAAGAGAAGTTGATATAATTCCCTTCCTTAATATCAAACTGCAGAAAAACCTGGTGGGAAGATAGTATAATTTTATCATGTTTCTGAATTCTTACCAATGAAAAGGTTGGAAATAATTGAAACAATGTTTGGAACTTGCTGAGGCCTTTTTTTATCCCTCGAGCTCTGTGATTGCTCAGAGGAAAGCCAGGACTAGATATGTGTAATTCAGCTATTTTGGGACTGGAGTTTGTCTTGATAACTTTATCTTGTTTTTCTTTAGCTTTTAAATTTAATGGGATCAGTTCTTCGGCTTGTACAAACAGGTGTTGTTCAAGTAATGTAAGTGTTGAAATCTCATACTAAAACATGACTGTGAGGAATGCTCTCTTTTTAAATTATTGTTTTAACTTGGCAGAAACAAATTTACTTCTTTGGCTTCTAAGAAAGCAGGTAAATTTTGGAGTAGTTTGAACAACATCAGCAAGAATAACATAGATCAAAAGCACGACTGCAATAGGAATAATTTAAGTTTCTAAGGAAAGAAAACAAACAATAAAGAACAAAATCTCTCAGCATAAGAAAATACTTATGGAATTTAAGAAATTCAACTGCTTGGGTTGTTCAAGTGAGCTTGAAGCAGTGACAAGCAAGCACAAAATGTTTGTCTGTGTATTGCAGAGAGCTTTGAGGGCTCTCCTGTTGGAGATCCCGTCTCTTTCATTACAGTCTTTTTTGGGTGGGTTTTTTTCATCTTACGTCTATACCCTGGTTTCATTGAAATCAAGGGCAAAGGTCTTGATTACTTGAACCAAGGTAGGGTTTCACCTGTAGGTTACCCTGAAATATGAAACTTGCTTCCAGGTCCATCTCCTGGGTAGAACTGTGCTCTGGAGCATAAGCTTTTGTTCTTTCACAGCATATTTTTTAACCTTTTAGATTATTTTCTTAATGTGACTAGGATTTAATTTAAAGTTCAAGGTCAAGGAGGTGACACTCTTTCAGCAGTGAGATTTAAATATGAGTTCAAAGGTCCAATTTAGTTTCTTCCTGCTGCTGGGAGCTTGCCTGTAAAACTCAAGGGGAATTTAAACATCACCGGTGAAATAAATGTACCATACAGAAACACGCAGGTAATACATCAGGTTTATTTTAAGAGGACTACAAAGCCTTAAGTCTTTCAGGAAAAAAAACTCAAACAAAGCATGGGCACCAATCTGCTGGAGAGTAGGAAGGCTCTATAGAGGGATCTGGACCAGCTGGAACAATGGGCTGAGGCCAATTGTATGAGGTTCAACAAGGCCAAGTGCCAGGTCCTGCACTTGGGTCACAACAACCCCAGGCAGCGCTACAGGCTCGGGGAAGAGTGTCTAGAAGAGTGTCTAGAAAGTGCCTCGGGGAAAAAGGACCTGGAGGTGTTGATTGACAGCAGCTGAACATGAGCCAGCAGCGTGCCCAGGTGGCCAAGAAGGCCAACAGCATCCTGGCTTGTATCAGGAATAGTGTGGCCAGCAGGACTAGATAAGCGATCATCTCCCTGTACTTAGCACTGGTGAGGCCGCACCTCAAATCCTGTGTTTGATTTTAGGCCTCTACCTACAGGAAAGACATTGAGGTGCTGGAGAGAGTTCAGAGAAGCCCAACAAAGCTGGTGAGGGGCCTGGAGCACAAGTATGATGAGGAGCGACTGAGGGAACTGGGGCTGTTCAGCCTAGAGAAAAGGAGGTTGAGGAGGTCTTAACCTTATCGCTGTCTACAACTACCTGAAAGGATGTTGTAGCGAGTTGGGTATTGGTCTCTTTTCCCAAATAACAAGTGCAAGGATAAGAGGAAATGGCTTCAAGTTGCACCAGGGGAGGTTTAGATTGGATATTAGGAACCATTTCTTCACGGAAGGGGTTGTGAAGCATTGCAACAGGCTGCCCAGAAAAGTGGTAGAGTCACCATCCCTGAAGGTGTTTAAAAGACACGTAGATATGGTGCTTAGGGACATGTTGTACTTGGCAGTGTCAGGTTAACAGTTGACCTTGATGATCATGAAGGTTTTTTCCAACCTAAATGTTTCTATAGCTCGTACGTGGCTTAAATTCTGGACACCTCCCCAACAAAGCAGAATCCCAAACATGATCTTTTCCCCGGGCTCCATTGGTGATCCAGGAGGAGAATTAAGCAGCTTTGGTTGCTGATCTAAAAAGCTGCGTCCAGAACTAAGGAACTTGTTGTTCTGTGTTCACTGGCTCCCAGGCCTGAGGGAATGTTTGAAATCCCTGCACATCTCCAAAACGGCCAGCAGGAGATCACTGTGGGCTGCAGATCTTCAAGCTGACTCCTCAAGGTTGACGCGAAGAATGTGGTTAGAAATGGTACAGAGGAGCATGAGGTGCCAATGTCCTTAAGTGTTTATAGCACCTGATTGATCAAAGTTTCCCATATAAAGGGATCCAAACCAGAGCTTCTGACAGCAAAGCTGTGGGTTACCTTGTCAGAGTGAGGAGCATCACTCTCCTGTTTCATCAGTTGCCTGTTGAAGTTGGCTGTTACACAGCTCAGGGTGCAAGGTCAAGGCATTCTGATGAGGAAGGGGACACCTGTCCTGAAGTCCCCAGACTGCTTAGGCATTTCATATTCTACAGGCACTTGATTACCAACTCCACCCCTGCTCTGGAGCAGGGAGTCTAGCCCCCCACAGTGCTGCTGGCCACCAAGACAAGTCCAGGTGGTCTTTTGTTGTCTTCTAGGGGAGTGAATCTGGTGTTTCTGGCTGCAGAGTGACCCACTGTCAAGGTGATGGTGGCACAACAAGCTGTGGTTGTCTGCCAGCAGAAGCCTGCGTATGTGTAGGTGTTGGTACACTTGCAATAAAACCTTCATAGTCATCTTCTTGCTTCTAATGTATGCAGTACAGAGCCAATCTTCTCCTTCTGCCCAAAATGCCACAGACAGGTTTGACCACTTGCTTATGTTCTGTGAGGGCACTAGATGCATCAGTGGACAGGGTGGAGGGGATTTAGGCAGAAGAGATTCTGCATAGTGAGAGATAAGGAAACTGGGGACTGAGAAGAGTTACAGCCGGGGAATGCCAAAATCACGGGGGAAAAAAAAACAACAACTTTCTCTATAGAAAACTGTGAAATTCAGGGTTCCTGTGATTCACCATGAATGATTTTTATAACCCTGCTTCATTTAATACAGAAACTGGAAAGTATTGAATGAATTAAGCAGGACGGTAGGAAGAGAAGGAAGCAGTTCAGTGCTGCTTTGAAGGACTGGATTATAGCAATGCCTGTACCACAGAACTCCTCTATTGTGTTAATCAACTTGTTTAAATATGATTTTTCACAGAAAGGGGAAGCTGGGGTCTCAGTTACAGGCATGCTGAGCAGTCCGAACTGATAGAGAAGTTGAATGGTTTAGATATGTAAAGCCTAGGTAATGTGAAGAGTTCTAGAAAGTATCAGATTGATTTCTTTGCTAACTAGGCACTGAATCACTAAATATAGAAACATAGAATCATTTTGGTTTGAAAAGGACTTCAAGATTATCACGTCCAACAATTAACCTCACACGGCCAAGTCCACCACTAAACCATGTCCCTAAGAACCTCATCTGCACATCTTTTTAACACCTCTAGGGATGGTGACTCCACTGCTTCCCTGGGCAGCCTGTTCCAATGACTGACAACCCTTTCCATGAGATTTTTTTTCCTAATACCAATCAGAACCTCCCCTGGTGCAACTTGAGGCCATTTCCTCTCATCCTATCACTTGCTGCTTGAGAGAAGAGACCAACCCCCTCCATGCTACAACCTCCTTTCAGGTAGTTGTAGACAGTGATAAGATCTCCCCTCAGCCTCCTGTTCTCCAGGCTGAACAGCCCCAGTTCCCTCAGCTGCTCCTCATCATACTTGTGCTCCAGACCTTTCGCCAGTTTTGTTGCTCTTTTTTTGGACACCTATTTTAAGCTCTTTATATCTTGCATTTCTTCACCTGAAATATGCAGATAATATGGTTCCCTTTGAAAATAAACTAGTAGTTTTTTGGTTGCTAGATACTATATCAAGGAACACTAGAAAAATTCCACAAGAAAATTAATCATTCAGTTTGCAGAGCATGTTCGAAGGGAGCATTTTAAACAAAGCATATGGTCACACACTGAACACTCAGGAGAAAGCCAGATTTTAAGTATCTGTTCATTGATTGAAGTTTGCCCTCCATTTTCTGCATTAAAATGGGCAAAGATCTTGCAGAAGAGTTTGTATATGGCTGTATAGTGAAGAATGACATCATAGTGCATAGATGTGGCAAGATATGGATTATGGCATCTGCAAGATTTTGAATTTGTGTTAAGATATAGCTGAAGGTGCTGTAGGCTACTGTGTTTTTTCTAATGTGTTAAGCTCTCTTGCTTTTGCAGCCTCACTTAGTTTGTGTATGTTCTATCTTGCAGCTCCATTCCACACTCTGTTCTGTGTTAAACTGATGATTCAGTAGTGATTTAGTATATATTGGTGCATATAGACTGTGAAATTATACCTTAAAATGATTCAAGGCAGACCTAGGGGAAAAAAAATATCTTATTCTAAATATGTTTTCCTTATCCAGGTAATTGATGATCAGAGATGGCAGAGTCTGTGCCAGGAGTACAAATCACTGCATAGATGGCTTTCAACTGTGAAATTGGTCAGCCCATCCAAGGTCTGGGCTTCTTAAAATATTGAGTATTAAATATATTTTCAGCTCTGTATAAAATCTGAATAAGAGTGTTGTATTATCTTCCTGATACTTTTCAAGGTTTTTCACAGCCTTTTTAACTCCTGTTTAGGATTTTGGTACTGCAGATAAAGCTACTGAATTTATCTTTCTGTTGCGTATGCTTTATTTTTAGTATACATTGGGAAAAAAACCTTTTCTGTGCTCTACTTTTATGGTTTTTGTTTGAATGTTGTTCACATTAGCTATTCAGGTTTTGTTAGCATTAGATTAATGCTGCAGCACTGTTAAAAAGCTGTGGTGGTGTAAAGGCGCAGTGCTGATCTGCCTGCAGGGACGGGCTTCTGCTTTTTTGGTGAGGGTTTTGGGGGTGGTTTTTTGGTTGTGTGGGTTTTGTGTGTGTGTGTTGTTTGGTTTCATTTTGTTTGTTTGTTTGGGTTCTGTTTGTTTTGGTTTGGGGTTTTTTTTGGTTGTTTTGTGTATATTAATGTTTTAGGATCAGTTGGTTTATTGCCTGTTACAGAAGTACTTGCTTGTCCCCAGGAAGATGAACAGAATTTTATGAAGGTTGTGCAGACTTTGAACACTAATGATTTGTGCCAGCATCTTCCCTTCAAAAATGCTCCCAGCCTTGACTGAAGTAAGAAATGATTTCTAACATATGACTTGATGATTTGATAGTATCTCTAAACCTGGATGGGTCAGAAGCAGGAGAAGCCTCTGTGAGGGTTAGAACTTTGGCACAAATCCCGGTTAAAGTCGACAGTGAAGTGTTGTCAGAGGAGTGGTACAACTGGAGGTGCAGCTCACCAGCTGCCAACCCAACAGCACTGCTCTGCCTCTGAGAAAAGTTCAGGTTTGCTGGTTTATTTTAAAACATTTTGCATTGTTTACCTGTTTAGAATTCAACCACTCGTTGTTGGTAATGAAAAGCCTCATCCGTGCCATATTATCAGACTTTCCTTTCGATGTTTCCATACAAACTTCTGCACTTCATTTTCAGGATGACATGTGAGCCAGACAGGTAGAATTGGAAACTTAAGTCTTTTTTACCCTAATTATGTTGAAGGTACTTTGCCAGCCAGTGTATTAACCAAGTACATCACAGTAATGTATGATTTTGCATCAGTTGTGCATCTAAATTATAGCTTTATTAAATTATAACAGTGTTAGAAATCTATTCGGCCCACCTAAATATCAATACTGTAATTTACCTCCCTTCTCCTTCTGTTCTGAGAAAGTTTCTTAGCCATCTTGGTGACTCTGTCTGGCTGCACATTTAAACAGAAGACATTTGATTGAAGTGATAGAAAAATTCTTGAAACTGTCAATTTTAAGCTGTTATAATAGATATACATATTTAAGAATTTGGAATTGAGTTAGCAGCAGCCAGATCAATGCATGTGCTTTTTCAATGCAGCTTTCTCAGATGATTTCTATTCTGGTCTAACTTGAGTGAAATAATTTAAGATCAAAAAGCCCAGATTTGGTGTTTCATTTTAGTATGTTGAATATGAACTTTAAAGGCTCTACATTTGAATTTCTGATCCCAAGAGGGGATAAAACTTGATAACATTTCTGAACTTCTGGTTGGGAAGCCTTTTGATGTAGAATGCTTCTTTGGTTCTTAAGCAATTTTTCTTTCTTAGTCGATAGAAATCACTTGTGCTGGTTGGATGGAGGAGGAAAAGATCAATATAAGCTTTAAAATATTTTGTTGTTGTTTTAATGACTTTTAGACTATACTGTACCCAGCCCCCTGGTGAATGAGCTGTTCATTGTAGTGACCACTTTCCTGTGACTTGGCTCTTAGTGTATTTTCTAACAGCAAGGTGACACTGCCATGGGAAGATTTGTCATGTTTGGTGATAATTAGCATCACTGGGAGAGGCTGAGCAGGAAGTTCAAGGTCAGAGTGTTTCCTTGAACTGGTTTCTCTTTTCCTTTCCTAGGGAGGTGATCCCTGCAAGAGGGATTGAGGCATTCCTGGAGTTGAATGGGGGAGGATAGATTTTTGTGCTTTTCTAGATAATTAGAGACTTTTAGTTCCCTTCCGCAGCTTTCATGAGCATTGATTTTCACTGAGAAATAAAAAAAAAAAATCTAGGGGAAGAGAGAAAGCAGAAGGGACTGCATTACACTTCATTTATGAGAACTTGAGCTAAAATCCCAAACATATCAAAAGAGAAAATATACTCAGCAGACCTGGTATTTTTTAAGTGTTTGTTTTCCTTAGAAGACCAGCTTGCTACTGTGTGGTTTTGGTAATGTCCAGTCAGCAGAGTCCTGGCCATGAAACAGCAATGGCTTTGCCAGCGTGGGGATTTTTCTTGAGCAGTATTTCAGGACTCCTGTTCAAATCCTTCCCTCTCTGTGATCGTGCTCAGGTTAGTGAGTTTTTTTAATTTTTCCCTTCAGGAGCTTAATGCTGCATTTTAAATGGGAAAATGTAAATTTAGAAAAGTAGATAAAAGAGGTATCTTTTGGAAATGTCATTTAAAAAATATTACTTTAAATGTAAACACTGAAATAAGCATGTTAATCTTTTTTATACTCAAGATTTCCTTGCTCTTCTCTGCCAGAATAATAGCGGGGCTGTTCCCACTGTAACTGTCTGCATAGTGTGTAGAAGAAGGAGGTGATATTGCGAGTAATTTTTTTGTTCTGGAAAATGTTTTATTCAAACATAATTAAAATAGGATAAAAAACCTGAGTAACACTTGTTATTCTATTATATTAACTACCCTCTTCACTCAAAAACTTTCTTCTATGCGTAGCTGTTTTTGGAGTACTCTTGGTAAAGCATCTGGGCAGTTTCTGTCTTGCTGGCAAGTTCTCATGAATGCTCTTTTTAATACATGTTGCAAGATTTATTCTTTGCTAAAGTATTGATTGAAAAATAATCACCTAATGATTTTTTTTTCTTTTTTTTTTTTTTTAGTAGAATACTATACTAAACCAGTAAAATAATAAGGCAATATGGGGTTTGCTTATTGGTGAGATGACCACAGAAAAGGTCAAATAATCAATCCTATGACATATAATTCTTAAATTTAGCAGTTGGTTTGGAGCATTCTAACTTGTTGGTGAACAAAAGTGTTTGGAAGCAGATGAGGTCATTGCCCCATGCTCTTTCTGGCAAGTAGGAAGCTATTGCCATTTCTTTTTCACCCATGGAGGAATCAAAAATGAGAGAAATTGGATGGTCTCAGATGTGGTTCTGGGCTCCCGTGTTCCTACATGGTGTTCTTTACATGTGGATCACATAATGCACTTTCAAAATGTAGCATATAAAAAAAAAATGCATTTACTGTCGGGGGGTTCGCTGGGGTCAGAAGCTGTGGGTCAGGGTCAGGATGAGGCCCAGTGAGGGGACCTGGGGTAAGACCTGGCCAGGGGGTTGGTGAGCAAGGTTGTGGGGACAGGGATGGGCCAGGACAGGGGTACCTGGTTTGTGAGACCCGTGGTCAGGCAGGGCTGGAGATGGTGTCCCACAGCCTCGCTCGGGCAGGTGCTAATGGTCCCAGGGGCTGGAATGGGGCCATGAGCAGGGTGGGGGGAGTCTTGGGGGCAGGCAGTGACATTGGGATCCCTGGAGTGCCCGAGGTGCTGCATTTGTAAACTGACATCTTGATTTCTGCCAGCGCTAACAGAAATGAAATGTATCGGGCAGTATGAACTCTGGAAAAAACAGAGCATTTAGCTGTCCCAGCTCTTGCAAGCCGTGCACCACAAAAGCTTAAGATGAGTTTTAGGAACTGGGGCTGACTCTGCACAATATCATTTTACTCATTATGGAAATTATTGACAGGAAACTTGACCGCTGGCTTACAAATAAGCACAGTCGTGTAAACGGCTGTTTTCACTGGTGCAATTATAGACTCTCGTAACGCTGTACAGTAAAGTTTCAAAGAAGGGCAGTTGCTTTAGCAAACATCTAAATGAGCCATCTTGTGTGGATATGTGGCTGTAGTCCCTTTGGTAGCTCTGGGAATGACTATGCTTTTGGTGTACTGGAGATTTTCTTTTTGCTGCTCAAGTAACAGAGTGCACAGCTGGATTCCAGCTGAGTTTGGATAGAAATGGTTTATGGGCTCTTGCTCTCTCAGGAAAGCTGAATGCTAAATCTGTTCACTTCAACTTGTATTGCAAGTTGAAGAATGTGCCACAGCACCTTTTCAGGTATGAATGTTTATTTCACAAGGTTCAATTGCAACCTTTTGATAATTTCTGCAAGCTCCTGACTCTATGCATTTCTCTTAATAGCACCATTTTAGTCCGTATACATCACTAATTTCTAAACATAGAAACACTAACCAAAATAATGGGAAGAAAACCCCTTAATCTAGCTATTTTTAATTAGTGCATGTTCCTATAATGAGCTCCATAGTATCTCCTAAAAATAAGATATGGAATTATTGGAAGCATTCTGTCTCACTTTATTGAACTCTGTGATTTATCTCAGACTCAAAGAGCCTGTACTATGAAAAGCCCTGGTTAGTCTCTTCCTTAATTGTTGTGATTAAGTGGAATGGTATCTTGTCCAGCATCTATTGCTGAACGGGACATCAGACACAGTCTATGCTTCTTCCTGAGCAACAGCAAAACAAACTGGTAGTGTCTGAAATTCTGGTTTTGGAAAGAGTTGAACGGTCTAACTGGACTGGAAGGCAGAAACTGGCTGGGGGAATTTGACCTAAGAGATAAAATTCTGTGCTCTAAAGGGCAGGAGCATTGCAGTGTACTCAATAGAAGTCTGCTATATGCCTATCAGGTTGTCTAGCAAAAAAGAACCAGTCCATAAATTACATTATTGTGCAAAATGTAAAACGAGGATAGTGAAAATAAATTAACTAGATTAAAAAAAAAAATAAATAAACTATGTATGTCTAGTAGTTCTAATATAATAATATCAGTGGCTGGTTTAAAAGGATATCAAAACTTCCTATTTCTAAGTGTATTCCAAATATACTTTGTTACTTGTTCAACTCCTAAAAAGAATAACTTTGTTAATGTTATTCTCTTACTGAAGCCTCATCACTGGAGAGATCATCACGCTCATTACCTCTGCACCTTCATTCAGTGTTCTTCAAATTATTCTAGGTGTCACTCTATGATGTGTCCTTTTTTGTCTATTTATTCTTCCATCCCATCTCACTCCACTGTATTGTGGCCCTGAACTATGTGTGTGATAGTGAAGTTTGTTGATTTATTCCTCATTGCCTCTGTACTGAAGTAATGGGCACAGTTGCCTTTTGAATCCCACCAGGAACAGAGCGTAAGAACTGCGTTGTTTGGCTAAAATATAGCCGTTGATCTGAGATGTGGCTGTGTGCAGTCCTTCGCATTGGTAGCATTGATAGAGGGCTGACCTGCTGGCTGTGAATTCCTTTGGTTTCATGTTTATTCAGAGACCATGCAGTTTATTTCTCTGTCCTTCATGAGCTCAAGCGTGGTTTCCCCCTCACATGCAAAAAGAGCTGCTGAGAATGAGTTTGTCTTGTGGAATGACTCGAGTTCCCTGTTCTTGCCTCAAAATGAAGACAGTCTCAGAGCCCTGCGTGGACAGTGTCCCTGAGTGGCCCTGGGCAGGGTTATGGGGGACCCCAACCCACTCTCTCAGCTCATGAGAGACAGTGTCCCCACAGCCCCTGGCTCTCCTGCCCCCCAAGCAGCCATGCTCTCCTGCTCCCGAGCAGTCAGTTGCCTGAATCCACTTCTCTCTTTTTGAGACAAGCGCCCCAAGCAGCCTCTGCTTGTTCCCAGAGTTCTCAGCCCTCATTCCTTCATCCTAAGGAGATTTTATATCTCAAAGAAAACTGTAACATTATAAAAGCCCATGGAAAGATGAGATGGTGGGCTGGGGAGAAGGTAACATTTCATCTGCCTGTCCTGCCTAGTCTGCTGCTTGTTCAAGGGCTTTCTACCCCTGCAGAATCCCTGTCAGCCCCCAGGACAAGGATGCTTTCCTGATCTGCTTTGTTTCTTAGAGTAGACCTGTGCAAAAGCTGCATAGTGTGGCTGCGAGCACTAAGGGCAGTGTTTTCTTTTTCCCCAGAGGAGTGCAAGTCATGAGCAGGATGATCAACTCTTACACGTCCAGTCTTTGGTGCTGATATTAGAATGCACATTTCCAGCATGGCAGTGGATGGATCTCAATTTGTACACACAGCTCGCTTCTGGTTTTTCATCACTGTAGTTTGTCAGCCTTAGTTGTTGTAACACATGGCAGTTCTTGGGAAAGAGATAAGTTATTCCTTCCAAGCTTGAGTAATGTAATTTGATATTCTAATTTTATGAGTTGGTAGATAAAACTTCATCGCTCCTCTCACCTATGTTTGTTTTGGCTCTGGAAATGTGATATGTACAGGATGTCTTAAAAAATTTAACACATGGAAATAATTCTGCTGTTCTTGTCTTCCACCCTACACTGAGGAACACAATTACAAAACATTTATGGTGCTCCAGAGAGCCTGATATAAGTGTTCTGTACATTGATTTCACATATTAGCTGGTGTCAGTTTTTAGGTTTGTTTGTTTGGGTTTTTTTTAACTTGCTGTTCATAGTGCATGTTTGCTAAGAGATAGCACTCGAATCACAGGGTGTTGTGGGTGCTAATTTGCAAGGGTTCAAAGGGATATGAGCTGTGGGTCAGGAATTCCCTCAGCTGCAAACTGTTTTGAAATACAGAGTATGCTAGACAAGTACAGTGTTACACTGTTTTCTCACCCTTCTTTCTATATCCCATCTTGGCACCTGTTGGAGACAGGATTTGGGGCTAGGTGGATCTTTCTAACAAGATCTGTACTGAGCCAGCCCACTTTTTGTTACAATTTTATGATATTCAGGGTAGAGGTATATGATAGGCAAAATGATATTCACAATTCTGGATAAGTTAACAAAGTTTCCTGTAAAATCATCTCATGGTGTAGCAAGCATTCTTTCCTATAATATTTGATTTCATTAAAGGTGAATAGTGTCACTTTAGTGGAAGCTTAGACAGTGTTTAAGTGGTGTAAAAGTAGGCCTTTTGTCCTCAGAGTCATTGGAGAGGTAGTTACTGTAGTTGAACTGCACTGGGTCCTTTCAGCATAGCTTTATGCATATAGTGTATATTTTGCTCAGTATTTGTACAAAACCTGTAATCTTAAGTGATACGTGCTGTTCTTTGGCGCACAAAGGTTTACCTTCTGTTTAAAAGGAACAATGTGGTGTACTTCATGGTTGGAGTGACAGCAAAGAGAAAGGTGGATCAGAACCATCAATCACTATCGTTAGCAAAGAGTAGATGAAGGCTTTCTGTGCTTCTTAAACACCCAATGGATCAGCTCCAAAAGCTTCTAATTTAATGCTTTTGAATAATAATTTAGATTATTCATCCAAGTCTGGCTTTTGCTTTTTGCTGAGTCTTTCTGCCTTGATGCTGGCAGCACTGGTTTCAAATGAAGAAAGCCAGAAGAGAAAGCAGAAATATCTACTTCAGTCATTCTTCCTTGTGTTGCCAAATAACTTTCCATACCACACAGAGTTGCTTTGGCCAGGAGAAGCAGCACAGTCTTGTAGCTCTTGGCCCAGGTGTGAAAGGTTCCGCATCCCCTGCTTCCTTTCCCTAAACAGGTTGGTGCCAGTGGGACAGCCAAGGGACACTCATGTCCTTAATCTGCCCTGGCTGTCACTCATCTGGATGAAAAACTAAACTTTCTATCCTGGAGACTGAGCATGCAGAGTTGAGCGCTGCCCTCCTTTTCCACACCAGGCTTCTCAGGAGATCTGCCCTGATATCTCAGTCCCTCAGGGGTAACACTGATCAGAGCTTTTGGGTCTTGATTTTTGAACCATTTCCTGGGATCAAAGGGAATTCAGAGGAAAATGAAGTCCTGTTTGTTGGAAAGCTGAGACATCTGTAGGCCCCTGGAAATGTCTGAGTTCAGTTTCGCTCATCTTTCCACAAGGGAATCATAGGGACAGATTCCCCAAAGTATGTAAAGAGAGCATGTGGTCTAAAAGATAATCTCTTGGCACTGCTTCTTCTTACTTTCAGTAGGGAGGGATAATCTTTTGGCCTTCAGTTCCCCTTCTTGCCTTCCAACAAATGATGGAGACTAAAGAAGAAAGAACAAGGCACAGATCTAAGCTGATTACCCAAGAGGTATGTACTCAAAGGTACCTTTTTTGAAATTGGTTTTTTCCTCCCTTCAGGGAGAAAAGACACCTATATGAATTGAAAGATTTAATGGCAATTTATGTATAAGTAATTATTCTTCCAACTGGAATTTCAAGTATGGTGAATGTAGGCTTAAGAGGAATAAAAGTATACCTGCCCTAGCAAAGTTGTAGCCACTTATGTTTTTCACTTTGCTTAGGAACCTGAATCTGAGGGAAAAAAGCTTTCTTGTCACTCATGAAAAACTGTATCTGTCTGTTTCCACAAAGTACCACCAGTGCCACTGTGAGTTTCTGTGCACTTATGTCTATCAGTAGCACAGCTGCTGCTGCAGATGACAATTTTTTATTCCTGCTCTTCTCTTCCCATGACTAAGGGGAGAAGACCTGATACAGAAAAAGAAGTGGTCTCTTGCTTACAATACATTTACTAGTGTGCCATCTTATTTGTTCCACCTCTGAGATACACATAGTCTTCCCTATCTTTTGTGAGGCTCTGAAATTTATCAATCCCAATATCTGTACTTTTGATATATATGATTGTCTGAAAAGATTTGCTTCCTTGTTTTTGACTTGGAGGTGTTTGTTCTTTTTCATGTTAACCCTTCCCAGACTGCAAATCAAAGACATAACTTCAGCTCCCATGTCTGTGCATTAAAAAACCAAACCACCTCAAACCCAAACTTTTGGCATCAGCCTAATACCAATGAAGATAAAAACCTGAAATACCATGTAACATTGCGACCTTGCTTTCACAAGTGATCCAACACTGGTGCTCAATTTATGATTTCTACTCTTTTATATCTATCTATCTATATCTATCTATCTATCTCTCTCTCTATATATATATATAAAACCAAACCAAACAAACCCACAACACTTCAGTAGGAGTGAGATAAAGCTGTGTCAGCATGTTGTGCCTAGTCTTCCACTTACCCTCTTCCGTTACAGAGGTTTATCTTTGAAACTGATATATAGATGCTGAAATTAGATGTTCTGGCAAATCCCAGCTCTTCGTTCGAGTGCAGAAAATGTTGCAGAAAGCTTGAGGCTAACCAGAATCAATTATGGTTGGTTGTGAGCCTTTTTAGTTTTTTTCTTTCTGTCAGAGTCCACAGAAGGGAATATGTGGTGAGTGGCAAGTCTGAAGATGTCCCCAAAGCAAACCAATGGGGAGTATCACTTTGCAAGCAGTTTCTGTAATAACTGCAGACCTTAAAGCAAGCTGTACAGCTCCAAACCCACCTTTCCTAGAGTTCCTGCCATTAGCCAGGAGCTTTCAGTCTGAGAACCGACAGCTGACTGTAGCTTCAGACAAAAGGAGGGATGGAGACATTGTCCAGAGTGGGAAACTTATGGAGCTGTACAAGAATCTTGCAACAAAGATACCAGTGGATTATAAGCCATGCAATATGGATGTTGGATCTTTGAAAGTCTTTGAATAAAGCATGAAAAGCAGACCAGGATTGAATACCTGAATACCTGTTGTTAAATCCCTACTCACTGTCCACATCTCCTGCAGTACACAGGTGGTTTTATTAATTTAGGGCATTACCTTTGCTGAATATAAATAATTTTAATTTAATTGGAATATTTCTAAATAGGCAAAAGTCTCTTCAGGTAATAGGAATATTAAAATCAGTGTTTAAAAATATAGGAGATGAAAACATGTTCTGCTGATCCTCATTTGCTGCAGAGACAGAAAAATAACTATGTGCTCTTTAATGTAATATAACTTGTGATAAAAACCAGACCTGGTGTAGTAAGTGCTATGCTGGGAAGCCTGGATGGAATATGCAGCCTATTTTAGTAGAAGCTGATCTTGGAAAGATATTAAGTGAAGATAGTCATTAAAGAAAAAGAAGATAGTAATTAAAGAAACTGAAGAGAGTCATTACAGACACGTCTGTGTCAGAAACAAAACTATAGCTCTATTGTGGTTTAACCCCAGCCAACAACTAATCCCCACACATCCGTTCTCTCACACCCCCTATGGTGGGACGAGGGAGATAATCGGAAGGGTAAAAGTGAGTAAACTCGTGGGTTGAAATAGAGACAGTTTAACAAGTAAAGCAAAAGCCACACATGGAAACAAAGCAAAACAAGGGATTCATTCTCTACTGCCCATGGGCAGGCAGGTGTTCTGCCAGCTCCAGGACAGCAGGGCTCCATCACACGTAAGGTTAATTTGGGAAGACAAAAGCCATCACTCTGTCTTCCCACCTCCCTTTCTTCTTCTCCTTCCCATTTTATATGCTAAGCATGATCTTATGTGTTATGGAGTGTCCCTCTGGTTAGTAGAGGTCAGCTGTCCCAGCTGTGTCCCCTCCCAACTTCTTTTCCACCCCCCAGCCCACTCACTGGTGGGTGGTGTGAGAAGCAGAAAAAGCCTTGACCCCGTGTGAGCACTGCTCAGCAGTAAAGAAATCATCCCTGTGTTATCAACACTGTTTCCAGCACAAATCCAAAGCACAGCCCTGCTGTAGCTACTATGAAGAAAATTAACGCTATCCCAGCCAAAACCAGCAAAAGCTCTTAGAGAAACCATCTGGGAACTGTAATTTCCTTTACAGGTATGCTTCAGTGAACTGGTGTTCACATTGATCCTCTCCAGTAATTCCTCCATACTGCATCATATTACCCTACTGGCAGAAGTCAAGATCCGAAATGTCATCCATTTTTAAGGGATTTACCCATTTAATTGACAAATGATCCTTAGCCACATGTTATCAGGAATAGTGAAATGAAATAATTTGGGAACTGGGCATCTAATACAGAAGGTGTAATATCCCCTGAATCTGAAAAGACCATTGTCATTTCTCATGAATAACTGCTTTGTTCTCACTATGATAGCCAGTGTGCCTGGCAGGCTTTGCATGAAGAAATTGGAAGATAAATAATAGCCCATTGCAACCGAAAAAAATCAGCATCTTTCTTGCAGTAGGTAGCAGTACCAGGGAGGGAACCAGCACCAAGGCTTGCAGGGTCAATTGGGTAGAGAAAACCTGCCCCCAGAATATCCTTGTGCATTGTAAGTCAAGTAGGTACTATTTCTAAAACATCTTGTGGTCTCTTCAAGTGTCAAAGCTCGTCTGAACGGGTGATAAATGGTGTATTGCAGACTGGAGAGGTTGCTGCTATATATCTTCATATAGCTCTCCAGAGCCAGATAAAGTACCGGAAAGAAGCAGCAGCAGTAATATTCATGGGTTTTTGCTGAGAAGGCTCTGGCTCACTGTGCTGATTAGCATGAGAGCACAATTTTCAACATACTTCTTTCTTCATTAAGACTTAAGTTATCAAATTCATCTCTCAGTTCATAGCAACTCAAAGCAGAAACGGTGGTCACTTTCACGAACTTTATAGTGAAGTTAACAAACCTGGCTTATTCTCCTGTTGGAGTCAAAGCAAAAAATGTGAATGTATTGTGTCTAGTATCTTTGTTCTCGGATATCTTGGTCCTATTGCTGCACTAAATGTGTTTTTTCTTACGTTCATTAAAATGGTCCCTTTAAATAGGCCTACATTTAGCCTACTAAGGGAAAAGTATCTGCTTTAGAAGTCAGCACATCCCCTTGGAAGCCTTTCTAGCAGTTTTACCTATGTGGATTTATAGCTAATGCTTTCTGATTTGTCCTAGAGTAAAACATGACTATGATCAGTAGCTGAGTTAGAAGCCTTCTTGGATGAGACCCAGAATAATACTTGTACTTTGGAAAAGTCCTCCTAATAGCCATAACCACAAATTTCCTCAGTAAATGTGATAAATGTTTATTTTTCATTTCAAGGGTAAACATTAAGATCATCAGTGCTCTTACAAAATCAAAGTGGGGAAATTATGCTCTGTAATGAAAGCTGATTTTTAGAATGCTATAGTGTTCTGAAAACATTAATAGTGCATTTACCAAATTATTTATAATGGTCATCTGGTAACAAATTTGAGCAGGTGTCTTTTTCAATGGCCAGAGGTAAATAAGAACATATCATACTTACTTCTGAGCTGTTCAGATTTAAAGAGTAATTAGTTTTCACATATTGGAGTTGATGATACTATGAAAATCCTCTTTTGATAATTCTCTTTATATTTACACTAAAGAGCAAGAAAACTCTGCTTACTTAAAATAATCCTGTTATTTATTTTTTTTTCCGTTTGATCTACCAAGATATGTTTGCCTGGTGAACCTAGAGAATATTTACAGGTTTATAAATGCAAATTTCTATCAGAAGTTATCATTGTATTAAATTGGAGATTTGTCATGCCTGTGATCTGTGATAAGAGACACTAAGGAAAAAAACACCAAGTAGGCATAATGCTTCTGTAGTTTAGGAAAGAAGAGTGGAGTTCTGGTTGTAGAAGTTGCATCAGCAGATTAAATATCCAGAGGTGCTTGTTATTAGCAGAAAATGTGACAATTATTGTTATGATGGAAAGTTTCCTTCCATTTTAATGGATCTGCACACATGATTAAAGGGCATAAAAAGAAAAACAAACAATGAAACAGTAAAAAATATGTGTAGTTTACATTGTGGTAGGGTGGATGTCTTAGTGTGTTATTTTGTGGAGCTACAACTGCAGACAAAGACTTCCAAGCAGAAGGTATGTAGTACTGTCGATTTGCCAGCACTATTTGCATGACAGAAAACATGGTTTTTCCCTCAGGGCTTCAGAGATTTCCTGAAAATTTGGCTTTTTTTGTGCTAAAACGTTAATGAGCTCATTTCCATGCATCTCCCCTGAGTTATGCTGTCTCTGAAAGCAGGTAGCGGGGTGCAGGTGATAACTTCAAAAACAGTTGTCCAACTTAAGCCAGGTTTGAAAGAAAGATGAATTTCCAATGACTGTCATACTGTGAGCTTTGGACATGGGAGAGTCAAATACAAAGCTTCACTTTGAACTTGTGAGTTCTCCACTGTCTAATATTACCATGCGAAAGAGCTGATACAAATGCCCCATGGATTGGTACCTTTGCCAATACTTTTATTGTTCTGGTGTTTGTAAATAAAAGAAAGATTAGGAAATATAAACCAAAACAACCTCATCAGCTTCTACTGTTTTGTTTCTGTGTCTGGTCTGGTTCTAGGAAAATTCATACCCCACAATAGAGCTGCAAGCAGCGTAGTGTTCTATGGTTTCTTTTGGAACATGATGTTGTTTCTGACACCGCTCCTCATGTGTGTAAGCATCACTCCTATTGTTTGTAGATTTTTGAGGAAAAAAATAAAAGCTTATTTTTAAAAATGCTTATTTGACTTATAGTTCATGTAATAAATTCAAGCCAAAAGGCAGCTTTTACCTTGGAATCATAGAAACATAGAATCATTTTGGTTGGAAGAGACCCTCAGAATCATTGAGTCCAGCCATAACCTAACCTAACTCTATCACTAAACCATGTCCTTAAGAACCTTGTCTAAATGCCTTTTAAACACCTTCAGGGATGGTGACTCCACCACTTCCCTGGGCAGCCTGACAACCCTTTCACTGAAGGAATTTTTCCTAATATCCAATCTCAATCTCCCCTGGTGTAACTCAAGACCATTTCCTCTTGTTCTATCACTTGCTACTTGGGAGAAGAGACCAACCCCCTCCATGCTACACCCTCCTTTCAGGTAGTTGTAGACAGCAATAAGGTCTCCCCTCAGCCTCCTGTTCTCCAGGCTGAACAGCCCCAGTTCCCTCAGCTGCTCCTCATCACACTTGTGCTCCAGGCCTCTCACCAGCTGTGTTGCCCTTCTCTGAACTCTCTCCAGCACCTCAATGTCTTTCTCGTAGTGAGGGGCCCAAAACTGAACACAGGATTCGAGGTGTGGCCTCACCAGCACTGAGTACAGTGGCACAATCACTCCTCTAGTCCTGCTGGCCACACTATTCGTGATACAAGCCAGGATACAAGCTTCATATCGTCTTTAAAAGTTCTTAAAAAGGTGTTCTCACAGCATCTTGGGAGTCTTGTTCCAGCCTGTGAGTAGATGGGGGCTGGTCCCACAGACTGCACTGTCTCATGCTCCACACCTCTCAATTCCTTTCAATGGGGAAGAAATTCACAGGCAAATCCAACCCCAGAAACATTCCTGGGTTTCACAGCTCTAACATAGTCTGTGAATGCTGTACCTTCAGTTGACCTTCTTCATCACAAGAAGAAAGATGATCTCTCTCCCAGTATTTGTCTTTATTCAGATGCCTTTTGTAGTGGATTACAAATGTATGAAGCCATTTCTTCTTGCAGCTACTACCATATTCACATCTGTACCTCCCTTAATTGCACTGGATGCAGAAATCTCTCTTAATAGAATGAGTACCAGATTTTTCAGTGTCACTGCAGTCCCATCCATCAAGAACTTTATCTGTCAACTAATTGTATTATCCTTGAGTGTTTTCAGTAGTTCAGCAGCACACAAAACACCTTTACCATTTCTATTTCTATTCTTTAAAAGTAGAAACAGTTCAGATATATAGGCAAATAAGCACAGAGCCAGCTAGTCATATTATGTATTGCTACCTAGAGTAATTTCATTGGATGTCAATATTGATTTCTATTTAATTAGACTGACATTTACAGTGGGCAACAACAAAAAAAATCATATTCTTCGGGGACTGCTGTTGACCTCAACCTGGAAGATATTTTCAGAATCCATCGGAATGCTCCCATATTAGAGATATTAAACAAGGGAACTTTTGCAACATATATTTCCTTGATAACATACCAGGTTGGTAAATCAATGCAGAAAGCAGTACAGTCTCCACCAGCTTCTCTCTCATTTTGAGTGCATTTCTCATCGATGACACTTCCAGCTCCAGCATCATCTGGCCATTTCCAATTTACATGAAGTTTAGAAGAAAAAGTCATGAAGGCTTCTGGACTCTTCCTTGCATAAAAGACTGAAATGCATTATTTGGGGCACAGATTTTGAGGAGGGAATAAAAATTTCATAAAGATTAGGCGGGGAGGTAAGTGAAGATGATACTGGTGGTGTCTCTTTTATGATCCCAGAAGTATTAGGTCATCCTAGTCTGGTTTTGAAACTATGTAATTTGAAAGAATTATATTCCTTTGTGAAAACACATCCTATCTTCAGATTTTGCTGAACACTTTGTATGCATTTTCTAAAGAGCTTGTTATGAAAAACTACGCAAACCATTAATAGGACTTTTAGAGCCTTACAAGCTCTATTTAAAGGCCTTAGTTCTTAATTGGATCCAGCTTTGATGTAATTATGTCTGCAAAAATGTTACGGACTAAGTCCCTAGCTTCACTGAGCATGAGCAGCATCTTTTCTTCCACTGTTCCAGTTAAAACAAAGAGATCTAATTCAGCCGTGGCCTGCAAATCCATCAAGAATGGTGCGAGATGTGATTATGACACAATATTGCAGCCCACAGAAAATGGTGAATGAAAAGTTCCCTTCTCAGACCCATCAGCTTCGCAGCACTTGTGTCACAGGTCAGGACCACTGAGCTCCTGGCATTACAGCAGGAAAGCATTTTGTGATCTCTGCCCTGCTGTAATTGCTGCTGCTCAGTTGACACAATGGGCAAGGACAACAGTAAGAATTCGAGTCTGTCATAAGTGCTTGGATCTTGTACAAAGGTGCTTTTAAGTAATCTGTTATAGTAGTTGTCTATTTTTATTCCAGGCACTATAAAAGCTTATGGGTTTTTTCTTTACAATGTGCCCCTTCATATCTTCTGCCTTTGGCCATGCTGGAGAGGATGGGTTTTACACAAAATGCTTATTTGTAGCTAGTGCTAAGAAAGCAGGAATTGGTGTTTGCTATTTAGATAAAGGCACTGGACTGAATAAATAATTAAATTAAAAATGGAGAGTTATCTAGGCATCAAATTTGTTTAGTGATTTGTCTTCTCAGTGCCACTGTGTATGTATTTCTTTTCTGCATGACAGTTGGTTAATCTGTTTTGACAGCTACTTAATTTTATGAGCTAAGATATAGGGCTGAGCATCTATTAGAAAGTATTTTCTTGTGAGGCACTTGCCTCAGGCCAGTTTCTTGTTTAAATGAAGAGCCCTCTAAAGCACAGTGGCTCAGTAAATGTATCTGGATGTGTTTGAAATATTATGCTGTTTCTGTTACTAATCAGAGAATGGCATAGAAATTAGACTGAAAATCAGTGTGTGAAAATCAGTGTTACTATGGGATTCTTGTTTTCCTCTGTTTTCTTTTGAAGAGGAGCTGACTAGTCTTTCCTCATTTTAATTTTATGTCTTTTCTCCTTTTAGTATGCCGTTATTTTAGCTTTCCCTCCATCAATATTTGTAAAGTGCTATGATTTTAAAAGTTGCACATTTTATGCTGTTCTGGCTGATCAGAGATGGGCCGTTGAGTAATCTTGGTTGAGCATTTGAAAGAAAGAGGAACCAGCAGCCTCCCTTCTCATTGTCTTTATTGCGAGCAGGGAAATGAAATGAAAAGGCTAAATTAGTGTTCAACTGTGCAAGGGTAACATGAGCGAAGGCTGCAGCAGCTGAAGGATAATGTCATGGCAAACTAAGTCCAAGTCCTGGTGGCCTCTTGCATCCAGCCAAGGCTACCTCAGCTTCTTCCAGCATCTGTGTGCAGGTGCAACTAAAGCCATTGGAACAGGAAGAGTTGCTCCCTGTGCCAAGGAGAATTTCACTTATTTTGTGTTCTGATGATATTCTAACCTCCTTCTGTTGCAAGCTTCTGTAATATCATTTTGGTGCTCAAAAGGAACCAGAAATGTGTTGATTCCATTCAGGGAGAGGAAGGGAAGGAGAAAAAAAAAACATTGACTATATATTTTGCTTGTCATCAGTATTAAATTCTCAGGTACCTACAATGACTGCAAGACAGCAAAAGATCTGGTGGGTTAAGAGACAATGTTGAACAGCTGAGTAGGGGAGAAAAAATGTGTGATACCTCAGAATTCTCTGCTTATGGAGGATTAATGACCAAAAGATTCGGAGAAAGAAACTGCTTTTTGAAGAAGCATGGTTTTTTCCATCAATATATCTCCAGTCAAGATAAAAATAAAAAAAGTGTGTGGTGGAAAGATGGAATGGGTGAGAGGAAATGTCTTCTGTACATAGTTAATCTGTTAGAAGTAAAAAGATAACCATTTCTCAAAAATATATCCTTGGTAGCTGACCTCTAAACCTATTTTTAATCTCTATTTTTATTCATTTCTATTTTCTGACAGGTGACAGTTAAAAAGCCATCTTATTTCCTACTGAAATGTTTTATTCCCTTTCAATTTGCCTTCTGGAGTCTTAAAATGACAAAGCTATTCCTAGTCCTGTCCTTGTGGCATTTAAACAAAATTGAACAAAATGTGTATACTATTTGAACAGAAGCTATAAGAAAGGGCAGCCATAAGAAGTGTGTTTGTGTTGTTATTTGAGCTATGATACTGCTTTGCACTGTGTAACCAAATGCAAATATTGTGTTTAAAGAAAAATGCTAAAGAGAGATACAAAGACTGGGAAATAACTGAAAAAATGAAAGGGCAGATGGGGAAAAGAACAGCAGAGAATCTTAAAGGTGGATTCTCGTTGGGCATGTGTGACAATAACGGTGAAAAAATACAAAGTGGAGCAGTATGTGCAGGAGAGGACAAGAAAAGAGAAAGTAATAGAGATTAAAGGAACAGTAGAAAAATTGTAATAAAACATTAACAGAAGAATGAAGATACAAACAATATAAAATTTGAAATAAGATAAAACTGAGCCTTAAGAGGCTAAGTGAGGAATTAAAGCAATAAGAAAATAAAATACAGAGTTGTAGTAAAGTGGTGTCTTCGGCAGTTGATGTTTAAGAAATGTTGCATGTAAATTTTCTCAAATAAACTGGTAATGTTGTGGCACTAATAAGCTTGCAAAAATTTGTGCTTTCAGGGAAGGTACCATAAAAAAGTAACTTCCTGGACTACCCTAGCTATTTAGAGTTTTAATAAATAAAAGGTTAAAATCAATTAATGGAGATTCTCTGTTAAATACTTGCTGGTAAAAATGCCTCTTAGAATGCTGTTTCTAGGATTACAACCCCTGTAGTTTTTTAAATATCCCAGAACTGGTAGAGTTCCCATAACTTGCCTTAAGCAATTATTTCACAATTTAAGAAAGCTGTGAAGAGGCTTCGGCCTTTGTCTTTTACTCAGTTAAATGCACATTTGTGAGCTAATGTAAAGCAACTCTTTCAGTATTAGCTTTTGTCCCTTAACAAAACTCTTTCCAAGACCCTGCATAAGCTGTTGGTTAGCTGAATTGCAGATGTGTTTGAAACAATCTTTTTAGCTATTTCTTTCACTCCCCAAGTCATCTTGTGGATCTCCTGTGGTTCTTCTTTGGCCTCTCTGCAGTTGTTCTTTCTTTCCTCTACACTATTACACTATGCAGAACTAAGAAGCTTGATTTTGTGTGGATACCACGGTGTTTTACCACAATAGAAGCAACTGCTGTTGTACCTCTATCTGTGTTGTCTCTAAGTTGTGATATTTAATGTGAAAGTCAGAAATAAGCACAGGTAATCAAGATGTGATCTGATCTGGGGTTCTTTTTGATTTTTTTTTTTTTTTTTCCCTTTTTCCCCATTGCAGGTTTGTTGGTTGTTGTTGTTGTCTGGGTTTTTGTTATTGTTTTGTTGGCTAGTTTTGTGTTCGTTTTTGGTTTTGTTCTCTGGTACAATACAAGTATTTTTCCTGAAAGAAATTAAGTTCTTGGACATTTCTTTATGGCAGCACTGCCAAAATGGAGGATGCAGCCCCCAGGTTTGTTGACATAGGCCTCCAGTGCTTGCAGCCAGATGAACGAGCTGTTGGGCTTGTGTAGCAGGCCCTGTGCTGCTCCAGTGCTTCCTCTGGCTTGGAGGTGAATGATGGTTGTGTTGCACCCTGCCAATGGATGATTTCACAGAATCACAGAATGTCGGGGATTGGAAGGGACCTCAAAAGATCATCCAGTCCAATCCCCCTGCTGGAGCAGGAACACCCAGATGAGGTTACACAGGAATGTGTCCAGGTGGGTTTTGAATGTCTCCAGAGTAGGAGACTCCACAAACCCCCCTGGGCAGCCTGTTCCAGTGTCTGTCACCTTCACTGAGGAGAAGTTTCTTCTCAAATTTAAATAGAACCTCCTGTGTTCCAGTTTATTCACACTGCCCCTTGTCTTATCATTGTTTGTCACCGAGAAGAGCCTGGATCCATCCTCGTGACACTCACCCTTTACATATATTTGTAAACATTAATAAGGTCACCCCTCAGTCTTCTCTTCTCCAAGCTAAAGAGACCCAGCTCCCTCAGCCTTTCCGCATAAGAGAGATGCTCCACTCCATCATCTTTGTTGCCCTGCGCTGGACCCTCTCCAGCAGTTCCCTGTCCTTCTGGAACTGAGGAGCCCAGAACTGGACACAATATTCCAGGTGTGGTCTCACCAGGGCAGAGTAGAGGGGCAGGAGAACCTCTCTGCACCTACTAACCACCCCCCTTCTAATATACCCCAGGATGCCGTTGGCCTTCCTGGCCACAAGGGCACAGTGCTGGCTCATGGTCATCCTGCTGTCCAGCAGGACCCCCAGGTCCCTTTCCCCGTTTCCACATTTGCATGTGGAATCTGCTGAGGCAGCAGTGTCAGCAGGCCCCAGGGCTGGCTGTGCATCGGGCCCCATCACACCAGGTGGGGAGAGGGGACATGTGGGTCCCAGCACCCTGATCCCCCCGGATCTGGCAGCTCCTCAGCCCTCTGCTTCCAGGCTAGAGCATGTGGGCAAGGGATGACCCGAAAAGGCAGGAATGAGGCAGAAGGCAAGGACAGATGAAGAGCTTAATTAGGTAAATGGATATTTTTATTTCTTTTTTTTTAAAAACTGCAGCTCGTACAGTTAAAGATCTGAGATCCCCTCCATGCCCTGAGCTAGATCCAGTTTGCTATGCTGAACTGTTATAATTTAATTACAGGCATGTTCAGCATGCGTGTCCAAGTAAGATGCTGCAATTCTCATCCATGGCAGTTGGCAGGTATTCACTATAAATAAATGGGGAAAGTTGAACAGCAGACCTCATTTGTGGGCAGCTATCAAATATTTTACTGAGACAAAAGTGTAGTAACTAAACCTTATTTACCTCAGGCGTACAACTAATATTGTTCAGTAGGATTTTTGTATGTGGCCAAGAGTCCTGCACTGGACAGTGTTGCATGGCTTCCCATGGTGATTTTGGATTTGGTTTGTGTGACCATGCAAGTCTCCCCTAATACCAGTTCCAGTTCTTCAGTGTTCCAGATGCAGAAATGTTCCTTGTTCTTTTCAGTGCAAGTCCAGTCTTTCTGTGGTCTAAAAAGTGACTAAATTACCAAGTCTATTGAACAAGGAACACAGAAGGTAATTTCTACCTGAGTAACCTGATTTTGGATGTTCTAAGCCCAGATGTAAGATTCATCCCTGTTCTCGGTGTTGGCTGCCACAGTTGTTTAAGAAGGTGTCTTAGGATAGGATAGTCAGGTTATGATACTTCTCCAGAATATTTTGACGGCTTCTAGCACATCACAACTCACAGATTTCATAAATTATAGGAGATTACTTGATATTCAATAGCTGTCAATAGATTTTTTATTTTTTTTTTTCCATAAACTTGTCCATTCATTTTGTGAACCAAGGTAAGGGTTGCAAGTCCTTTGGGAAGGGCTAACAGAGATTAGCAGCAAGATGTGTGGAGAAATATCTTCTGTTCAAACATGTCATGTGATACTATCTTTTGATGCCCCATAATCCTTGTATAGGATAGCAGCAAATGAGCATTATGTATTCATTCATCATTCCAGATTTCTTAGATTTCTTTCCCGTCCCTCTCCAGTTTTATCTTTTCCAAGTTCAAAAGTCCCAGTATATACAGTATGTGTCATCTTATGTAATACTTCCTGGTTTGCTTTATTTCAGTTTGAGTTACTGTACCTAATGGGCTCTGTATTCATTCTGCCAGTACTTCTCAACAGTTTATGTGTTTGTTGGGTTTCTTTGTCTGAAGTCCTATCCTCAAGATCTCATTCCTCAGTGGCAATAACTACTTCAGAGTCAACCACAGCATACAATTATTTTCCTCACATGGATCACTTCACTTTTGTTTATATTTGATTATGTCTTTCTTATCATGTAGTGTCTTGAAGTTCTGCAACATTGCGAATTTTCTCCATGGAATAGTTTATATTCCCCACCATATTGTTCATTCCCTCATCCAGATAGAACTTGCCTCCTTTCTGAGGTTTAGTTTGTTTGTTTGTTTGTTTTTCTTTGCTGGTCCAGCAGTAGATATGCAAGAGAAAGTAAAATTGAGATTTCTCTTCAGTCTTGAGCAGGCATCCTAAAGCTTCATGCAAATTTGACTCAAGCCTGTAGCTAAACCTTGACAGCTCCAGAGATACCAGCTGTTCCACCTGCCTGCCAAAGAGAAATTATCTGCCTAAAGGAGACACAGCAAAGACAAGAGGAGATACTGCGACGGCAATTAGCAGGAGAGGTATTATTATAACATCAGAAAGCACAGAAGAGGAAGATACTACAAACCTAACAGCAGAGGCTGAGAGGAGCAGGGAAGGGGCAGCCAGGATAACAGCAGCTTGGTCAGCTGTGGGTTTTCCTCTACTTTTTGCTGAACTGACGGTTATACCAGTTTTTGCAATACGTCTTTGCAAGGTTTTGGTTTAGGAGCTGCAGATGCCATGCCTTTTTCTGCTGATCTATGATACCGATAGTTACGTTACAAGGAATAGCAAGTGTTTCTAACAAGTTACTTCAGATTAACTGATAGCTTATAGATTAGTGTCTGTAAATTTGTTGCTAAGTCCCTGATATTTTTAGAGGAAATTATTATGTGTGTATTAAATATCTTAAATTTCAGCTTTTACAACCACTTGAAAGATATGACTAACATTCACTTAACATTTTATGTCATGCCGTTTGCTCTAACTTTTTTCCCACTTTCAGACTCTAGGTACAGCTCATTAAACACACCTGTGGCAGTAGAACTCCTAAATATTTTGTCATTACACGTGCATCCTCTTGGTACTAAATTAGCGCTCACACCCTACAGGGTTTGTTTTCTCTGTTAACGAAGTAGCCACAAATGCATATGTCAAAGAAATATTACAAGGAGCTCTGCTGGTTGCAGCTTGCTCACCAAATGGACATTGTGTACTGGGAGGAATGGTTTCAAAAAAGAAACGATCCATTTCACTGAATTCAGAAATTTTCATATACGTGTTTCCCATTCACAAAGAACAACTGAATACTTCTAGCCCAGATATTATTTATGTAGTTTACTTTTCTAAAGGACCAGCAGGATGATTATTTCTACTGAAGTAAAATAACCATGTAAAGCAATGTTTGGTTTAACAGTTAACATACTGATTAATCATTGAACAATTAAGTGTTCACTTTCAGAGTGAGATTAAGTCCTATTACTTCCATCTGAAATAATCATTAATACATAATCTACTTTAGTAACTGTTATTTATTCTGTAGCCCATCCTTATTTATAGAGTTTTGTTATCTTTGACCAGATTAAAAAAAATCCGTAAAAGTCCCTATCATGCTATCCCAAAGGAAGCCAAACACTGTGATAACTTGGAATATGTAAACTGCAGTGGATTGACTTAGCTGACAATTTAAGAAGGATCTGTCATCAAGTATAGCAGCTGTACTTTATCTATAATTGAAAGTATTGTTATCATGGGAGAACAATGTAGAACATATTACATCTCCACTCAAGGTCAATGTTGTTGGGGTGGTTTTTTTTATGTTTGTTTGTTTGTTTGTGTTTGTTTTGTTGTTGTTGGGGTTTGTTTGTTTGTTTTTTGTTTTGTTTTGTTTTGTTAAGAAAACTCTAGGAAAATATTTCAAATAAAACCTGTTAGATCATACAATGTGCCTCAATAGACAAAAGAGTATTTGAGCTCCTTAACCAGGGCAATAGTTCAGCTTCCACAGTGGAGTACTTAATAACATTTGCTCGGTGTTCCAGTAGATTTTCCAGTATTTATTCATTCTTCAAAATGGAGTGTATCTGTCTTATTCAAAGATGCCTTTATGAATAATACATTCAACTGTCTAATAACAATATCTTCAGTTTTTAAGGGCCAAAATCTTGCTCTTGTTGCAGCTGTGTCTTTTAAAACCAGAAATGAGCAAATACCCAGTTTTCCTTACAAAGACTCATAGGAGTTTGCTGGGACTGCTGGCAGCAACCAAGCGCATTAACAGAATATGCCATTTACATTGGCTTTGCATGAGGTGACGTTCAGCAGGGGCACCAAATCCTGCAGGTGGAATTTAGCTCCCAACAGCCAATTCCCAACTGCGCTGCTTCGTGTGTGAACCATAAAACGTGTATTGTCTTCCTGAAGACTGACTAAGCAGCTTTGGATATTACAGAGACTCTGTGGAGTGTTTTAATTTGCATAGATTAGTCTTTTTCCTTTTTATTACGTTGACTAATCAGGAGAATTTCTTAGCCCAGAAGTTTATAACCTTGTATGATCGTGTTTGGTTACATAGATAAAATATCCTCTCATTTGCCTGATTATTGCATGAAAACAATACTTTTAGAGAGGTAAAACACTAATTTAACAACCCTTCCTTGCCTTTCTGATTTGTCTTCCCCTTTTTCCTCCCAGAACTAGCTTGTCCAAATCCTCACCTACTTTTTCCACTTCTTCACTTTGGTGAAATCTTCTGATGGCACAGACAGGACTGCTTGGCTCAGTTATCAGGCTCAGAACCAAGTGGAAATATTGAATGTGCATTTGGCAGGGACGGGGTTTTCTGTGGCTTGAGATGGCCACAGAACTGTGCAATCGCGCTTGTCAATTGCCCCTTCCCCACGCTGTGCATGGAGAATGGGGCAAGCCAGGCAGGGAGAAGCAGATGGGGCCACCAAGGGAACAGGGAAAGATGGAGCAGTAGTTCACTGTGGGGAAAGCGTTGGGCAGGCTGAGGACACATCCCTGGGTGTCTGAAGGCAGCTGGGGAGTTGCTCTTGCAGCTTCTTCCCAGGCCACGTGCTGGCGGGCAGGAGGAAACACCCCGATGCTGAACTGCTTCTCCAGGCTCAAAACATTGACTGCCCTGAGTGGGAAAAACAAATACTTGATTTCTCATAAAATTCAGTCAAATAATAGGTTACTGTCTTTTTATTTCAGGAAACAAAGTTATATCAAATTGTCACAGAATGTGCAGAAATGCAGCTATGGTAGTTGATTCACCGAAGTGTGCGAATGCCCGATAAAGCCTCAGAGAAACTCCTGGCCTCTCAGTTTTTCTAACAGATGGATAAAAGAGTGTACAGCACAAATTCAGGCCTGAATACTGATTCAGAGTTTTCACTGAAATCTTCATTAGCAGATTTAGTCTTTCGTATTAATATAAAACGTTTGATAGCCCTGTAATGAAAACAGAAACATTGCCTTGAGTTCTGATAATAAGGAATGAAGCTTAGACATCAGTTATTAGTCAAAAGAAAGACAAATCTAAGGGTGACACATGTAAATCAATCTGGCATCTTAGTTTTGTAAGATTTTCCTAAAGCATAATGGATAGACTCCCAGCAATGGCTACTGTCCCTGCATGGTCCCAGGGCCATCGTAAACAATTCACTTGGTTTCCTTATACAGTCATCCAAACGTTGTTCCAAGCAGGGAGAACAGAGTGAACTGTCTTCACAGATGGATGAACATGCGCTCTGATTTATTCGATTGATTCTGCGGAGCCAGCTGTTTGAGTTAAACCAGGGACCATGAACTAGAGGCCAAGTGGCCATTGGAGAGCAAGGGAGAATGGCTGACAATTTCACAAAGGGACAGGTGGAGTTGCCCTTGTGCTTTGTCACAGAACGAACAGTCAACATGAAGTGGTTTTGCACTCTCACATATGTTTTGTAAATTGCTAATTTCTCACTACCTGATTATTGAAATGATAAATAAAAAACAAGTTCTTCTTTTTCATATTGGCTTGCTGCATGTATTTCTTGGCTTTATCAACTGTCCTTACCTGTTACCAGATCCTTTGCTGACACATTCATGCCTTCTAAATTAAACCATAGGATCATGGTGCCCTGATTTGTTTCAAATTATCATATGTGTGGAATAACTATAGTGCACTGTGGAAGGGTTAATTACAGACCTATATCATAATTTCTGTTTTCCTTTGCTTTCCGCCTCTTTCTTGTCTTTTATTATGGGACTAAAGAGCTGATTTGGAACAAAATGCACATTCTACCAGCCTAACATCTTTCACTTTGTACACTTACTACCTATCACAGTGGGTTTTCAATTCTAAGTAGGGAATACTTGCACTGCTGAAGTACAAATGCTTCCATACATGTTCTAGATGAGTGGGAGAGTGTATCACTGTAGCCTACCAGAACACCCCTTAATAGCACTGTTAAGGACGGCTTCCTGAAAATGTTTCCTAATAGCTGTAAAGATCCATTCTTTACCCTTAGCTTCATGTATATTCAAAATCTTTTTGCTAGGACTTGTATGGTATAGTATCTGATATTATTATTAATACTTATTCAAAAGATGGCATTATAAGAAGCCGAATGTATAATTTTATATTCATGGCTTTTAACAAAAAACAGTCCACTTTTCTGATCTTACTTTCTCTGTCTGGTATTGCACAAATCATCTGAGCTTGTCTGCAAAATTAATTTGATGTTACTTCTTGGTCAGAATAGTAAGCTCTAATTTTGGCTTGGTGTGCATGAACTGTAGTTTTTGTGAATTCTTGTTTCCACATTTTTTAGGGAGGTGAGGTGGTGGTTTGTGTCTGGATTTGCTCTGACTTTTTAAAATTTTCCTTAAAGTATTGTGAATTGTGTGGAGAACTCTATAACAGTTGGGACATGATAGGATTTTTTTAAAAAAATTATATATAGATGATAGAAATGAGCACGGCGATTCAAGAGTGGTGGACTATCGGTGCCAGGTGGGTGGTCAGTGCTGTATTCAAATTCAGATGCATATTACTAAGACAGAATTTAAAAGTTAGATTACTGAAACTTTGTCACCTGACTATCAGGTTTTGACAATAAATAAATTCAATAAACAGAAGTACAGTTTGCCTGTTGACCAATCTCATTGTACCATCATAAAGTTTAGTATTTACCAACAGAGCTTGCCCAGGCTTGGAAGTCTTTTCCACATGCCTATTGCTTCAGTTCATTCTGTTTAAATCACGTGAATAAGCTGCAGAATCAAGCTCTCAGTTCTCTGTTTCGCCTTTATCGCTTTAAATTATAAACAGTATTATTATACTGTGACAAGTAAATCAGAAAATCTAAGGCAACACCTCTTAGGGTTGTCTTAAGCTGCTTATATTTCAGTTGTTTTGCAGAAACCTAACTTGCTTACTTCTTATTCAACATAAAATACTGTTTGCATTCCTAGAAGAAAACTTAGAGAGGACTATGGGAGGTATTTAACAGTTGTTGAACAGTGAATGGCTTTTCACAAGTTACTGGTTTTAAATTGAAGTAGTTTGAAATGTCATTGAACTCCACTCTTTTAAGCACTAGTAAAAATGGGACAGCCAAGGCTGCCGTGACACAGCTATGCTCGTCTTAGAAAATAAGCCATCAAGCATTCTCTATGATAGCTTTCTTTACACTCATATTGAAAATGAATTTACAATTGTCAAAATAAATTATACAATAATCCAAATAAATGACACAACTAGTAAATTACATTTTGACTATGTTTTCCAGTGATTTTAAAAAGTCATTTACTGATGATTCACTCATGCAATTACATGATGGCCTGTCAAACCACCTGACTTTAAAAATGACTCATTAAAATGTAGTCATGTCAAGTGTCTTTCAGTCAACTACATTCTAAAATGTTTTCATTTTAGTCTCTCAGTTTCTGCAGTGTGTAAGTGAGATGTTTGCTACTTTCTGTATGACCAGAAGCAACATCTGGTGAGTCTTGTTTCTCCAGTAGTGGCTTGAATACTTTCACATCTAACTTTTAGTTCCCTCCTCCTTTTAGCTGATATTACAGAGAGGATGTTGTGACTAAAGTCTTGCAGATGGTCTTTGGGGTTTATCCCTTCACTGAGTGTAATTTTGCAAAAACGTATTGCAAAAACATTATTTTCCTTTTTTTTCCTGTTTTTATCATAAAATTTAATAGTGATCCTAAATAATTAAAAGCAGGATGTCAGACTAGATTTTCACTTAAAAGGTGTGCCCAGTAATCATGCTGATCTCAGACAGTAAAAAAGATTAATTACTGTACTCATCTTGGCTTCTGTTGGAGACTGCGCTAGAAGGAAGAGCAAAAAAAAAAAAGCACACAGCAATTAATTAATTGCTCTGTATACATTCCAGTGCTATCTCTCTTGTTCTTTTTAATTCTTTGGAGCAATATTGTCTTCTCTGAAGTCTTTATGAACTCTTGTGAGTATTTAAGCACTTTTGAAAAATTACTTAAGAAATACGATCTGTGGCACTTAAATCCATTACAGTCTTTTCTGCCCCCAGATTGTGAGAGACTAATAAATCACATAGGAAAGATAAAAAAAAATGGCTCTCAGTCTTTCTCCTCCATGGTAGATGTGGTGTCTTATATGTGGCAGCAGCTGGGTTCAATTTTACCTGGAAATTTAAATCTGTAAGAAAATATTAATATTGAAAACATGTGCAGAGATTTACCTACCATTTTACAGTGAATAAAATAAGTGCATACCATGCCCAGGATTTTGTACAAGACTAATTTTATTTCACTAGTTTTCCCACCTTTACATTAAAACCAAAGCCAACCGCACTACACACTGATTCTACACAGTACCTACAGACTACAAGTGATCGGTACATTTGAAAATAATGTTTCATACTCTTAAGTACACCACTGAGGAATGAGAGTATCTGATTTAGTTGAAACCACTTAGCAATGGTGCAGGACATGGAGGCAGCAGTGAGCAATGGGGTGGATCACGGGGTCGACGGAGTCGGGTGATGGGTACCTGGATGGGTAACTGCTCCTCGGCAGCGCGGTCGCTCCGTCCTTGCACAGCACAATCTGTCCTCTCAGCTGGCAGTGACAGTGGGAAGGGATGCAGATGTCTTAGTGACCTGGCTGAAGTTCTCTGCATTTGTGGCAAGTAATTCTTAGCACCCCCTTCCCTTGTCCTTGGGCTGGTACTCATGCTTTTTGCATTTCCTCTTATTAACATGACACTCCTTTAACTCAGTTTCTTGAATAATGTAGTGAAGCCCTTTGGTCTTCATCCAGATATTTTTATTCGTGAAGACATAGACTACTATAATTTATTAATTATTCTAGTATGGCAGATAAGCCCTAACGAAAATTATGGCCCCATTATGCTAGGCAGTGATTAAGCACAAAACCAGAATGTTGCTCTGGCGGATAGTTTTATAGTTCTTTCTTTTCTGTTTTATAGAAGGGAGTTAGGGGCAGGACATGAAGATATATCATTTCCAATGTCACATAGGAAGCCTGTGACAGAATCTGGAATTTAAGACCATATTAATCTTAGTCCATTGCCTTAACCAGAACAGCATTTTCTTTCCTTACAGTAGTTAGTATTATTTACTTAGTGTAGCTAAGCTTTCTCCCTTGGTTGGCTAGAAACACTATTAAACTATGGTATAATAATGCCATAAATCTAAAACAACTAATGGTCTTATTCACCAGAGCAAAGACTTTGTGGTTTTAATATGTAGAGGATGTAAAGACTATTTGTTTTTGCTTTAAAGCAAAAATGTGTGTGAACGTTATGTGCAAATATTGTATTTGCTCGTGTTTTGCTTTTCCCCTGAAGGAATGAACCAATTACTCGTCTCAAACAGAGCATGACATAGTGGAGTAAATGTTAAGGAAAAATATAGCCAAAGTTAAAACGAGTAGTTATGGTAAAAACAAAACAAAAGCCCCTTGTGAATTCATGAAATTTGAAGTTAGACTATAACATGTCAAGAAGAAAATTACAATAGGAATTTTCTGTGATATAAATGATGCTGTTCTGCAAGGAAGTATTATGTAGATCTTTCCACTCCATTAGGTTTCATTCACCTTTGAGATTATGGGATTTGCTAAAATCCAATGCGGATATACCTTCCTGTAGGTGTCTGAAAAACATCGCTGCGACAGTGCAGGGGGAGAAGAAGAAATCTAAGTAAAATAATAATGACTTTTATTACTTGTAATTTATTTGTAGAGGAGGAGGAAGAGGAGATAAATGCTATTTCTCAGGCCTTTTATTTACTATGCTCTGTGACTGTCTGTTTTGCAGAGATCCAAGCCATGTAAATGTATATGCTCTTAGCAATTAAAATCGAGGGCTTGGCTCTGTAAGCAGATACTGGCTTCTCAGGCCCAGTAAAGCTCCTTGTCCCAGCTCATGACCTGTGCTCATGTTGCAGGGCTGCACTACAAAAAGAGAGATCCTCTCTGACGGGGCTGGAAGAAGAGTATCATCTTCTTCAGCAGATCATGTGTTTGGAAGTGCCAAGTTGAAAAATGTTCAGTACATAAATGGGTTCAGAGTCTCTCTAGTTCTGTAGCTCTGGCCTGAAGGCTCTTACCAGTGGTCACCAGTATGAGAGCTGCAGTTCAGTTCCTCCTAAAACTCCCTCATCCAGCTCTTATCTTTCTACTACTATACATTTCTTCCAGTATTTGTGACATATTTGATGTTTCTAAGTACATTTTGTGACATATTTGGTGTCTTTAAGTCTTTATGCTTCCACAGAGGTGTTTATAGCAAAATAATAATAATTATCCCATAGCTGTTAAGTCAAAAAAGTCCTATGGGCTGTGGACTGCATTATAAGAAGTGACCTTGGTTTAATACATATGGGATTTTAGCTGGTATTAATGGATATTATTAATAAGGAAGCTATGGTTTCCAAAATGCTAAGTTAATTAAGCAATTAGTCGAGCAGTTAACTGCTTAGTTGCAAATAGCAGCTAAATATTAGCGACTACATAGAATAGTGGGGAGAATGCCTGAATTTAGCAAATTTGTAACTGTGTGTTTTATGAACAGTGTTTATAGAATCATAGAATGGTTTGGGTTGGAAGGGACCTTCAAAGGTCATCTAGTCCAGCCCCCTACAATGAGCAGGGACATCTTAACCAGATCAGGTTGCTCAGAGACCCATTCAGCCTGGCCTTGAATATTTCCAGGAGTTTAGTCTCTGCAGTTTATTATACTCGAACTTTACTACCTTTATCAAGTTCTCACATCAAAAAGTCTGGTATTTAAAGACTAGGGCTCCTTGTTTAAGGGTGAGCCATAAAAGGATTTAAACAAAGCTCTGTCAGAATCATTACTGTACACAAAAGTATCACGTTCCCAGAAAAATGTCTTTTGGAACAGTTTTTTATTTTCCTGCTAAACTTTGCTTGGCTTGTATTTCCAGACTGGGTTTCCTGCTTGTTCTTTACTGGTCATCATGCAGTGCCACATGAGGGGCAGTTGGTTACAGGGCACCGCCAGTAAGAACACCCTTCTGAGGAAACTGAGTAAATGGAGAAAGTACAGGGTGTTTCAAAAAGATGGACCCAATTTTAACTATAGACTCAACTTGAAATCACCATATTTCTGCAACCACAAACCACCCATGAATGAAACTCTTACCACTTGAAAGGACAGGGCATACGGTTTCAAATGATGACCTCTGTATTCCTCTCCCAGCCTAACTGTAACATGTTGCCATAATGAAATATACTGCTTTGAAATTAGGTCCATCTTTTTGAAACACTCTGTATATCAAAGGCTCACTCCTTGCTATTGGAAAAGAAAGGTTTGTGGACAAGTGGCACAAGGCTGGAAGGACTGGAGGTGTGAACAGCCATGGCTAAAAAGAGCCTGGAGTGTGAGAAGGGAATACATATATATACGTATAGGAGGGACTTCCCAACACAGGGTTTTGGTGTTTGTCTGGGAGCACTTTGTGAATCAAGATCACCTTACATAGTTAGAGGTGATGTATGTGCTTTTGGGCACACAACTTTTCCAACCATGTCTGGTAACAGATATTACCTCTCCCTGAGAACCTGGCTCTTGTAGTCAAGGTGGTCTCAAGATACTACATTTAATAAAACAGTTTGATGTGTTTCACTGTATCCGCATATTCATGTGCACAAAGAGCTTCTGCTTCTCTGATCCTCTATAAACATTCTTCCTCAAAAATCCCTAATTTCATCTTTCTACCTTTAGTGTTTTCAGCCTGTTTTCCATGTTTTCTCCATCTCCTCTGCCTGTCACGGTGCTGACAGCTGGATCCCTGCGCTATAAAGGGAGTTGGCACTTATATATTGTAGGTAATGCAAATAAAATCAAATGTGCATTCCAGAGTATATTTTCCAGAGCAGTGGTACAAAGTCCTCTGTATCAGGCTCTGATACGTCTTTTGGGAACTCTTCCTGAATGGTCTGAAATTGTCCACTAATTCTATGGTCTAAACAGAAGAGGAAAGGCAGACAATGGTGACAGGGTCTTTTCTTAAAGGAAGCTATAACAGCATCCTGAGCAAGAGAGATTCTCAGGCAGAACACAAAGATCTTTAAGACCCATACGGCTATTATATCTCCTGATTTGTGAAGGTTTTGTTTGTTTTTTTTCCATCAGTTTAACAAAGAGATGATTAAGTTAAGGTACAGTAGAGGTTTACAAAAGAATGAACAGATAGAAAGAAAAACAGTTCCCTCATAAAAATTGGTATAGAGTAACAGTTTTAAATTAGCAGGCATTTAATACAAGAAAACACATTAAGTGCTTCATGCAGCACTTAATGTAGAACTTCAAAATCAAGTTCTGTAGAATTAAATTGTAGAACTTGCTGTCATGGGATGTTGTGCACGTCAAGAGTAGAAATGAGCTGCAATGTGATTGGGCAGGTTCATTAAAAGAAACAAAAAGACCTATCACGTCTCTCAAATGCAATTTCCAGTTTACAAAGTCCCTAAGCAGTGGGTGGCCAGACTCTGGAAGGTACATGAAGGCAGTATTGCTGTGTATTCACTCCGTTCTTAATTGCCACTATCGGATAAAAGATGCTGATGCAATAGAGATGTTTTTGTCTACATCTTCTGATAACCTTATTACAAGTCTGTATTTTTGAAATTAATCCTGAATAAAAAAAAAATATCTGAAGTAGATAAATCTAGATCTTTGTGGGGTGGTTTATGAGAAATAATTTTGAGGATGTCTTTGGTGGTGTTTCAGACTCCTGGTTCTGTGGTCTTTCCAGCTTAAGTTCTGTACTGGTTGAAGTTAAAGCCACACAAATCCTTGGACAGTACCAGCCAATTTAATAAACCTTTGTCTGATTTCATAGGATAAAAGACTATATGAAGCAGTGAAAATTAGCAGCAGATCCAAACAGGTGAATGTATTCAATTAGTGGGGTATCTGTTCTCTTTTCATTTTTGGTTATTCATGAGACAAAGTTAAATCTTTGTGCACTAAAGACTTTCACAGCTTTCCCTTGGGAGAGCCACTTTCCTTTGGGACTTCCACAATGGAATCAAGTTATGAGGGACACGCGGCTGTGCATTTACTGCTACTTTTCCAGCAGCAGTGTCTGCTGCCCAGTCAGACCAGTTATTGTACTGGAGAATGGTTGGACACAATCTTCCTTTTGCCAAGTCCAGGCAATCCCCTGAGCTGTATCTTCAGCAGCATCAAACAGAGCATCCTATTCTACATTTTCTGACAAAGGTGTGTTACTGTGCCCTGATAGTTTGTTTGCTTAGAGTTTCAACTGGTTCTTCCTTAGGCTGAGACTGGAAGTATTATACACTCAGGTGGATTTTTGATGCAGACCTTAGATCACTGGGATCCTGCTGATTAATTAGCTGAGCCTGTCAGGGGAGCTGGTGGTTAAGTGGGGATGGATGTTTGAGGGAGAAATAAGGGATAAACTGAAAGGAAGCAGCTGACCTATGTGCAAGAAATGAGGTTTTATAACCACAGCTTGCAGTTTGTGATCAGAGAATGAGGCAGAAACTGGGCTGAAAGATTTATCTGAATGCATTTGGATGTAAAAATTTAGCACAGGACAAAAATCAGAGAGTCTTTTTAATAATTTCACTTCATAGACTCTTCTCACAGAAATTTTAATGTAATTAAGGTACTTAAATTAGACCACTGAGGAACACAACAGAGTAAGACAGGTTCTAAATTACTTTTTCTTAGTTTGGTTGGAAAGCATGAGGCCCTGGCAATTTGGAAAACGTCACTTGTTTGGACAGTTAGGGTAGCTGTTCATATTGACAAGCCTAAATTTTTGTTTCCTTTGGAAAACTCTGGCTTTCACTGAATGTTTTGAAATGGAAGGACCCGTATATAGGTTGTGGGAGATTTTCTCAATGAAACTTCCAAGATAAGCTTTTAAAGCACTGATGAAAGAGGTCACAACATGCCTTAAGAATTCTCTCCTGTGATTAGTCAGTGAAAATGAAGTCAGGAGCATAAGCTATGTTGTTTATGATGTGTTTTAACTGTGAAACACTAAGGCTAGAGTTTGAATTTTAAAAATGCTTTTGATGCACGCTTTGAGGACAGTTATGGAAAATTAATAGCAAACAAAACCAAGCTGTCTGTGTAACTTCCCAACAGCTTTTGTCAATTTATAAAGTTGGCCTCTCCCTTATATTTAACTTTAAAAAAGTCTCAGTAGCAAACTCACATTATTTTTTTCTTTTCCTCAACATTGAATCGCTTTCTCTGACTATATTACAGGGGAGAAAATGCAGACAATGAAAAGCAGAGTTTACACGATATAATTTGTAACCAAATAATGACTTGGTATGTTCTGTTGCTTCTTTTTATCATGAAGTAAGATTCTTGCAGCTCAACACAATAGTTTTGTAATAAACTTACTTGATTAGTAAACAAAAAAATAGAGTTCCAGGTGTGCAAACAATGTAATATAAAATTCGTTGATTTGTTGATAGCTAACAAGCTGAGTATGTTCTAACTGGCTATGAGAATATTTTCAAAGGACGTTTCTTTATAGGTGTTATTTTGAACTGATCAGGCTGAGGTTGGGTCTGTGCCTGGATGAGCTGCTTGGACCAGATTCCACATGGAAAAATGTTGTACTGAAGCACCATATTATGACTGAAAATGTATTTCTTTGAGGAAACACAGAATTTGGGTCTGAACTCTTACAAAACAAAAATATGCTGTATTTCTGGTTTTCAGGTGTCTGGGTTGGTAGATACACCTTCATGATGCAAAATCATCTGGGAATCTGAACTGAAATGCAATAGTCCAAATCCAGTACATATTGCTACATCTTTATTATAAATAACGATGTTGATTATTTTAATACTCATGTACTCATCTTCAGCAGTGTAACTGCCTTTAACAGTTGCTTTTCTCCCAAAACAACTTCCATTTTTGAGTTGTCAGAAATTACATTTGTCTATAAATAGTTTAGACATGTAATAGATTTTTTGAGAGGACACTATACCTTGTAAATAAGAAGCCAGTACCTCAATAGTGTTTTAATATTAAATAAAACAATTAGATAAATTAAACAATCTGTAAAAAATAGAATATTAAATGTCACTTTCCTACTGATGAGCTGACAAAATTTAAAAGCAGTGAAACATTTTCTGGAAAGAAAAAAGGTAAACAAGCAAACAGCAAAACCCCCAGAAACCTTATTCTGCTGGCTACCAGGGGAAGTTATAAGCTTTTTTCCCCAGCGAATTAAATTATCCTCCAAATCTGAAAGAAATGAAGAGTAATCTACTTTAATTACTAGAGCTAGAGAATAGCTGTCTAGTTCAAATTCAGTGTTATAACTAAAGGTGATTATTTTTATCATGTATTTGAATTAATATAGCCTAGATTATATGGCTGTGGTACTTACCACTGTAAGCACAGCGAATCAGGAGTCCTACTAATAAGCAAAGTATATTTGTGTATGAAAAATTTTGGATGTTTTTATGTACAGACATATTTTTTTACCATGTACAATTTTAAAATGAAAATTTTTGTGCTGTAACACCCAAATTTGTATCTTTGCTTCACTAAAACTATGAGTGAAATTGGTCCCTGAAGTTAGTGCAAGTTTTCATCTGGATTAGGGCTGCATGTTTCAGTTTATAATTATTAATGTATTCATAAATTGCTGTCGTTATAGCTCCATTATAGCTCTACTGTACTTTGTGGCTCTGATTCTAATCTGACAATAGGGTAAATTAGGCATGAGGTCAATGAAGTTACAGGTGCATAAAATATGGGAGTAAAGCCTGTCCTGCCATCTCTGAGCTGGGGAGAATCAACCTAGACATGATCCATCTCATGACTCAGTTGTGACAGTATATTTCATGTAAAATGGAAGAAAAGCATTAATGATCAAGGCCTAATGTCACTTTGATCTTAATTCATAGTCCTCTGTCAGGTCTGTGGTTTGTGTTAGGCCGAATGCTGCAGAGCTGGTTTATTAGTGAGTAAAATCCTTGGAGATGAGAGGAGTGCACACACAGCATGACGATAATCTTTCCAACTATGTCTTTGCACTTGGAAAGTTAAAGAGAGAAATGTTTGAATTTCAAAACCCCCTAGAGTATGTGCACTGAAAATTAATGGAAGAAATTCCATTAATTCCCTGGGTTGCTTTGGAAACCTCAGCCATTGTTTCTGTGGAAGCATGTAATGGCATCCACTGAAACCTGTAGGATTTCATTATTCTGAAGTTACATATAAGGTGATATACACAGGAAAGATTAACAAAACTCATTGTTTTAAAAGGGAAAAAAAAGTTTTAAAGTGTTACAGTACTTCTTAGATCCTGCTTTTTAAATAAACATGCCCTAATTTATTTCCAGAACATTAATAGGTACAAAGAGCTTGTATTTAATAAATTACAAAGCAGTAAGCTTTCTTTCTACAGTTACTTCATTATATAGTCTTATCCCTCATCAAGTTCAAATATAATCTAACTTGTACAGTCAAATAGCTGACTACTTCATCACTAAGATGATCAAGACTCGCTCTGTGACAGCAGGTAGCAAATTAGTTTTTAAGAGTCTTGCCTGCTGAAAAAAGTAATTAGCTCTGTGCTTTGTTTTAAGCTGTTGCTTTTCGTTCTGCCTTTGTTACTTTCCAAACTTAATGCTCCTCTAGTTAACTGTAATCCATGATTATCCAGACTGTATGCAGCCACTTCTTTGGACAACTAGAATGTGATGTTTTTCAAGTAGATATCCATTAAAAGGGATTTGTCCATCTAAATATTGTTCTTTATAGGACAGAAATAAACATTACAGTTGAATTAAAGCAGAATGTTTGTTGTTCATAACAATCTCCTATTATTTTGAAATCATATTTTTCCTCAAAAATATTTTTGAATAATTTTTAAAAATCTACAAACCTGTGTAAGTCAGAGTTCTGGTGTGTATCCAGGACCTTATCCGCAAGAGGCAATCATGCCTAGTAGGAACTGAGATGTTGAATACAGATGTGCTGAACTTCATTTAAAAAAAATTTTCCCATTTATAACACTGGTGTAATTAGCAATATAGATAAATACATACTTTTATCAAAGAAGCAAAACCTGAAGTTTTCTGGTTGAAAAGCATTACTTCCTAAAGTAAAGGGGATTAAAGTCTGGAGTGTCTGAGTTACTAGCTATTTATTCCAGTAAGCCCTCTTGCAATTAAATTCTCAGATATGTAAATATTAATTTAACCATTACATAGCCAACATCCAGGGAATGACACAGTACAAGAGCTTAGCAAAGTGGAGCTAGCAAAATTTTGAAGCTCTGCTGTGTGTGTTGTGAGTGATGAAATACTGATGGTTTTTGAAATAGGAAAATGCTTTTCATTATGAAAAAATGCTGTGCTTTTGGCAGAAAATTTTTCACCAAATATTAGTTAATAATTTTTTATGATTGTAGGTAAAGTGTAGATGACATGACTGGTGTTAAAAAGATCTTTTTGTTATGTACTGCTGACCTCTGTTGGCTTATTTCCACTATATTCTGATGTTCTGGCACTGCCGTTTTCTTCTCCTGGGAATTAAGAGTGGATGTTTGTTTTAATTTAGGGAGTTTTGTATCAGGCTGACAAACACTTGAACATATATGTTACTTGTCACACACAATTGCACCCATGAAGTGACTTTCCAGTTGCAGATAAGTCAATGGAAAAGCCATTATGTTGAAAGAGTAATTTGGTAGGGGCTTCTCACATCTATGAATTTACAAATATGCTTAAATGGTTTTACTGAGATGGGGCCCTAGATATACTACACTATAAAAATGGAACTAAATGCTGTAGTTGCAGTTTTCCTTTACCTCTCTTAGTCAAAAACTACTTTTCTTTTAGAAAGGATAATTTGGTGAATCATCAGACTGCAACGTTGCCTAATTGGCTTTGAAGCCGCAACATAAAATTCAAATTGGAGAAGATATTTAACTGTGCAAAATATTCTATTGATTTCCTCTTAGAAGTCAATGTCATCATGATATTTTCTGAGCATTTACTCTAATCAAGTTTTAAGTTCGTTCTTAATACCTTACACTGTCTTTCTGATATTTTTACACTGGTGCATGATTTTATTTACATTTGTAATAAAACTACTTTCTTGGAAAAAATCTTAGCCTAAAATTGATGGGTTCTAGCTCCCACTGACCCCCCAAACCCAAATTTTTGTAAGGGCACTCTGCTGATGCAGAAGTGGAGACTAGTGGAGATTTATTTTCCAAGTTTGCTTTATCAGAGAGATAGCCTACGGTTAGTTCTTTAACAATCAACACAGCCCTATGGTGTGCATGCAATGAGTGAAGTGATCCTCAATGTGCACTTTTTAGATGAAGCCTTGGTTTGGAATCATTTTTAACAGGAATAGTTGCTTTAAAAATTAACTTTCAAAAGCATCTGTAGAATTTTGCTGGTTAAAGTGCTGCACTGTAATTTCAGATCTTAATGACTTCACTGGCTTGAGAAATAATGTCTAAGAAATAAATGTCTAAGAAATAGGTTTTACCTCATGGCAGCCTGTGTAGAGGTTATAGGGGCAGCCTGTAAGATCATGATGATTCTCCACGTGAACCTTGTGTAATCACTTACACTAGAGTGAGCAGATGTAAGAAGCAGGCTTCAATGGCTACATTTGGCTCAGAATTTCAGAATATCAGGTCCAAAATAATTTAAGATTTTCTTCTTTAATTCTCTGCAAGGAAAGATAAGAAATAACACTGAGAGGATGTATAATAAGGCTTAGGAAACGCTTAGGGAAGGATGTTTCCCTCTGGGTGAGTTACAGGACTCATGCACAAAAAGGAGATATTTTTTCTTATTCTGTCTTATAGCTGCCAGAGAAAGGCCAGGAAGTTTCTAAACCATTGGGATTCCCTCAGATCTAAAACTACCCCTTTGTCATGTAGTCCTAAAACAAGCAGAGGCATCTTTTTGAAAAACAGAGAGGAAACTGCTGTTCTGGCTGTTGCCGATTGAAACTTCTGCAGGAAGGAACGTTTCAAAGATCATTTTCTTTAAAGCCAGCACTTCTTAGAGTCTGTTTCCAGAGAAATGTTTCATAGTTTTTGTCTGTCCTAGCAATCATAACTTCGCTAGTGCTTACGAAGTCAAAAATATCCCATTGCATCAAACTAGATTTAACTCTATCAAAATTCTTTGTAGACTGCAATTATTAGTGTTCTTGCTGTATATTGAAGATTTTTCAAGCCATTTACTCTTAGCCAGTGAAACTCTAATGATTGGGCTACTTACAGTCAAACCTTAGGCTTAGGCTTTGGGCATATACCCAGGATAATCATCACAGAATCATAGAATGATTTGGGAGGGACCTTCAAAGGTCACCTAGTCCAACCCCCCTGCCATGAGCAGGGACATCTTCAACTGGATCAGGTTGTTCAAAGCCCTGTCCAGCCTGACCTTAGATGTTTCCATGGATGAGGCATTCTATGATTTACCACCTCTCCGGAGAACCTGTTCTAGTATTCTACCACCCTCATTGTAAAAAATTTCTTCTTCAGTGAAGCAGCAGGGGTCAGAAAGATTTGCTGAAGGTGAGGTGGGGTTAGAATGAAGGGTGGGTCAAGCAAAACATCCCGGCAGCAAGTGGAGGCAGGCAGAAGAGTAGGGACAGCTTTGAACACAGCAAAAAACAACACTGAAGGAGACCCAGAACTTGGATCCAGGTGGCCATGAGGATCAGGAGTGCAAAGTGAGCAGTGCTGGCTCTGTGCTGAGCTGAAGGCCTGTGCTTTGGAGAAGCCACTCCACAGCAAAGGGTGGCACCTGCATCTCCGGCAGCCACTATGGGCACATGTAACATAAATGGAGCTTGGAGCTTTCAGGAAATGGGTTTGGAATAGGAATGACTAACAACAGTGGCCCCGGCAGCCAAGAGGTCCAACCATGCCCTGGGTGCATCCAGCACAGCATTGCCAGCCAGGCAGGGAGGGTACTGTTCCATTCTGCTCTGCACTGGTGCGGCCTCACCTGCAGCACTGGGTGCAGTTCTGGGCGCCACAGGGTAAAAATGATATTAAGCTACTGGAGAGTGTCCAGAAGAGGGCTACAAAGTTGGTGAAGGGTTTGGAGAGGAAGCCATATGGGGAGCAGCTAAAGTCACTTGGTTTGTTCAGCATGGAGGAGACTAAGAGGAGACCTCATCATGGTTACAGCTTTCTCACAAGGGGAGGAGGAGGGGCAGGCACCAAACTCTTCTCTTTGGTGATCAATGACAGAACCCAAGGGAATGGCAGGAGGATGTGCCAGGGGAGGTTTAGGTTGGACATTAGGAAAAGGTTCTTCCCCCAGAGGGTGCTGGACACTGGAACAGGCTCCCCAGGGAGGTGTCACAGCCCCAAGCCTGACAGTGTTCAAGAAGAGACTGGACAACACCCTCAGGCACATGGTGTGAACTGTGGGGTTGTCATATGCAGGGACAGGATTTGGACTCCTTGTGGGTCCCTTCCAACTCAGGACATTCTGTGATTCTGTGACTCCAGTTCAGGAGAGACTGTAGTGTCACAGCCTCCATGAGCACAGCCTGGTGTGGCTGTGTTAGAGTGAATGGAGAAGTGACATTAGAGACCTAAGTCTGGCCTGCTTTTGTAATGGGCATCCTTGACCAACTGGCATCTGCTGGTTGAAATTTCCAAGTATTTAAAGTGGTCTATCAAACTTTGCATTAATAGCTAGTTATTAATCAAATCACTATGGATGCAGCTCGCCATATCTGATGATTTGACAAGGGGTTTCAAAGTGGCCTATTTCATCTCACCTCATAATGTATTCCATGGCTGTGCCAGGCATATGCTGAAGATCTAAACACTGTCTTTTCTGAGCATTTTTTTGTTTGGTTGGTTTTCAGAGAGACCTTTATACTGTTATAATATATTATTATTTTCTAAAAAAAAACTATAAAAAATTGCGAGACAGATTATTTTGCCCTGGAAATGTTACAAAATTAAAGCAAGAAAGGACATTCTTCCATTTCCTTTTCTTGTTTGAGTAATCAGCTTTGAAAAGTTTGAAATTAATAGAAAGTGAATGTCTGAAAGATTGTATTTTCAACTCAAACTGGTTTATCTGATTCCCACAAGAATTTTACAAATTAGATTTCTCTGTGTGTCTGTGCGAGTACACAGTTTCATCATGATGATATAAGTACTCCTATGTTGGTTTCAAAATAAGATCAAAACCAGTACTGAAGAATATCTGATAGGCCAGTACGGCTCACTTTGGAGATGGGAATACATCTTTTTTAAAAGGCTTTACTGATTTCTTGCGGTGGTTTTCTGTGGAAAAGCAATGAGCATGAGGCACCATGGAGACACAGTGTGATGTTGTTAAGATACAGGTTTAGAAAACTCTAATTGTAGTTTTCCTTCAAGCTTACATTCTTGTTCAGTGGTATTCCAGAAGTTTAGAAAAACTATGGTGCATTGAGTCTCTTTTAGGTCTTTGACAGGAGTGTTTGATATTTTAATCTTGTAGGCAATGGTGAGTGAATCATGTTAATTAGCACTACAGCTCTCTGCCTCAGTGCTAGCAAGAATGTTTCTTAAGAAAAATATGTTATAGAAGGTATTTTTATACATTGAATGCAGAAATTTATCCTCTTAAAATATTTATAATAGGGGGATTTTGTAACTACTCTATTTGAGATAGGTTTGTAAAGAGGACCGAGCCCTGTGGTATGTGCAGTGAGTAATTAGCCCACTGGTGAGACGGGGCAAAAAGCTCTTTGTTTTTTCCTGTACAGCTGCCAGGAGCAACGTGGTTTGAAGTTTAAGGAAAAGTCTACTGAATTCTGCAGGCTTCAGTCTTGTGCATCAGAATAAGTTTTAAGAGCACGTATCATAGCAATAGATTTGCATGAGGGTAAAAATTTGGAAATTCTGTCCCTCAGAAACCAAAGAAAAATTCAAGTGTCAAATAATGTCACTCTTTCCTAAGGGCACCCCCATTGTTCAGTGTTGCACTAAATGTCTCTAACACCTATATTTTCTTCTTAAGATGGACTTGTGATTAAAGAGGCTCCCTGCCAACATACCTGTTGCATGTAGGGTACATGCACCCTATGAAAAGTTTGTGTGTTGGCACTTTGTGTCTGTAGGGGCTCTTTTCCTGGAGCTATGTGAAAGGCTACAAGAATCTGATATTTTCTTGAAAAAGCATGGTTGTTCCAGAAATATTTGTCCTCACCACCTTCAGAGTGCCCTACATTCTGACAGTTCCTCCTTTCTTCTTCATCTGGTTATGGGTTATTAAGTGATGACTAGGGAGCAGGGGGTGACATGTACAAAAAGCAGTCAATTATCATTAAAAGCCCTGTTGTCAGAAAACATCTAGTTGACTGTGTAAGTTCATGTCCAAATTCAGGTTTTTTTTTCTTGTCAGTGCCGCCAGACTGAGTTTGTGCAAGTGAGATAATTGGTTGATAATATTTAGCCTGATGGCCTGCTCTACATTAGAAAAACTTAAGTTTTCTGTGACTGAAGCTTTACTATTTTAGCAATATTTGGAGTCTTAAATAAGAGACATTGGAGCCACAGACAGTTTCAATGTCATGTGAATTAGTCTCGACAAGAACAGTTGTTTATATCCATTGACCGTACGATTTGTTACCTTCATAATGTATCTGGAATTAACCAGTATGAGTAGGAAAGTTTTAATTTCTAAGGCACAAAAAAAGATGAAACTTTGCCAATCATTGGCAAAATAATCCCTTACTTGGGGATATTATTTGGCTTGCCAGACCAGGAAATGTAGCCAAGGGTGAAGATCTGACCATCCTTGTGTCCATCTTGAGTCGCAGCCTTAAGGGGTTGTCCTCACCCCCAACTCTATCAGCTGATGTAAGGAGATTCACCTTGTTGTTCTGCTGTACATCGTTTAGCATCTCTAGAAATATTCTGCTGTCATTGTGTGACATTAGCAGGGGGAGGTGGAATTACAGAACCTGAGGTACCACGGTCAAGGCTTCCAGGGATGATTGCACCTGAACTGGGAACAGAAATCGGATCACGTGCTGTTACTCATGTAGTACTGGTTCTCACCATGCAGAGGGGTTGATCTAGCAGATAGTCCCACAGAAAGTTGCCATAGTCCTTCTGTGTCCACTTGGTTGGTATTTCTACGTAACAGTAAATTCTCTGTGATGCAGTTAAATATTCACTAATACTTAGGATGACTGTACTTGCTATGGCAGGTGTACTTAGAAGTATGGGACATGTATTTTTCTGTCCAGGAACTGGGTGTGATTTAGGAAAAATATTTTTTAAGTCACCATTTGATCCCTTCAGTAGTCATTTGCATCCAGTTTGAGTTGTAGAAAAGGCGCTGTTTCCTCAGCAGTTTTCACAAAGAGTAGAATAGTTGCAATGAAAGGCTGTCTATAAACTACTTATTCCTACAGGATTTTAGAATTTTTATTAAGTTTTGAGATAAGAGTAGTCTTGCATATTTGCTTCAACAAGCCTTTCATCTGTAATAATAATAATAATTAGCACTTCCCAGCTTCAAAGTGCCTTACAAATGATAATTCCACAACACCCCAGTGATAGAGTGAGTATTTTACTTGCCCAAGGCAATGAAAGGAGTTGCTGTCAGCACTAGGATTAAAGTAAAAGGGAGAAGGGCATGTAGGGAGAGGAATGTTTTCAGGAAAACTTTACAACCATCCTTTATTTCATGCAAACTCCTCTTTTTCCTTTGCCTTTTCCAAACTGCACATTTTACTACTGAAATGCTGAGAGCATCAGAACAAAACTAAGAGAGATGATCTCAAGTTTAGATTTATTCATAGACTTCTCACCTTCTATGGCTCATTGCACAAGGATTCGATTCTCTCCTGTCTGACCTCAGTATCAGTCTTAAACAACTAGACCTAGGTAAATGTGTCTTTTGGGGAGGAGAGAGTGAAATCTAGTGCTTGAGATTATTTAATGTACTGTAAACAGTGTAATATTGCATGCCCTTTAAGTCAGGGTGTAAAAGTTAGGAAGGAAATGCGATTGTCAGTGTCCTGAATTTTCAGTTTTTGCTTGTATCTACAGAGGGCAGCAAAGAGCTTCAGTTTACAACTGCAGGTAACCTGCAATGTCTGGTTTGTCTTTGATAATAGCTTTAAAATAACGTCATTAAAGTATTTTCAGAGTGTTCCTCAGTTTTCTGACTCCAAGTATAATGACAGGTTTTTTGTGGGTAGCTTTAAGTTATGAGACGGGATAGTCAGAATTAACAACTTGACCACAAGCAAAGGATGTTACCAGATCAAGGCAAAGGCTCATAATCACAACCTAAGCTCGGTTTATCAGTCTCAGTGCCTCCAGGTAATTTAGGATTTTAGAGACAGGATTTTTATTAAACCTCTGGAAACCTATTCATTGTCAAATCCGTTGCCCTGAAAGAGCAGTCTGGATGCTTACCCCAGACAGACTTAGGAGACATTAAATGGAAATTCACTGCTTTTATTACTCATTGAAAGCAAATCCCTCATACACAGATATTGCAGGAGGCTGATATACTAATGGCAGAGGTGAGGAGCCTTTTGCAAAGTGAAGGAAGGAAGGTGGGCTATGAGATATTTGAAGGGCAAATCCATAAACATCCCAACATGAAAGAAAGAGGAGACAGAAGGAGAGTACCAGTCCCCTTCCCAGTGGATTCAGTGGAGCTGACTCACTTGGAACAGAGATGTAAGAAGGACACTACCCTGAAGTCCAGACTTTTACAACATCTGAACTTTGCCTTGCACTATTCATTATTCCCAGCTGCCTGACTTAAGTCCAGATTTTGGCCCCAAGTAATGTTAGAGGGAATTTTGCCACTAATTTCACTAAGACTAGTGTTTGAGATTAGCAGAAACATCATTACTGAATTTCTTGCATCCCAGTGTGCTAATCTACAGCACTGTTGCAATGTGTCATGTTCACATCTGCCTCTGATCACCTTGTGCATTTTGTGATGTGTAACTATGCCTGTCAGCCTAAACGAGCCACAGGTCTATACCAGTTGTATTTTTCTCATTTTCTGGGACCTAAAAAGTGTTTTATTTTTACTGTAGTGTGCTTGCCACTCATATTCTTTGATTCCTTAGTGCAGATGGAACAGGCTAAGTGCTGACCCTGACCTCATGCATTGACTAGAATTGATTTCCATAACATCCCTCTTGAAAACAGGAATTTATATCCTCTTCTCAGTGGAAATTCACTGAGAGAGGGTGATCAGTGGGATGTTGACTATGTATATAAATGTCTGATGGGGGACTACAGAAGGCAGAGTCAGACTCAGTTCAGTGACAGGGCAAGAGGCAGTGGGCACAAATTCAAGTGTAGGAAAATCCATTCATACGTAGGAATTAAGGGTTTTTTTGTTGTTTAAACCCTTGATGTGGATGAACACTTGACAGGGATAACTCAGAGAGTTTTTGGAATCACTGTTCTTGGAAATACCCCAAAGCTGGATGCAACCCAGAGCAACCAGCTCTAGGTGACCCTGCTTTGAGCCGTTGACTGGATGGGATGTTCTCTGGAGGTCCCTGCCCAACCTCAACCAATCTGTCATAACCTGCTTGAAAACAATCAATGGTTCTGCAAATCTAGTAAAAGGTGCATAAAATGTTTATGTAAATATAAAAATTACCAGATGTTTTAAATTGATTATTTTCCCTAATAATCTCAACAAATTAATACAATATTTATTAAAACTGTTCTACATTTTCTGTTTAAAATATGATCCCCTTATCCTGATGTCTGATTTGCATAAAGATTTTTTTTCTAATGTCTACAATACTGTATAAATTCACTTTAAATATTCCATTTGATAATATTCCTTCCCTCATACAGTTTTTGCACTTCGAATGTCATTTAAAGTCCTGAGCACAAATAATATATGAATCATGGTAGAAATCTGTCAAAAATATAAAGAAAATGGGCACACTTTTTCTTACTCTCTTTATTTTACAAATGTTGTGACTTTTCAACTAAGAAATAAAATACAGTTTTTACATAACTGTGGAAAAGTAAGGGCTGTATTTCTGGTAGTCTCAACTGGACATTCCTGAAAGTCAATGCACTGTTACAGCCTCATTGCTGTTCTGTGAGAGCTTTCCTAGTCATGAAACAATGCCAAAGATAATAATTAAAAAACCCAACCAAACAAGCAAAGAAACACCTGAAGTTGCATTGAGCATTCAAATAGTGTTTGGCAGAAAGGAGCAAAACCAATTCTGCAACAGCTACACGATGCTGTTTGGCTTGAGTCAGAGGAAATTTTCAAGTGAGCTTTTTAGTGATCTCATATTAATCATTCTTAGATGTTGGGTCTATCATTTGCTAATAAGCTCTAGCAAACATCACTTTCTTACTCTTGGCAGCAGCCTTTTGAGTAATTGAAGACTGTTTTCATGTTCTATCTCTTTATTAGTCATCTTCTTTTTAGACTAAACTGTCCTGATTGATCGTTGGTTTGGGTTTCTCCATCCCCCCATCCTTCTGTTTATCCTTACTGCTGCCATGTGGACTCTGTCCAGTGGTGAACATCTCTCATAATCTATGGTCACACACCAGTCATACTTTGTTCCAGCCAGCAGAGAGACTGCTACCACAATTTAGAGCTGCAGTTTTGAAGTAGATGGAAATTTTTCAGAGCAGGCTTTCCTAAGAGCTGCTCCCTAACTTGGAAGATTTTCAAACCTTTTCAGCTGGAAATCAGAGCCTGGCCCTTGACATGCACATATTTCTTTGGTAGGGAGGAAAAGCTACACTGTTGAGTCCCTAAGGAGTTAATGCACTGTTTCAGGTTCTGCCTAATGCTGATCACAGCAGTCCACTTGTGACAATTTACTTGGGCTGAATGGACCGACAGGAGATATGTCTGATGCGACCCTCTTAGTAGGATGTTTGCCCTTTCTATCACAGCCTGAGATGGTTGACATTTTAAGTGGTGGATGGTGGATCCATTGAAATCCATGAGTCCTTTTGTACTATCAAGCCAGCTGTTTCTCATCCTTCAGGAAATATGTAAGAAATTCAGTTCCTCATTAGAGTTCATTTTCCTGCTTAGAGTCCCCTGTCCCTGTCCCCTGTGATCTTCTTGAGTAGCAGTGTATTTTTTCTTTAAATGCATTTCCAATTTGTCAGAATTTAATTATGCTCCTCGGGGTACTGGCAGTTCTTCCCAGCTTGGTGTCCTTCTGAAAATTTGCTCTCTGTTCTATTACCCAGGTCCTTGCTGTTTCTGACAATTGCTGTTTGTAGGTGATGAAGAGGAGTAACACTGAATGAAGAATATACACTCATCCATAATTTTCTATCTATGGAAAGTGCATAGTGATGGAAACATTTTTGTAGTTGTCTCTTCTTCTTCTTCATCTATGTTTCTATCTTAAAGACCTGAATATTATCACTGTTAGTCTCTTGTTTACATTAACATCTATTACCGGAATAGGAAATTTCTAATTTGAAAGACGGTGGGTATATCTGCCATTACATTATACGAAAGGTTTTACATGTGTGTTCTTGATCTGTAGAGTGTCTGTATTGTTGTTTCAATAGCGTGTCTGGTTTCTGGAGGGGAAGGATGGAAGAAAAGGGGCAAATCTCTTGCGTCCCTTGGCACCCAGGTCAGCCTGATCTCATTAGCTCCAGTCCTGAGATAGAGGAGTAAATAAATTAGTAAAGAGAGAGAACTAGGTGATGGATAATAAACCTTAAAAGGAAACCTTTAAACACCAACCTAGGAGCAAAATTCAAGCTCTTGATTGTAATGTTATGTTGTTAATCTGAAAACCAAAGACAAGTCAGGAAATGAGTGGGTTAGGTTTGGAAGTATCGGTGGTTTTGTTTGTGTTCAAAGTGATGTTTAAATTTTAGCTATTCATGGTTCCCTGTGTTTGTTTTAGTTTGTTTGAAAATAACTCAGATTTAATGAATTCAAACACCTGATGTATGCTTAAAAGAAATAATTACAGAGTGAAACTCTGTATTAAGAAAGCCAACCCAAACCTTCCTGTGTGCTTGTTCTTACCATGCAGAAGAAAAATGAGTTGAAGATAAAGAATTTCAGAAGAAACTGAGGCCTTAGAGAAAGATAACTTTGTATGCTCTGTGTTTTGATTGAATACTGTTTTTCATGTGGCCTCTAGACTCCCTCAAAAAATTGCTTTGACCCTTGTGATGAGCAGGAGGGAAAGCGTATGACCAAGAAACAGCTAAGGAACTACCGAGGAACAGACACTAATGAAATAAGCATTGCTTCAACCTCAGATAAAACTTTTTTTTTTAAAACTGCCTTGTTTAATGCTGCATAAAGTACCATTAAATCTCCCTGTAGGCTTTAGGACTTGTAGGCAGTCAAGGACTGGTGAAAATGCACGTAGTAAGAAAGTGTAGAGGGGAGAATATGCCCTGAGGACACAAGACAAAGCTAGTCCCTGTCTAAGTTTAGTACCTACAGATTTGGAGTCAACTATGTTTCCTTGGCCTTCAAATACATCTCTAGTACCCTGGGTTTGCCAGCACTGTACTCTGGATGGTTCTGCATATAGGTGCTTCCTGCAACATCTTAATTACATTTTTTTTCCCCTCTTGATGGGATTCTACAAAAGTCACAAGCATGCATTTTATAATATAATATTAAAAGAAAAGAAGACAATAACAAAAGCTGTTCCACTGGCTAATGTTGTGTAAATACTGCCATGGTATGGCTGGATTTATTTTTAATTATTAGACCAGCCTGGGGAAGTGCTGTCAGAGAGCAGTGATAGCCTGCCCATTGCTCATTTGAGCATAACAAAGGGCTTGACTTGGAGTGAGCTGCAATGCAGATAAAGTGCTGTCTGAATTTATTCTGCCTTTCTTGTTCTCAAGCAGCAGAAATGAAATCTAGAGCTGCAATGGAATTTAATACTATTGCAGATCCCTGTGGAGTAGTAACAACAATTGTCCGTTTCTCAAATTAACCATAGTCTTCCATTTCTATTGTTCTGATATGGTTTTGACCAGTCAGGAAATCCTAATACTGCTCTATCAGAGGTGTTTCTCTCATTGGTCTACTCCCTCATTTACTTAATGTTTTTCTTAAATCAGACTTTGTTTTCTTCTGAGAAGTGTCTCGTTATATTTAAATCAGCATTGGGCTCAATAAAATCTTGGGATGTTTTCCTGTACAGATTTGTTCACATTTTTTGTTGTTTCAGGTTTTCAGGGAGTTTACATGTATGGGAATACAGTTAAAACAGAATTGGAATAAGCTGAGTGGGGTAAATAACTTACACAAAGCATATTTTATTGTATTGTCTTGCATACAATATGTTGTCTTTTCTTACCGACTACTATGATAGTTCTGTTTTATGAACTCTCTGTTCAGTCTGACTCAGTGTTGTTGCTTTTTAGAAGTAAATGTGTGCTAATATGCTGGTTATTTTTTCTGTTGCTGAGTTGAGACAGATTGCTGAGATTATAAAAGGAGTTTATTGTATTTGTTTGAAGGAAACGATGACACACAGGAGTAGCTTATGTTGAGACAGACTGATATTTGGGGAGAGGAGCTAAAACCTGAATAATTCTGCAGACTAAGAGTTCTGTAAATAGCCAGGACATGACATCTGGAGCAGGACTCTATTGTGTGAATATGGACACCTAATGCCATTTTAGATGCCTGGGATATCTGAGGCATCTGAGAGGGTACAATGATGTGGCACAGGAGCTAATGGAGACTTGTGGTGTTCTAGATGGGCAGCTTGGTGGCCAGGTGTCCAAGAACCATCTAAAACAGCCCCAGATGTCTTCTTTTTGGTAGGCAATTAAAACCTGCCCCTGCACTCTAAGTTAGTACAACAGTCTTGTGGTGAGAGGTGGATCTCAGATGCTTTGCTATCTTTATTTCATTCTCTCTGCATCATACCACCCCTTCTTGGGTGGGTTTTGTTTTCTTGTTTGTTTGGTGGGGTTTTGTTTGGGGATTTTTCCCTCACTGACCCTCTAGAAGCCATTTGGAAGGGAATACTTTCTGACCATTTGAAATTTAGGCTAGATTTCTGTATGTGTTTATATCTAGATGATAATAAATTTTATGAGCCTAAAAATGGGCTCTTAAACCTGCAACTTGAATCTTGTGCCCACACCCTTCCTCCCGCAGAGATATTGTGCTGTTGTATGCAGGCCGGTCCAGCACAGGGAACCGAGGTATCAGGAGAACCAAACTCATCTCCAGCTCATTAATTCCGAGGATTACTGTGGTATAAGCTGTATTCAGTGTCTAAAGGAGTTATGCTGTATTTCATTCAAATCTCTGTCAGATGAAATCATCTTCTCAACCAGGCTTAAGTACATACATTTCGAATGTTTTAGATAAAAAATGCCCCCCCTCCCCCCCAAAAAAAAATCCAGAACTTATTCCCAGGGTCTAGATGAGTAATTAAGGTCATGAAACCACACTGCACCATGACACTTTTCTGACTTTTGTACTCAGAAGACATGGAAAGGCTTGTGACTAGTACGTAACATCTGGGTGGCAGAACTGCTTTGAGTGGCCAGGGAAAGGCTGCAAACACAAGGGAGACAAATATGCAGTATTCTTTTAAGTGTACCTTTTGAACCCATTTGGAAGATCCTGGTGATTCTGGGTGGGAGCACACCAAATACTGTCACTCAGTCCTTGTAGACCACCAGAATTTTCTCGTAGTGTGAAGTAGATCCCTATGCGGCTGTTAAAATATTAGAATTTAAAATGTTAATATTTTTAATCACAGGAAGTTCAAGGAAAGTTGAAAATGTCATGTACAACTTATTTTTCGTTATTCCAGGACAGAACTATCCAACTCATCACTGCAGCCATTTTAGTGAGTGTCAGCTCTAATCCCCTTGAGAGAAGGCAGTTCTCATTCTATAAAAGAACAGCACGGCAGAAAGGCTAAAATATTATTGTTCTGGGGATCAGATGTGAAGTATCTGTTATTTGAGGCTCTGTGTCCATATAATAAGGGTATGTTCATGAAATGACAAATGATCAATGTAGCGTCTCTCTTGTCGGAGAACCCCTCATCTGAGAAATGGTCACTGCGTGTGCTCTTCTTGTCATCTTGAAATAAGTAGCAAGACACATTGGCTAATCTGCTTTCATGGCTAGAGGAAGATACAGTATGTTAGTTGAAACCTTAGGGAAACTTTCTGTTCACAGCTGGCCATAAACACACGTGCTGACAGACAGTAGCTTGGCTAATCTCAGTAACTAGGTGCTGGGCTTCTTAGCCCAGGGAGAGAAATCTGGTTGTCATCGTGCTGCACTGCGGAACGAGCTGAGGGAGCCCATGGGATCCTGGCGTACAGCCCTGGTGTGTTGGTTCCCAGCCAAAGTCTCTGTCCACCCAAGAACTCTCATGGCTTTCACAATCTGAAAAATCACTAAAAGCCTCAGTAAAGATTTCAGATTTCAGCATTACCAGTGGACGTGTTTTTGGTGAAGTCTAGAACTGAAAGATCTTGCAGTAAGCTCAGAGAAATGTAATGAAAATCAAAATACATTGTCTAATAAAGCTAGTAATATGGTCTTGAAGTCTATTTTTACAATCCCTTATCTTTTTTTCTCTTTTAGTCTCTTATATAAGATGATTAAATCTATTTGCATGAGCTACCTGCTTCTGCTCAACTAAATATGTTCATATCTGTGAGTGAGATTAACTTAGGCCATACATACTGGAGATTGTTCCTGTGATGGAATGCCATTTTCTGTGAAGACATTATCACAGCCTTTCTTCACAGAAGTTGTAGAGGATTGTCACAGCTTTTGAAAACCCTATATTTTTCAAATACGTTTTTGTGCATGAGGTTAGAAATATAAAGACATTTTCATGAGAAAATAGTGTGTGTGCCCTATTGCTAACAATTTTGTCCTTTTTTCCCCACTTAGGCTTACTTCATTCAGTACTTCAGTCAAACACCTTTTTAAATTTCCACCATTTCATTATTTCTATTTGCACGAGGAAGTCTTATTAAGCACTTGCAGTAGCTGGCTTTTTTTTTTTTTTTTTAATTACTGGCTGCAGTTATAATAGTAGAACTTTGGCATCTATCCACAAGCTTTAAAATACAGCTATCTACAGGTTTCCTTTTATTCATAATGGTTCTGGGAAAAAATACAAAGAAAATATTCACATAAATTTGCTCAAGTGAAAGTAGAACATGTAATTTGACCTCAGCCATGTGTCTATGGTGATAATACCATATACATGTTCTAGTGAAAAAGTTTAACTTGTAGATGTGCCTTCACATAAGTTCTGGTCTTTAAAATTATTAATTCTCAGAGAAAATGACCCAGCCTGGACTCCTGTTACTCATCCTATTACCTAATGTACTGCAGAAGATATGAACCTCACTAGTTAACCTGCACTGAGTTACATGCCAGGGACAGCTAATAATTCATCAAATTAGAAATGTGTGTCCAACATGTAACTTAAACAGGGACATCCACACTTACTCTTGTTTGCATTTAAATTTCAAGGGACGTGCAAATCATAGTCAAAAACCATATTTGGCATAGCTTGTATAGGTCCAACAAGATAGATTATAAGAATATTGTCATCTCTAACTCCCACTGAAGATTTTGTTGCTTACTGAGTGTTTAGCAACATTATTTAAGAGTCTTGCAAGCACATTAATGGAGCTGATCAGTTGTTGACATGGTTCATCCAGTATCTTTAAATATCAAGTAATTCACCTGATATATTTTGAAAATTTAAAACAAATCTTTGCTATTCCTCATCAAATAGTGAGGTATCAGTGCTTCTGGCTGTGGACAAGGGCTGCAGAAAACAGAGCAAAATTCTTCCCTGCTTACCTTGAAATTAATTCCAAATTAATTGCATGCACAAAATCTCAGTTTCTCCTTTCCTTTCTCCTTCTCTGTCATTATTTTTATTGTTATATTTCACTTCCTTGGCTCTGTAATCCCCTGAATAATTTCGCAGTCCTGATTTTCACATTCCAGCTCTATATTTTTGCCTGTGCCCAGCAAGCTTTGTGTTCTTCATAATCTTTCCTACGTTCATGCACATGTTTTTATCTCCCCACATCCCCTTATCTATTCCCTCTCAAATCCCCTTATCCTAGATCCAGAATATACAGTAACCTTGCTCATGCTCCAATCTCTGCCTTGCTTTCATGATGTATATGTCTTTCAGTGGCCCAGCTCTACGTGTACGTCAGATATTTATCCCTTCCAGTTGCTTTTTCTTTGCTACAACTCTTTCTGCCCCATTTTGGTGCAGTATGGTCAGGAAAGCTCAAACGACTGGTGAATATCTGTTAGTATCGATGGGAAAATCCTTTTTTTTTTTTTCTGCCTCCTACTCACTGGTCAAACTTATGTGCTGCAGATCACTGCAGGAAACTGAAGAAAGAATGGCTGTAATGTTTGCTCCAAGAAATCTGCAGTAGTCCTAATTCAAAGCTGGGTCCATAAAACCTATAAAAAATTCCCTTTGTAGTAGCAGTTGGATCAGGTCCATTATTATTTTTGGCTTCATTCACTAGATGTAGACTCTGAGAGTTTATCAGGACACTGAAAGAACTTAGGTCTTCTGAGCATAATCCCTTAAAAATCTCACTGAATCCCTTGAAAACCTCACTGTCTGTACTAGAGTTAATATTCTCTGTTATGTGCAACACACTAGTTACATGTTTATGTGGAATGGCCTCAGCAAGAGTTCCAACCAAGGCTCTCCCAACCTGCTTTCATCGCTTGGAAATGTGACTTTAACTGGTCCTGAAGTAGTCATTGCTTCTTACACTCCATTAGTTCATAGACATAAGTGGCAATTTAACACACCGATGTGTGAGCTGGGTTTTTGCTAATTTCTTGCTTTACTGTACTACGTTGAGCCTAGTCTTCTCCAGTTTTGAAGAGGTATTATTGGGGGGGGGCTGTGCTAACACTATGTACCTTACCTGAAGAAAAGACTGTGTTGAACTGAGGTGACCAGCTGGTACATAGAGCACTTTGCCTTAGATGAGGAAGGGCATGCTGACTTTATCAAATTTGAGCTTTGAAATAAACACAGGAAAGCCCCAGAGCTTTGAGGTGGACCTGGTCCTGTGCCATGTTGTGGCAGTCAGGAGAAATGGAGCAGTCACTGACCTCTTCTCTCTTGGAAATGAACAAGTTAATGCACATGGGCACACTTTGTACTTCTGGTTACTATAATATTGTTTAGATGATGGGTAACATGTCCACTGAATTCATAATCTTTACTGATGTAGACATACAAACATCCCGTGTCCTGGGATGCCTTTGTAAATTAATTTAGCTTCCTTTTTTTTTTTTGTCCTGTCCTCAGCTGCTGATTTGTGTTGTTCAACATCTGTTGCCTTTTATCACAGTGAATTTAAGCAATAGGCAGAGTGATTCCCTTCAGTTTATATATCATTTTCAGTGTAGTTATGGAAGGAGCAAGATTGAAATGCTGTACAAATACTAAACCAAAACAAAACACCAAACCAAAGCAAACAAAACTACAAACCAAACCACACTGCTGCTATCTGTAACAATAAGTGAAATATAATGTGTTTCTTCTTTTGAGTGTTTTGATCTGAGCGGTGATTACTTGATTATTCTGAAAAATATTATTATAAATACTAGATTTATGGAATTCTAAAATATAAAAATAAGTAATTAGATTTATAAGACTATTCATGATTTTTCACAAAGGGTCAAGGCTGCATTGCATATAATCAACTTTAGAAAGAAAAGGAGAATGTTTCAGAGAAAAGATCAAATGATGTGAAGGTGTCACACGTCAAGTGGATGATTTAGATCTCCTTCACTCTTTTGTCAAAAGCTGAAGAGCTTTTATGTGGATCACCAAGATTCAGTGGGTGATTAGTGAACACTTTAGCCAACAGCTTCTGAAAAGTTATCAGCAGGCATATGATCAGATTTGGGTAAGCCAAAACTGATTTAGATTGCTACAGGACTTTCCAAGAGAACTGAAATTTTACGTTAAGATTTAGAGGTCCCAAAAGGATCAAGGAATTAATTATTTAGTACAACTCAGGTAATTTTGTTAGTATAAGAAGGCTTATAACTCATATACAAGGCAGGAAAGTACACGGGGAAGAGAAGCAAAGGATACACTTGTCTCGTGCAGGGATGTGCAGTATCTGGAATATGCTGTAAGAATTAATCTCTGAGGTTCTCAAAGAAGATGTGAATGGGGAAGGGGTACAGGATATATCCTATGTATTCTAGAGGCCTCCTTCTGTACGATTTAAAGGAGTATTCAAGGATAATAAGACTAATAGGGTAATTAACGGGATTTTTGTAGACGCCTTCACTTAGAAGGAGCCTTAGGGAGGCTGTTGTGCTGGAACTGTTCTTTATAGAAGCAGAAGATCTGCCTCAAGCTGAGGGGGCAGTAGGCAAGGTTACAGAAGAATAAGATAAGAGAGAACTTGCCTGCATTGGTTAAAACCAGTCAGGAAACAGGATAGAAATAATGATTTTCATATTAGAAGGTATTAATTGGTAGAGTTTTAAAAGAATTTGTGGTTTTAAACTTTGTCATGAATCATCTGGAAAATTATGGTAAAACTTGCTGATGATAGTAAATTATTCTATGTAGCAAAAACAAAGGCAAACTTGAGGAGCTACACTGAATAACTGAGAAATCCAATGGCAGAGGACAGGATGTTCAGTACTGAAAACTGCAAATTGGTGCAGATGAGAGAGAAACATCCCCTACTTCTGGCTCAGCAGTGAGCACTGCAGTAGCATCGTTCTGCATTCTGTGCTTTGTAAAACATCCAAGATGCTTTTTTTTTAATAATTTGAGAGTCAAGTTACCAGCTGGTGGCTTTCCCTAAAAATAGTTTTAGTTTGAGCGTAGTATGTGCATTTTCTTTCACTGATTTTGTAAAGGTACATTACTGGTGATACAAAATAGCCATAATTTACTCTTGGATATTAGAAATACACAACAAGATGAATGGGGTGTATATGTACTATATAGACAGCTTTCTTTTTGTTGCTTTGGGCAACCATATAAATAAGTGATAATGTTCCTGAAGACTGAGTCTATGAAGCAATAAATGGCTTTTATAGCTGATTAAATGCTGAAGTGCAGCTGGAGCTACAAAAGCCATCTCATGCAGTAAGTATGTTTTTACCATTATGGAAAGATAAAAGGAAAATATAATGGGAATAGGAATCTTTAAAATTTTGAGGCAGGGGGAAGAACAGAAAGGATAACATTTTCGTTAAAAATATTTTCAGGGTACGTGTGAACCAATACTATTAGTCTATAACCTTTGCATTTTCAAATAAAACCAGTTCCGTGATATGTACCTAAATGCTGTTAATATAATCTGTAAAACTTTAAAGCAATGGATGTGATGACACTTAAATTCTGAGCTGATTTCGATCTGAATTGGGATGCTGATTTCTGAAAATAAGCAATGAGAAAGAAGACTGGTGGGTTTTGGCAGCAAAAGTAGTTTTGCACAATTTTGTCAAATCAATGCTAGTTCCAAATTCTGTTGGGCTTGGAAGGTGGCCTCCTAATTTGTCTTTATAAGCTCTCTCCTCCTGAAATATCTTCCCCCTCCTGGCAAGTACCTTTTATCTCTACAGGAGGCTTGGAAGGAAAGGAACTGTGAGCTGAGGACTTTCTAATTCTGCCTGTGGTTAAGCAGACACAAGTCCTGAATGTGTCCATTTCTGGTTCAAATGCACAGCAGATGTGAGGTTGCAGCTCCTTTTTGCAGGGAATGAAGACCAAGCTCGATCAGGCTGGGCCTGAATTAAGCAGAGACTTCTTGTCTTGGTGCTGTAACTAGGACTCTGGTGACCCAGTGGCCATTCCTGCTGTGTAGTCTTGGGCTTCCAGGAAAAAACATCATGGATTATGCCAAAAATTGAATGTCATGAAGAAGTGTGATTTACCCTGAATATCTGCATCCTCTCTGATACAGTGAAAGATATAAGAAAAGCTGTATGAAACAAAACAATCCATAACTAGTGTTGAAAATTATCAAAAGTACTCAAATCATATGAAATAAATCTTCCCAGGTAATTACCAGAATATCATATCCTCACTTTTGAGCTAGCTCTTCAGGGCTAGGCAGGCAAATACATCAGCATCTAAGTGTACGAACGGAATGGTGAGCCCACGTTCTCTGTCCCAGACCATTTCGGTCATTGGCATTATTTTATCCAGAAAAGGACTTTGGTGAACACAGGAATAGTAGGAGTTTAGAACTGTGGGCATGGAGTGGTCGCACCTGAAGGACTGATTTTATGGCACATTTAGCCAACTATGTTCTGACCTCAGGCCTTGTAATCAGAGCCAAATTTCCAGCAACTACTGTCCAGTGTATTTTTCCCTGAATTCAAGACTTAAAAGATGAGTTTATGGACAAATAATGTTCTGAACAGAGCTGCCTCTTCATGGCTTCTGCATTGCCTGAGATGCTTGAGGGTCTCCAGTGCTACAGCTCCTGAATCATACATTTAGATTAACAGATGTGTGTCTTTTCCACTTTTTTGAAGATGAAAAATGGATGAAAAATGGTTTGGTCATGAGGGCCCAATCTGTTCGCATTAAGTCAACAAAACTTTTGTCAGTGACTTAAATGGAAGCAGAGTTGAGTCTAGTACAAAAACACCTTGTCACCAGAAAAGCAAACTGAAAAAGCTCAGTTTAACCAGACTTTCCTTGGGTATTGCATTGTTTAGACTAGATCGTCTACGAGCAAATGTTTCTTGTTGACACCATAATTTTAGGTTTAACTATTCATTGAACTCAAAATATATTTATTATAAATAACATTGGAAAACTGTTATTTTCCCTGGATCTTTTACACAGATTTGTTACAGAATCACAGAATGGTGGGTCGGAAGGGACTTCTGGAGATCATCTAGTCCAACCCACCTGCTAAAGCAGGTACGCATTGTGTGACAACAGGAACACCATCACTCATGACAGCTATCTTTCTGTAATGTGATCCTGATGAAAAAATCCTCCCAGGGACCAAATGCCAAACTTTATTCTGAACTACAGTTTGCTGCATGCCTCTGTTTTTTTTTCAGCAATTTGTCTAAATCCTTGCCTCCTTTCTTTAAAGAATTTTGAATGTCTCTGGGAGAAGAAGTCTTTATACCACATTGCTTTCTCAAGTATGTAAAATAAAATACATGTTATTTTATTTTGCTTTTGTTAAATGTGCAAGAGAAAAAACATACCTGCACTTTTCTCATTTTTTGGTCAGCCCTTGAACAGGTTACAGGTTATAATTCTTAACTGGAAACTTTGTCTTCATCGTGTAATTGTAGCAGCTTATATTCACCCAGGTGGGAATGTCCTCAGGAGGCCATCTCCTCAAAGCAGAAGAAACACTGAATTCAGAGCAGGTTGCTCAGGGCTTTGTCCAAATGGGTCTTGGAAACCTCCAAGGAGCGAGATTCTGCAGCCTCAGGGAAACCTGTTCCAGTGCTTAATTATCCTCACAGTGATTTAATATTTTTCTTATACCTAGTGAGATCCCTCTGTTTCAAGTTATGCCCATTTTCTCTCTTTCTGCTGCACTTCAGTAGAGAGCCTGGGTCTATCTTCTTGGTGACCCTTTTCTTAGGTGTTGACAGGCTGTGGTAGTTACCCCTGAAACCTTCTCTCCTTGGAGCTAACATACTTGGTCCCTCAGACTGTCTTCATAGGCATGTGCTTATGGAATTGCCTATGTTCTGTTACAGCTACAGTGTCTTCAACTGCAAAACACATAATTAATTGCATATTCTGCTGTGTTTTTCCTGAGGTCAGATGATTTCTAGTATTATTCATTACAAATTTGAATGTAATTTCAAAGTGGTAACTAAGGAAATGGCTTATAGCTATTGAAGATTTGTCATAGGGAATATCTATCTGAAATTATTTGAAAACGTAATTGCATTTTCAGTCAATAGAGTTCATTATGATTATGTGTTTATCTCAAAAAATGCTGATGCATACCTTTATACTTCATGTGCTTTAATCCTCAAACGTCAAATCATACCTCTGTCTAGGGAACTGTTATGTCACTTCAGGCCACTTTCACATAGACATATTAATGTAGGGCACATACAAATGCATACTTCATGGAGTAAGGCAAGAGTTTAACATCTGCCTTCTGATACACACACCTGCGATCTTTTCTTGCTTTAGCCAAATATTGTGCCAATACTACAGTCAGCTTCAGAGGCAGCAGGTCTCCTGGTCGTATGAAAAGAGCCCGCACAAGACATCGTGCTTTCATTACTAGATAATTACCTACCTCACTCAAATGAGGCACAAAAGATCTTTCATTACTACATTAGTAACAGAAATCTCAAGAGAAAGTCCTGGAGATTTTAGCGTTCAAATAAAGCGAGTGTGTTGTCAAGTCAGTGCTTCAACATGCGTAAGACAGCTCAGAGATTTCTCAGCAGGTCTTATTCCTCTTCCATCTCTGGAAGCTGTTGGGAGCTGATGAAACAGTCAAGCTCATGCTAGGAGACCCATATTTGAGGCTAAATTATATCATTTGTAGTTGGTGTGTGACTTTGGTACCTACCCACAAGATTTTCACATTCAGTTAAAGAAAGTGTAGGCACAGCCATTTACTTGTTTCCTACTTTTATGACTAGTAATTGAAGCAAGGTAATGTTTTCACTTTTCAGCAAATGACATAGACATCCATTGCTGACATTTCAGCAAATGATGTGAAATGCTCCTGTTCTATCCCATGTCCCACTAGAGTTGCTCTGATTTGCAGGACTTCAAAAACTCAAAATTACTGATTTTACTTTTTTTTTCCTTCGAGTAGCTAAATTAAAAGAAAAAAAAAAAAAAAACAGAAAAAAGAAAAAAAGAGAAAAAAAAGCCAAGGAAAACAAACGTTCATGCTTATTTTCCACTAATGTTGACACCTGACTCGTAGCAAAAGAGGATTTTTTGTTGTTTTGTGTTTCACTCATGGAAGCAACTGTTATGTAGGTGAGTGCTATAGATGAAAGAGAAGCTGTGCAAGGTAATTGGGATTTTGTAAGCCACCACCTTTGAAGGAATAGCATCTTTTGGGTTTCTGACTAATGGGAACTGAAGGTCAATAGGTATATGAACAAGATATTCCTAATTGCACAAAATATATATAGACTTCCTATTATACGTGGGACAAGATTGAAATTATTCAGGCCCTATGTAGTTCTAGCACACAAGTATGTGTTTCTGGTGAAACCTATAATTTGCATTTCTGTAAGGAAGCACAATGCCTGTGAAGTGCAGATTTGTAGCACTTGATGACCTTTGCCATTGCTGTTTATCCAGCAAATAATTTTCTGACTTGAGGCATGTGTGGATCTTTTTTCTCCTTTATTTTATCCAATAGTTGCACCATAGGTCATTGTCATTAGATGGCAAATTTCTGTCTTATAAACTCAGATGTTGTTAGTGGGGAGGTTAGTAGCAGTGAGAAATGAGCAATATTTCACCTGGTCTTGCCAATATTATTATTGCTTTTTATTTTTACAGCTCCCAAAAGTGTGCTAGGCACTTGGAGGAACTATTAAAGCAATTTAATGTTTCTTGTAATGCTCCAATAACCAGGGATTTTTTTTTTAAAAACATGTGTTTACTTTTATGTAGATAATTTTACACGACGTGCTGCAAGCCGTCACCCAGCAGCTCCTCGTGTCAGCATCAGGTGTGATGTGTAGGGCCCTGCTGATGTTTCCTGCTCTCTTGTTCTGTCCATGTCATGAGGGAGGCTGTGATCCTGGCTTGTATCCTCAAGGTGCTCTGTATCCAAGTGTGATAGTGGGTTTGCAGTAATTACAATGTAATTTTTTATTAGGCTCATCCTTAGTCACACATAACTATGAAACCTGTAGACATAACTAGAGAGACCAGCAGATGTTCTTGTGAGCCTATAGTTGCTGGCTTAAGTTTTAGCCTGAGGGAGTTTGTTTTAAGGGAGAATGAAGCTGCCTAGCGATTTTTGCTCAAATTTAGCTCTTTTGTTTTTTTCTTTTTTAATAGTCAAATCTTTACATGTCCATTTACATTTGGAACTATTGCCAGTTTACAAGGTCTGTTATTTCTTACCACCTCTCATTCAAATATGTAGCTGCTCAGTGCTTTATACATGGTCTGGCTTAGTACTTGTATATAGTCAATCTTTATGTGCATGCCTGATGGTGTAAATGCAGAATACTTACCTACAACTCATTTCAGAATTTAGTACTCATATATGATACAAATCCATTGCAGTTGTCTTTACCATCTAGATAAATATGTTTTAGTTTAATTTATATTTTTTATATAGTATTTATATGTTATGTTTATCTTAGGTATTTATTTTCTTTGTATGTTTTTACATTTGGAACAATCTCATGAACATTTTTCCTACATAATTTTTGATAAACCTTCAGCATCTTAATGAAATGGTTAAATGAAATGGGGATATTTTTACATATAATATTGAATCATGCATGTTTAAGTCTGTAGACATCAAGAATGTGCAAAACAAATGGACTGTGACCATCTCTTGTTATTCTTAAGCAAACATAAATCACTGCTTCTTAATTAAAATTTTTACTTCTTCCTCCATTTACATTGAGTATGAATGAACTGGAATGAAGAGCAAATGCAGCTAGGTTTAGTAAGAATAGAAGTTATACTGAACACCCAAGTGGAGTGCTGGAAACACAGCTTGTTAATCAGATTGGGAGTATTGTTTTTGACATTGTGAATGGGTGCAGCAGCAAAAGACCATTAACTTCAAGTGCTATTTGGAATACAAGTGTACTATTTCTATTTGTACATGAGTTTTCGGAAGTATGTGTATACTTGGAGCAAACAAATTTAAACTGCAACAAACGTGCTTCTGTATTTAAAGGGCAGACAGAACTTATAAGCTATTGAAACCAGCCTATTAATTTGAGACAGTTCCATTATCTGGAAAAAAAAAAAGGATGGGGGCAGAAAAAAGGAACTCAGTGAAGTGTAACTGAGTCCATGCATGTGCTGAAATAAAATCACAGTGATAGAGATTTGTTCAAACAGCAGCTCAGGACAGATTGAAAGTTGTTCTAGGAACAAATGTGTGTTTTTTAGTACAGGTTTTTAATGCTAGAGGTGCTCTGTTAATAATTTTCATTTCAATTAGAGAGAGGCAGTGGGTGTTTATGAGTGTGTGCATCCTCTTGGCATTCGACAGCATTTCCCTGGAGCGTGACTTACAGCAGTTTGTTTAAAAGATCTGTAAGACAAGGAATGTATCTGTTTATAAAATACATATATTGTATCCTCCATCAGATCCCAGACAACTCTGCAGGTTGAAACACACATCTGCATAACTGCAGGTGTTTGTTGCAGCCACCTGCCAACTTGTAAGGGAAACAGAAAATGCTTATTAGTGCTTTGCAACAGCATGCACCTGCATCAGAGAGGAAAAGCAAAGTTTCTTTTTGTATTATCTGCCCATCTTAAGGTTTGCTGCATTATTATTTTAGTATCTAAGTTCTCCTCAGGTCTGTCAGACTTGCATAAAGAAAGATGGGGAGTTATTTTAGTACCTAGGTGCCCTACATGGTATCATGTGCTCTTCCACCTTCCTGTTCATGAGAGATTCTGTTTGGACCACACGTACATACATAAAAACTCTCAGCAGTGAGCTCCTTTCCAGCTTGATTGAATCAGAGAGTTAACTGGGGCGACTGGAGTTGGAAAATTACCCAAATGTGGCTGAATTAATGTCATCAATTCAAAAACTTCTGCCAGTAGTTAATCAATTGATTTATCTATAGAATCTTGCTGTGGAAATGGGGGCTGTTTTGACATGGGTGCAGAGGAGCTGTGTTGCGGTGGCCAATGTCGGGTCCAGCGCTGAGGGGATCCAGCTGGATCCTGAGTCCTGGCCCCACACCAGCAGTGCTCGGACATGGTGGCTTGCCTAAAATTAATAATGGACATAGGAATGTTCTTCTGCCTATGGAGGGCAAAGATCTTTCCATAATAAAACATTATTAACCTTCGATGAAATGCCTATATATATATATTTTTTTTTTTTTTTAATTGCCATCTTGTTTCTGTCAAAAATATACAAAAAACTCACCCTGTTGAAATCCATTAAATTAAATCCTTGAATTTAAAAGGTCGTGAGATTAATTTGATTATTGAAGCTTGCAGAATATCCTTATTTGGGGTTTTTTATGCCCTATTCAAACCGCCAGGGTTTAGGAGTTGTTTGCACTTTCAAGTGTAAAGATTGCCCTGAGTGATTTGGAGCTTCAGAAATAAATTGCTACATATTTATTGCTATAAAGATAGTCTTCTGAACGTGAGTTGATGCTGCTCTGGCTTCCTGGGGGTTGAGCACTTGTACTGTAGAAAACCTTCCCAATAAAAAAAAGAGGGAAACTGCCAATACTTCGGTAAGATTTGCTATTGCTACCTGGAAGCCTGAAGGACAAAGAGGACGTGATCTGCAAGTACTCAAATGTGCATGGGGTGGGGAAAAAAAAAATCCTGTGGATAGTTGGTAGCAAGGAAATGCTTCTGGGCATTCTGAGCAAAACTAGTTTTTAAGTGTAAAGCTATGCCTGACATCTTGTTCAGTAAACCAGCTACTGTACACCTAACAGTTGGAATTCCTCAACTGAGATTATAACTGCACTCCTACCTTTAAGTTAACTTCATGAAATGTAAAAAATGGGATTGCTTAATTGAGGAATAGGTTTTTATTATAAATCTACCACTCCACATAATTACAGTTTTCTTTTGACTCTGTTCCCTTGGAGATTCTTTGTAAATACGGACAGCACAAATGGTGGAAGATAATCCTTTCTCATAAAAATAATTTTTACTTTCATGTTGTTCCAAGTATCTGGGAGAGCATCTTGGGTAAGTCAGCTGCTATATGTAATATATATATATAATATTTTTCTTTAAACAACAATGGCAATAAAGAGTTAAAATATTAGGAATTTTAGACACTGTGGGTGCTGACCGAACAAATTCAGAGATTGAATGCAAGTCAAAAATGTCTGCAAGATGAATGACTAAAGGAACAGAATTGGGAGGCACTGGTCAAGACTGATTGTTCCTTTCACCTGACCTTCCCTAGAGCTTCAGCATGAGGCACATGAAGGCAGAGGTAGAGATAATGAACATGTTTGGAGTAAAATTTGGGGAAAAGTTGATCAAAGCATTAAGTAGCAAACTTTTAAAAGAAAAGGCAGGTCCCATTTACAAATTTATTTTCATTTTAAAGTCGAAAAATATAGCAGCATTAGACTAGACTAAACCCCCTTAATTGGATATGTACATTATCTTTGAATGAGAAAATCAATGCATTTTTGATATGCTAGGCAAAGCTTTATGCACATCAAAATTGTTCCTGATGGATTAATTTTCAGGATAAAGGTGCCACTATTTGGAATAATATGTGACATATTTTTGTAATGTTTTCAAATTACTGGAATCACTGCCTTTAGAAAAAAATATTTCCTGTGAACACAAATGAACAATATGTTCTTTCCCTTTTTAGGAGCTAACCTTTGTCTTCTGTTACACGTCTTTTCTGTGGCCGTGCTGAATTCAGTCACAATGTGACACGACAGTCACATTTGTTACGTGTGTGATAAAACTGAAGCTATATTTTAAAATGAATTTTTTGAAGACACAATCTAAATGCTTTAAGAGAAATACAAGATACCTGTGATACATGTTGTTTTCTACTCAGTGTCTCTGTTAATCCTGAAAATCTGTTTTCATTCCATTAAGGATGTGATCCACTGCTACTGAAGTAAATGGTGAGAGTCTATGAAATTTTAATGGGCTTGAGGTGCCATTGGCAGTGAGAAAGGATATTCTGGAACTGATAACCTCGTTGCCTCTTGGTCATTTCGATTTAAACTTCAGAATCTGAAAAGATGAATTGCATAAACCCCATTCATAATCAGAGACTGTATTTCACTGCAGTTATTGAGCATAACAGAAATACACATCCCTGCTAAGACTGACAAGCTGTTCCAGTACTGAATAACTTATAGAAGTGAATAAACCATCAGCTTCTTTTCTTTTGTGAGTTCTGTAATCGACTCTAATCCATTTTAAAGATGTAAGTGATATTGGTGATATGTGTGCTCCACAGGGCTCTTTGGGATCAGTCATCTTTCCTATTGCTGGAAGGTATTTCATTATCTAAAAAAAAAATCAGGAGTTTAACAATATCTATTCACTTTTTTTTGTTAGATGAGATAGTGTCATTGGGTCTAAATGACATATTTTGATGTTTCTTTACTGTGTCTTTGTATGTGTTGTGCAATATTTTATACTGTGCAAAAAGCTTGTTGAAAAAGCCACTCAGTCCAGTGTCAGAGCAGCTTACTGCTACCTTGAGACCGGAGTCAAAGAATAAGAAACATCGTGTGGTTTGATTGTACTGAGATTACATCTTTACAATACTTGCACAGCTTTATAAAAAAAATCTCATAACTGTCCAGCTGTGAGAATCAAAGAAGGAAAAAGCTAGTATTAAATATAATACATGGGACATCTATACACTCGTTAACTTCAGAGTAAATTGTTGAATTTGTGGGGCTTAATGAGATGGTATCCACAATACTAAAATATAGGACTAAAGCTCTAAAAACCTCTGCTGCTATTAATCAATTTCTTTGGTAAAGCCACTTTCCTAATAGCCCTGAACCTTATTCTTCTCAGTAGAATAGAAATCATTCCAATTGATTAATTGATTACAAGTTGAAGAAGTCCTACGTGATATTGAGAGAGTGAAGCTCAAAGACAATTTCTGTTACAATCAAGGACATAAAGTCAAGTCTGTGGTCTTGGGAGTAGATGGTGAGGTCTGGCTCACGTCCCCATTGCCACAGTTCTTCCCAGTCAAAGGCAGTGGTAGTAGCCGTAGTGCTGGAAACTTGATTATCCTATCCACTTTATCTACTGAAAAATCTCTTCACTTTAGGTGTGTTTTTCATCAACTAAATCCTTATTTTGGACTTCAGAAGATTTTTTAAGTCACTCATGTCCACCTTCTGAAACATTGTGTTTGCAGGCAGCTTTAAGAGCAGATTGTATAACTCCCTGTGAGAATTTTCAGTTGAATTTCCATTCTGGTTTACTTTGTAACCTGCTTTGTTCCCAAGATGTTAGTCTGCTATTTAAAGATCAGAGCTGTGCATGTTTTTCTAAATGTCACCATGAGCTCCGTCTAATATTTTTTTATGAATACCCTAGTCATCTCTGAGTGCTTTCTACTGTACGAGGCAACCAAATAGTTAAACTGAGTAAGCTTAGTGCAGGAACTATTGTCGAGCATGCTCTGGTTTTGTACTTATAAATCAGCAGCATAAGAAGGCAACGCTGAGAACTAATACGTAAGGAGCTGTAGCAGTCAGTGAGGTCTTCAAGGTGAAAACAAGCTTGAATTTTGTATTGTGCTAGGGAAGGTGATGGGGTTTATGACTTTGTCTCCCTTCCAGCAAAGTACTTAAAGCTAAAGTATAGTCTCATTATGTAAATCTATTTATAGAGGTAGATATATTCCCTCTTTAATAAATGCATGGAACTCATTAGCATTAATAGAATTTAGGAGTTAGCAGTAAGGAGAAAAGGTGGCTATTCATTTGAACAACAATTATTTTGTTTTGGTAATAAAATCTGACCCTTGACACAGGATATCTCTGACCATCAGATAGTTTTGGCACACAGAAAAGAACATGACATCTGTCACACTGATTATTTGAGCTGCAGCTTTTAACATATGTCTTATAATATATATATATAAATATTTGGAATTGTTAATTGAAAGATAGTCAATTAAAATTAAGAAGAAAATTTAAAACAGCAACCACCAGTATGCCTGTTTTGCAAGAATGGAAACCTGATGATATTCTCCCTTCCACAACATGTTTCAAGGAAGTATTCTTAAAAATTCTAAGTCATTGATATGTCAGTTGTTACAGGATCCTGCAATTATTGGTGAAAGTTCAGAAGATTAATGTCTAGAAGTTCAAACAAGCTTCAGAGATATTTATTCAATAGGCTCTGAGGGGAGTAAAGGGATTATTTGACATAAAGGAAGAAGGGGCTACAGGTTACTGAAGTTTAGACAAAATCTTTTTCTGAATTACATTAGAAGCAGCAAAATGTTAGTTGGCTGTGCTTTGGTTTCAGATGCATATGGGTCAGGTTTGGCCTAGTAGTGCCTATTACAGAACTGCTTTTAGTTGCTGAAAACGTAATCTTTTCAGACTAAATCATTTTGGAGCTCAGAGTCTGTGGGGAAGCAGTAGCCGGGATTTGTCAGAGAGCAGTAAAGACAGGAGAAGACATATCAGAGGACACAATGGAAATTGGAAGAATTTCTGCAAGATGGGATGAAAGGAAAGGTTCTGCAGAGGTGGAAAAGAAAAACTGGAGGTAAAACAGAGTAAGTGCTGAAGAAGTGGAATTGGAATAAGGCTGAAAATTGCTTATAGTTTGCTACCTCCTTCTTTCTTCCTCAATGCCCCCCAAACTCTGGTTTTCTCCACAAAATTATTGTCTCGGTCAGGGCAAGGGATAAGTGATGATCACTGAACCAGTAACTACTACCGTATGGTAAGTCTGTGATCATTGCCTAACTCAGTCAGGAGCTTAGAGACTTAAAGCTTCTTATGCCTTTGTTAGACCAGCTGTTTCTACTGGGGGGCTGAAGATCAAGCATCCATACTGCTGAAATTATCTAAGGATTCTCAACTGTGTAAATCTCAAGGGAGGATTCTAAAAAATCTGATTCTAATATTTACCGAGAATTTTTACCTAAATTAGCTATCCAAGGTTAGTTAGAAAGTGACATTCTTTCTTTCCCATCCTTCTTGCTGGTTTTCTCCAGTTCTTAATCCCAATGTCAACCACCCATTTCTTTAATCAATTTCAGCAATATTTTACAAGGGAAAACAAGAATATTTCATTTACAGTTTTATTTTAAGCACAGTCCAAAATTTTTCATGGCAGCTGATAGTAATGTGAGAAACATCTTCTGTCACACTGGTTTAAAATAAAATTTTCAGCGCTATCACAAAAGCAGTAGAATTACAATTGAAACAATTAATTGTATATGACACTGCAATTACATCACAGATTTCTGGTAGCTTCTGACTTTGCTGCAGATTATAACCAGATGTGCTTTACATGCACCTTATCAAATAACAATGTCCTGAAAGCTCTTCAAGACATGAATAAAATTCTTTGTGATGTAGTTGCTGGGAGTGGGGAGGAAAATGGTTGTTACTTAGAAAAATGAGAAAAAAAACATATGTTTTTCCAATACAGCCTTACACTGAGAACTGAACTGGCCACTGAGTCATCTGTGTGTTTGAGCTGTGATCCCAACCGGTGCCCACCCAGCGCTTGCCTTGGCTTGCCCCAAGGCTGGCCCACCAGCCCAGGCACTGGCAGTGCTGATCCCATTCCCACAGGTGTATCTCCTCCTATTGTAAGTTGAAACAATTGGATAGACAGAAATTATGCTCATTTTTCTAAGCCTTACACTTAAAAGGGGAAGATAAGTTGATCTGAAAGCTTTTCCTGGAGATAAACGACTATTAAGTGAGTGAAGCAGTTCCCCATCTGCAGGATTGTTGCTTCTGCCTCTCCTCCCTGGCTTAGGAACTGTGGTAGAAACAGAATAATTTAATTGCCAATCAAAGAGTCCTGTTATTGAGTGCAAAACCACAGTTAGGAGTTCTCAAATGGATTATTCAAGATGAAGGTTGTAGAGCCATTCCTGCTGCCTGCACAGAGGGAAACAAGGGTTTGTGCCTCCTGGAACAGGAGGAGTTGCAATTCACTAAATAGAGCTGCAATATCTGAACAAATGCAGCTACTACTTATTGTAACTTTCCACAGGATCTCACAACACATGCTTATAACTGCTGGCAAGTATTGACTTTGGGAACACTAATCTCACCACCAAGTTGTTCAGGGTACCAGTGAGTTGCTATTATACTGTGTCAATGATTGTAGTTACTGCCCTTTCCATTTCTGCCTCTAGGTTAAGAGGCATTTTCCTGTGCTCTGTAATTACCAGCCAAACACCAAAGAATTAACATTGTCCATCTGACAGATTCAGTGATACTGTGTGATTGCTCCCGCTGAAGCAATAACCATTCACTGACCTACCAGTTCTTGCAGGAGGCTTGTTTTATAGTTCCATTCAAACACATTTAAGGAAACAAGAATCTGAGGAGACACTCTGTGGGCTGATATAAGTAAAGCTAAGACATTGTAGCTTACACACTGATATGTTCAGAGCTTTAATTTCAGACAACAAATGGCACAGTCACCGAGACAATCCATTTGGAATGACAGGAAACATTTAGATAAACACACAGTCATCTATTGCTTAAGTACAGTTATGGGCTGAGGGGAGGGAAGAAGTAAGTTTGCTAATGGAAGGAAACTTAAATAAAAAAGCCTGCCTATAGAAGAAAACAAATAAAACCAGAGTAATAGATCTAACCAAATATCTGTTTATAATGCATAGTAATTCCAGTTTATTACCATGAAGACTGAAAAGTATCAGCCAGGCCTTTTCAACATCGAGGGCTTCAGGGCAGATCTAGCCTACTGATTGTCAGCAAATGGTGAAAACACTGTCAACTGGCAAAAATGTTCTCTGTCCTCTTGCACCAAACCAGTGATAATGTGCCCTTTGATTGCCTGGCAGCGTTAGCAGGAGGGAAGGCAATCCTACTGAAGGGAAAAGGCCTACATGAATCAGAAATTTATCAGAATTTATATCACTGAGTGATGTAGCTAAGCCATCCCTTCTTTTGAAAGGAGAAAGAGAAGGAGGCAGCAGATCCCAGGTGGAGGTGAATGATTTTTCATTACATGTTTTACATTTCAGGTGGATACATACAATCTGTGCCTTGATACTGAGGTGCAAAGGAGAGTGAGACATTAAGAAAATCAGATCCAGTATCAAGATGTTGCCAAGAATTATTTAGGAAACATATATATATTTTTGTTGTTGTTGTTGTTTAGGCCAATGGCTTCACAGACATTGAAGTAAAATCTGGTCTTGATTATATTTCTATAAACTGCTAACTTCAGTAGTAAGCATAGCTAAGAGCAGAAAGTGATCTATGAAAATCAGTCATAAAACTGAAAATAGACAGGTATTAGGAGTTTGTTAAAGTGGAAAAGGACATGAACAGAGCATTTGAGAGCCAAAGGCTTTATCTGGAGATTCAAATGTGGTTCTGCTCATCATGACGTTGAGATCCTGCAGTGACAAGATCCTTACAAGAAATTAGACTGTACAAGTGCAGAGATAAACTAAAGACTCTGGTGACCTTTTGCTTTAAATTGTGGGAAATGGGGAGCGATTTTTCATGATCTTGTTCTCTGAAGTTTTCAGTGTGTTGAGTTCAACAATAAAAACTGACATCAGCAGCATAAAGTTTAAAGTAGTGAATTGATTTTTAAGCTCAGAAAGCCGAAGGCAAAGTTCTCAGTAACATAAAACTGGTGAGCCACGGGGCTCTGAGTCTGAATACTGCCATAGATCATTTCTACTTGTAGTGCGATGTGTATAGGACAAATGCAGATCTTGGTAAATGCCTTTCTTTAAATCCCTCTAGCACAAATACATTAAAATCATTCATAGGTACTTAGAGCAGCAGCATTTGAGTAAAAGGCCCGAATGGGAATGAATTTTCTGCATCCCTATACATCGTTGTCAGTGAAAATTCCTTATGACCAGAAACAAAAGCAGTTGCTAACGGACATTCAATAGCGAACTATGGTATTGAATAATGTAAGAAAAAAAGACCCAGCTGATTAGTCAGTGCACTGCCTGGAAATGTCAGAAGTACTGCTGTCCCACAGTCACATCCTTGGACAGATGCTTCTTTTGATCCCAAGGCTCTGTGCTGCTCATTTCATCTTCTTTGGTGTCCCTCTTGCAGTTTTGTGAAGCTTTTGAGCTCTTCAGAGCCTTTTTCTGACACAGTCATCCTATGCTGCATAGCATAATGCTGTACTCCTCTCGCTCGCCACAATAGCTGCTGCTGCAGCAGTAGAGAATAATAATGCAGGTTGCATCTGCCTAGTTGGTACATTTGGAACTTAATAGAAAAATCAAAATATTTTGGTATTTGGAAATTGGGAAGACAGTACTCACTCTTAATTTGAGTTGAAAACAAAGCCTGAAATCACTGCTAATGTTAGAAGCTGTGTGGTATGGATGGCTTGGATTTTGCCTCTGTGATTCCATTGGTAGTGTCCAGCTGCTGAGCAATATTTACTAAACTGCCCTTAATATTACTGGGTGCCAACTTGTGTATGTGGTTAGAATAGCAACCATTTTAGAGTTTGTGGGCATTTATATAATAGAAAAGACTTCATAGCAATAGATGTAGCCCTCAAACAGAAGCTGGTTCATAGAATGCATCTCGTGCATCTCCTTGCTTTAACCTTGCAACATGTTCTTCCTGCCATCACCACTGAAGATGGGAGAGCTGGGGGTTTCCAGAGATTGTTGATGATGTTAACACTCCTTCCATATTTGTGCTGGTTGGAGAACGTTTTGGACGTGCCCATTGCAACTCCCAGAAGTCGCTAACGCTTTCTGCCATCAGCCTTTCCTGTATATCAATGCACAAGGCCTGCAGATTGTGAGGTCTAACTATTTGCAAGGTTATTGTTCATTTGGATTCAATGTTTCTTTGATATTGTAGAGTAAAACAGCAAAGGAGGGGGTATCGCTTGTGTTGGCACTTTGGTGGCAAAAGTGCTAGGGTTCTTCCCTACCCAGATCTGACATTTTTTGCAATTTCAATGGGAGGTTTGGGTCAGTGCTCCTTTCAGCAATTGCCCTTCACATAGTTACCAATTTTCGTAAAACTGCCTGAGCTTGAGCTTCTCAAAGGGCTGGGAAAGAATGTGAACGTGCTCCTCACCTCTGTCCATCACAGGTGTTCCTATCCCAGACTTGCTTTTAACCTGTACAGTTTTTTTCACTGTGTGGGCAAACCTACAAGGCCTCTCTTAAGATAATAATGTGTGAGAAATCTAGTATAAGAAAATTGAAATAAACAAGAAATATTAAGCAGTTGGAGAAAAAACAGCATCCAGATTAAAACCAGTTCTAGCGGAGGATCAGTGAAATTAAGGGCTTTTAAAATTCATGTGTTACTTCCCCACTGAGCATGTGTAGAGTGCAGGTAAATAGTTACAAAGCAGAATGTTGCCGTATTAACCTTTTCTCCATATTTTTAATTCAATCTAAACACAGCCACTGCACAGGAACACAGAGAGTTCCATAAGACAGTTATTCAGCTGGAAGAAACATTAATCTTTAAAAATAAGATTGTTCAGTTTGTATGCTGTTACAGATTATTTAGTGCTTTTCATGTAGTATAGCTCAAAGTGTTTTACTAAGCAATGAATTGCAGTAGAGATGTGCCATGAATGCAGAACTCACCAGAAGTACGGATACAAATGCATTAGAGTTATTTTTTGTGTCTGAATGCTGTCACTTGCACATATAAAATGATGAATAAGGATGAGTCTTGTGCAAAATAGATGTTTGCTTTTATGAACTAACCAGAAAATATGAATCCAAGAGTAATATTTGCAAACAGGAAAGCTGTCTTTGAGATAAAGTTTTTTTGCCACTCCATGAAAACACAACAGAATATGTGTGAAAAATGTAGGCAGGAAAAATATTAGTAAATATGAAGCAGTATTCTACTTCTTTTTTTTTTTTTCCCCCCTTTAATTTATTTTTATTTCACAAGCAACTAGAATTCCACAAAGTAACCAGACACCATATTTTGCCGTGCATTGCAAAAGTGCACAGGAGGAGACCGTTCTTCCCGGAAGACCTTGTGGTCTGCATAAGGCAGGAGAAGCTTGGTGGTGGGAACTAAAGATGAGGGCTGATGTTTGAAAGCGAACAAGTCACAGTTGTATAACAAATTAATGCTGAGCAGCTGCAGAACAATGCGTGTATTTTTAGCGTGTTCAGTCATGAGGTTATATTAATTTGCTTCATCATCCTTCACTGGAAAGGCAGGAGAGTCCTTGCAACTGATGATACTTTCTTGGCTGCTCAGAGGTGACGTTGTTCACTGCCGTGACTTGACCTTGTTTGATCATTTGGCTACATCCTCAATCATGTAGAGCTTGGAGTGGTTTGTGCAGTCTTTGATATTTGTATCTTGGTATTTCTAGTCCTCTTCCCAGTATCTTAAACCCTCTTACGGAAGTCCCCTATCTTTTACTATATGTAATGAGACTTATAAGAAGATAAAGAATCAGGATGGAATTAAAAAAGATGAGAGAATATTATACCTACTGTGCTGTTTTTCAAAGCTGTTTGCGTTGTTTCATTCTTCTGTAGTACAACAGTGAGAAAGCAGCAGTCAATAACTCTGGGAATAAAAAAAGAAAGGTATCTCAAAAATAAAGGATTACAATACAGTGAATGTCTTCGATGTCTTAGTATAATCTTATAGCATTTCTTAATGGATCCCTTGGGTGAAGTGAGTATCTTCACCACTTACTGCTCTTACTGGGCATCTTAGAAAGGAAACTAATCTGAAAATTGTTTCAAATAAGAGGAACAACACTACACTGAAGAAACTACATTAGCTTTTTTCTCTCTCTTTCCATTCTTCTTGCTGCCTTTATTCAGATGAGTTGGGAGGATCACCAAAATTGAATTTTAATAATTGCCAGGACTAGTAATTTTTCCTGTTGTAGGAGAGCAGAACTCCCATTTTTCTCTGTATCACACAGAATCACAGAATTTCGGGGATTGGAAGGGACCTCGAAAGATCATCCAGTCCAATTCCCCTTCTGGAGCAGGAACACCCAGATGAGGTTACACAGGAATGTGTCCAGGCAGGTTTTGAATGTCTCCAGAGTAGGAGACTCCACAACCTCCCTGGGCAGCCTGTTCCAGTGTCTGTCACCCTCACTGAGAAGAAGTTTCTTCTCAAATTTAAGTGGAACCTTTTGTGTTCCAGTTTGTACCCATTGCCCCTTGTCCTATCATTGATTGTCACCGAGAAGAGCCTGGCTCCATCCTTGTGACACTCACCCTTTATATATCTGTAAACATTAATGAGGTCACCCTTCAGTCTCCTCTTGTCCAAGCTAAAGAGACCCAGCTCCCTCAGCCTTTCCTCATAAGGGAGATGCTCCACTCCCTTCATCATCTTCGTTGCCCTGTGCTGGACTCTCTCCAGCAGTTCCCTGTCCTTCTGGAACTGAGGGGCCCAGAACTGGACACAATATTCCAGATGTGGTCTCACCAGGGCAGAGTAGAGGGGAAGGAGAACCTCTCTCGACCTACTAACCACCCCCTTCTAATACATCCCAGGATGCCATTGGCCTTCTGTATCTCATGCTGGTATATACAGTATTGTACAAAAAGCACAATTTGATAAATATAATAATGTTATGGCATCAGCAGCAGAAAAGCATGAGAACTTTGCCTTTTGGAAGAGATCATGGTCTAGGTAGCCCACTTCCCGAGTGGCACTTCTTCATGTCCTGTCACAGGTAATGATCCAGTGCCTTGTCCTTTGGACTGGAATGCTGGTTTTGGTCTGGGTGGTTTGTTTGTTTGTTTGTTTGTTTGAAGACAGTTTTATTTTGTTTTGTTGTATTTTCACATCTATGCAGAAAGGTTGTGGGGTACATCTCCTTGAAGTGATGGGTAAATTTTCTTTTTTCTGTGATTATTAAACTATTATTCACAGTCTACTCATGACTCTTGAGTTTGAAGCCTGGTATAAACAGACATTAAACTCTTCATTTCAACTAATTTTTATATTCTAAGTAATTGATAATCTGTTTAGATGTGCTCTGGAACTTTAGAGTAGATGCTTCAAGCAGACCAAACAGACCAGACCCATGACTTCCAAAATCTTTCCTGTGTTATTCTCTGCCACCAAGGGAGGCCAGCTCTGATCCTTACATCAACTTCATAGAAAGTCGTTCAAAACAAACACAGTTTTCTCTTTGGTTATGTTCTTTCTGCTACATGGGTTTAATAGTCTCCCTGTTCTTTGTTATGAATTGGTTCTTGCTACAAGCACAACAGTACATTATTATTTAAAAAAAAAACCTCAGTGGCCTGTTGACATGAGATCTTGGTTCAGTGTAGCAGGGCTGTTTTTTATAATAGAAGATTGGCTATGGGTTACAATAACAAGGTCTGTGCTCTGTCCCTCACTCTCTAACAGCTTCTTCACTGCCCCCCAGCAAGTCACTTTAAGTTTCTTCTCTGAAAACTGTGCATAATAATGAATACTTCGGTATCTCATGGTGTGCTGGAAAGCAAAACTTCTGCTGGATGATCCACAAAGAGAAGGCAGTATGGCAAAGGAAAGATACACTATTAGTCATATTTTAAAAGCAAATGGCATATTAAAAAAAAAAAAAAAAGGCATAAAAATCACATGTGTTTCAGGGAAATGCACCTTCCAGGTAGCTAATAATGAACAGCAGCTATTATATGTTCTTGCAAGGGGAGAAGAAAAATGCGAGATGCGCGGTGCTTTGTCAGGGTTCTTGATGCAGCCATTTGGTGCCTCAGCTCTCACACCACCATGGTGGCCCTCGCTGGATCTGCTCCCGTATGTGAACGTCGGTCTCGTGCTGGGCAGCCCCAGTCAGGACCTGCTCCAGGGCTCCAGCTGGAGCCTCACCAGTGCCAAACTGGGGTGGGAATCACTGCCCGTGGGAAAGTCACCTGTAGTGCAGAAATAACTACTCTCTCCTCCATTTAATCTCTTCCAGAGCTTTGCACATTATTTCTCTCTTTACAACCACTGAAGAGATCTCAGACAACTTAGGACTGGAGCTGTATTGATTTAACAGTCTTTTGCCCTAAGGATCCTGCAGTGCAGGGAGGAGTCCTTAGTATTTTCTGTGTAGAAAACCCAGGATATGATTCCTTGCTGTTCATTGCTATGGACCAGTCTCCCTGTGGAGAAATTTTATTCATGTTCTCGCAGTTGGTGTTCAGTGTGTCTGATATATTAGTTGCCACAGAAATAAAAATGTCTGAGTCTTCTCTGGCATAACTTTTATTATTTTCAAGATTAAAAGCTTGCAAGCAGAGGCAAGACAAAAGTCTGGTGTGCCAGGAGGGACAGGGCTGCCCAGCTCCACCTAGCTCTTCTATAGGAAAAACACTTTGAGGGAAGTCACCTATAAAACAAATGAAATTGCTTGGCACTGATAAATACCATGGCAATTATGTAGAGCTTAGAAGTGATAATAAATGGGAAAATGTGAAAGTTCATTTACTGAGGCGTGTAAGTATTCTAACAAAAAGAGTGATTAAGACCCTGTTTGTCATTGCTGTAACACCTCTCAGTTCATGGTACAAACCAGCAGGGCAATATTCTAGTGTTTGATGTGCTGAGTGCAGCATAATGAAATAAAGTCTGTTACTTTGCAACTTGTCAAACAGCTGCATAAAACGTGAAACTAATCTAAGTTATGTTTTCTTTTGATCATCCAGCACAACTGATTTAAAAACCTGCACATTTATATAAATAAGGCTTTAGTCACCTTAGAAGAATAACTATACTGCTAAAATTCTTATTTCTGTTTATGCTGCGGTTTAGTGAAAAACTGTTTTCATGGAAGGGCAGCAATCAATTCTTAAAGTACATAAGCAGTCTCTTTATACTTGACTAACATTTAAAGCTGTCTTATGGAATCTGTTTCTTGCCTTGCTCTTAGCTATTTGAACTTTCCTGTTGTCAGTAAAATCTATAAAAAATGACAAGGGGATTCTGGTTTATACGCAAGTGAACTTTGAGCTCTTTCTTCTAAGGCATTGGTCACAAGGAAAGCCTAAATATCTCTGAATTATTATTGTTATTATTATTATCTCAGAAAGCAGTGATGTCTGTCTGTGAAGGGCACTTGATGTTCAGCTTGTCCAGCGAGATTCCAAACCTGAATAAGCATTCCTGCAGTACTGCAAGAATTACCCTCAAGTAACTGCTGTCTAGTATGGGAGACCGGGTGTTTTTAAAGTTTTGTACTCATTTACCCGTCAGTATATTTTGGGCAGCTGTTTGAATAGATCAGTGGTCGCCGCTGTTTGGCAGTGCCCTATATGCAAACGTGTTCAATGTTTCTGTGGTATTCAGCCATAGAGACTGCTAAAATAGTCCAGTAGGAAAAAACATGATAACCAATTTGTGACTTCACCTTTGAACCACAGCATGATCTTTTTCCTCAGTCAACAGAATACAGAAGTATGAATAAAATATCGCTCGGTTTGTATTTATTTGCATTCATCTATAATGCATTTCTATGTCGTTTAAATTCTATGCACTTTTTGGAGATGACTTAGAATGATTATTTTTATATTTTCATTGCATCTATTTCCTTAGGTAACTACTAGCCAAGGTATTGGTCTGGGAAACAGGTTATCTGTGAATGCCTAAATGAGCTTTGCATAGAGGTTTTAGGTCAAATTCTAGACTTTAATATATATTTGTAAGAAACTACTTTCAAATTTAATATGATATATCCTTCAATTCTTAATAGTTTAGGAGCTGACATTCAGTACAAAATATATTCAGAGATCTCAAGTACTAGATTTATAAGAAAATTGCTTTCCTGATTCTATGGCATGTTTATAGAAGCCTTATGAAAATGCAGATGTCAGTTTCCTATTCTTTGAATACTGCCTTTTGGTATCTGGAATTTGTTTTATCTAAATTATGATCTGTAGCAGTATTGCAACAATTAGTAGATGGCTTCCTGTTATATATACCAGTTTTACAAATGTGCAAAAATCTTTTTGTTAGGTAGATTGTAGCTTCCACTGCAGATGATTGAAGGTACTGTTTAAATGGATAAAAATAAAAAAAGTTTCTTAAGCATACTGTATTTTACTTTAAATTTTTCAATATGTGTAATACAGCACTACTATGTTTAAGCCAAAATTTAATTTAAGACTGAAATCATACACTCACATATATTAATCACAAATCATATACTTAAATATAATTAACAATTAAGAACTTTAAGGTAAAATCTTAGATCCATCCAGCGGGTGTTCAAAACTCTGTTGAGTTCAGCATACCAGGATTTCCCCATCAGCAAATATGTTCATTTGTGGAGATGTCACCTGAGGACGCGGTCACCCTGGTGTCACTTGGAGCGCTCCCGGGATGCCGTTGACAGGCCCTGGCAGCGCTGGGAGGACGCGGTGCCTTCTGCCTTCACACCTAGACAAGTGCCGCCCATGCTTTGTGCGATATGCTGAACACACACAGTGAAAGAAAACGCTTCAAATAATAGATCTTTCAGAATCTTTCCCCTGTGTAATAATGTTTGTCCTTCAAACCATGCCTGCCGCATGTTGTTAGTGCTTCTCTGCAAAGGGCTTAGGAGGTGTAAAAACTGAAGGAGGTTTGACAAGTAGGTTGATATCTTTAATATAGGAGATATGCCAGCAGCAAGAAGGACGTAAGAATGCCTTAATCAAATTTGGAAAATCCAACTATATTTTATTGGAGGGAAGAATAGTAAAGATATTGCTGTATTATAACATAGTTTTAAGTCACCAGTCACTTACCAAAAGACCAACTAGGACAAAACCAAGAAACCCCCCTTCAAACAGATGAAGGAATTTCTCTTTTAATTTGTCTTATATTACTAAATATACTTTTTAAGATTTTGTGTTTATGCCGAAAAAATAAAAATCCATGTGCAAAAAATTACCACTTACATCTCCTCTTTTTCAAGTGACATTTAATTCTCTTGTTGCTCATCTTACTCATTGTGACACTTGCAGTCCTTACAACTGTCAAGCATATTTTTTAATTTTATGTTTAAAAGAGAGTTTATTTCTTGTTCCACAGCAACATTAGGCAGTCACTTCTGATAAAAAAGAAAGAAAAGAAAATAAAAATCCCAAGTAAACAAACAAAAAAACCCACAAATGATGCAATCAAACAGAAAAAACTTCATGTGTGTTAGTACCCATGGAAAGCTGAGCAGCACTGATGAATGTGAAATAGGAAGTCTGGGAGAGAGATAATACAAAAAGAAAGATTTGTTAAACAAGAGGTGCTGCAGGATAATGAAAAAGAAAGATTTAAGACTATTTTTTGAGGAACAAATCTTTTAAATCTTAATCCCAGCGTAGAAATGTAAATAGGAACACAAACTGTTTGCTGAAGTACCTCTCTACCCCATTAATTATATATATATAAAAACTTGAAAGACTTGATATTGTTGCCATTGCAAGGCAATTTAAAATACAATACGGAACTGCCTTCCACCAGGACTAGGCAGGTCAGACTGTGCACTCTCTTGTTCAGAGAGATGGATGTGCTGTCCTAAATGGGAAATTGTTGGCTCTGAACAATAAAAGCAACAGTTTTGCTGTTTGAATCTTGGCCTCTTTGAATTCAGAAACAGATGTATAATTCTACCACACTCTTCATCGTAACACTGCTTGGACACAGCAGCAGCAAGAGCCTTTGGAAAAAGCCCCAGGGGCTGGTTGGATTAATGCGCATTGGGAAAGCTTTTCAGCCTGAGGAGGTGGAGGTTTTAACAAGGCCTAGCGAGGAGATCCGCAGGTTTATACATCCCAGTCACTTACAGACGTTACCTGATAACCCTTGTTATCAGCACCAGCTCAAGAGGATGTGCAGGTCGTTACTGACCAAAGCACTGAGAAAGGGCAAAATACACTTAAAATTATCCTGACAAAGAGGTTCAGCAAACCTCGGGCTAAAGCCAGTTACTCTTACAGAAAAATATTTCATCATATGGTATCCACGTAGTTTGTTGGGCAGCAACTTCTTGATGAATTTTGCAGTGTTCTTTGACATCAGGTGTGTCAGCTTTGCTTTTTCACAGCTGTGTTGCTGAGTACATACATAAACCCCAGTTTAAACATATGTGGACAATATAAAATATTAAAATAATGAAGCTGAACTGAGATACAGGAACAGCCAAAGTCCTCTCTTAAAAAGCAACATTGTGAATTTGTCTTTATTTCTCTGGTCACAGCAGTTCAAATAATAATAAACTAGATCAAATTTTGCAAACTATATTATTAAAAGTTTTTATGTCTGTGCTCAGACAATTCATATCGAATATGACTGATGAAAAAATTTATTGAGCAAGACAGAACACTGTAACTATGATAAGCAAAATTTAATGTCCTTACTAATTAAGTAATGCAGCAAGACAATATTTGACTTATTTTTTTCTGTAGTAATAAGGGTAAGATAACAACTTTTAATAGAAAAAAAAAATTAAGTGAATCACAGCAAGACAATCCACTTTCTCTGCCTCTCAGAAGTACTTTGTTATGAAAAAATTGACTGTTTCTTTAAAAGTAAAACAAATTGTTAAACAAACTCGTAGTTATGTTGCCATCACAGTATCAGAAATATGTTTGAAATGTGCAATTTGATTGTAAAACAATTGTCATGCATCTTTGCAAAGGCAAAAAGAGTTGTTATAATAAATATATAAAAAGGTATATTTAGAAAAACAATAGAAAATTACAAACTAAATACCATTTCTTTGTTTCCTTTCATATTTTTTAAACAAACCATGAATTACAGTATCTTTCACTAGGTCAACTTCTGAAATACTTACACACTTCATATACTTTACATAGTTTTAAATAATCTACCCAAATCCACCACAAAATGGCATCGTCCTTTGCATGACTTGCAGATGATAGCAAATCAAACAAAATTAGATTTAATAAGGAAGAGAATGGTTAATACTATGAAGAAAATTGACCTGGTTCTGTTCACCTTCTCTCCAAAAGAGTGTTACTAAACATGAGAGGTTTCACAGAAAAGCAATGTAAATGATCAGGGACTTTTAGGAAGTAATTCTCATATACAACAAATGTGAAAAATACTGAGATTTAATTTTTTAGAAAGGGAATTAATAATAAATGCATGTTGGAATTTAAGATCTGATAGGGTGGAAAATATGTATTGATCTTTAGACTATTTAATCATAATTAGTTTCAACATTTTTAAAAGGCTGTGAAGATATACACCTTAAGGCTTATACTAATCTCCGCTGTTAGAAATAGATATTGATCAAATGTAGACAGTAGAATGCTGCACATATGTATGATATGGGATTCTTGCACCTTTTTCTGAAGCATCTGTTACTGTTAGGAACAAGATAGAGAGCCAACTAGAAATTTGTATAGAAACAGCTTTGAATTTCCTTCTGTTTTTAATAAGCTCAGATCAATCAGTGTCTCACTGCTGTGTCCAAACCAAAGCTATCAATCTGTGAGCAGTTTTCAGTATCTACAGTTTGCATCCCCTCTTCATAAAAATAAATCTGTTCAGTTGGATAATTTTAGTTTCAGTCTTCCTGGTTCATCTCCAAGGAATTCATCTTGCTGTCCTGGAGCCTGACAATTCCAATTCTCAACCTTTTTCATTTTGAAGCTGCTATTTCACCCTTGCTCACATGCTGAGGACTACATCAGCAAAACAAGTAAATGGTTAAGGTCTGTATATTGTCTACTTGACATGTCTGGACAGAAAACTGACTTTTGAGGATTCCTGCCCTTGGAGGGTTGTAGCTCTTTTGATCGCACCTACCAACAGGTGCTTCTGAAGTGCATTAGGTCCCTGGTATGTCAGTGGAAACAGAGCAGTTCCAGGTGGAAATTGAGATCTTACTGATTCGCCTGCTGAAGTTGCCTATTTCTTTTGTTGACTGTAGAGGCAGTTTACAGTAATTACAATGTGATTAGGTTCACCTAATTTTAGATATCTGCAGGCATTTGTGGAGTGTGACTTGTGTGGCATATACTAAACAGCTGTTTTAGGACAAGATGAATCATGTCTAAAAATGCTCATTTCTCCCCATTTACTGTAAGGGAAGTCTGTATAACTACCTCATAAGTAAATGTCTCTATTTTCTGTGTAGAAGAATAATTAGGCCATCAGCAATTCTTTGATGAGGGATTTATTCTAAACTCCTTTCATAAGGGCTGCTCCACTTGGCCTAAACAATTAAGATGCACTAGCTAAAAAGAAGGAACATTAATGAATGTTAACATAAAAGAGAAGAAGAATGTGGTTGCCATAGTTAATTAGCCATACTGCTGAGGAGCACATGAGTTCTGGTTTCAGGAAATGCTGAGTGAAAAGATACAACAAGGACTGGAAGCCAGAACTACCATCACAGATAAATGCCCTAAAACTAAGCCTTGTGCTGAGTCTGTCTTTTACCCAGCAAATATTTATGCAAAAGGGAAAGCAGGAATGATTTGAAGTTGCCTGCAGCCCTCTCTGGAATACCCTGCAGGCTTGTGCTTGGCATGCCTTGCAGTCTGGGCTGGACCTGGATGTGTTCGAATCACTTTTTTGTGGAAGAGGGTTTTGAACATAGGTCTTCTAACATGTTTCTGAGCACATTTTTAAAAGCTGAAAGCCAGAGGAGCATGACTGGAACAACAATCACCGTTTCCTTCAGCTATGTTTTAAAGGAGAGTGTTGATTTGTGCATGGCTTCTGAAAGACAGGGCTCAAGCACAGAGCTGCAAAGGTTGGACCAGGTGCCTCCGTTTCAGGATGAGGTTCCTCTGTTGTTACACGTTGGAGTTCAAGGTTGAGGTTTCCTGTTCCTTACCTTCTGTAATTTCACATGCAGCATATCTGCTGCAAATCCCTTTTTTCTGTAGCATCCAACTCTTCTCAGCATTGCCCATAGATAGCACCAGCCTGACTGTGGATTCTAAATGAGAAAAGGGAAAAATCTGTGTGTTCTTTCTTTCCTTTAGGGCTGGATTGCACTGAACTTTTCTGGCATTTTTCCTATGACTACACTTCTTGAACCACAGAGGACATACCTTCTGTCATCTCAGGGAACCATTTCAATCTCAGCTGAAAGTCTGACAGTTATTAAAATAAGTGGAAACAGAATATGCATATGGGCAAATTACTTTTTCAAGAAGCAAGACAGCTGAGCATCTGCTCCTTCCTTATATTCTTTTCATTACTTAATATGTGGCCTCTGTGAGATCGAGTTCATCTCTCAGAGATATAGTCTACCCTCAAGGTAAATAAAAAAGGACACTGTATTCTATAGAAGAGTGCTGATGCTTTATCTTTTTTTTTTTTTTTTTTTTTAAAAAAAGGCACTTCCAAGGCACCTTGACCAAACAATAGCATAATTTTGCTGGGTTCAGTCTAGAATATGATTGATACACCTCACAACTATATAGAACTTTTTGTTTTTGTTTTGAACAATCTATATGTACTCTGTAAAGAAATGATGAGTTTGTGTGCCACCTGAGAACAAGCAGCAGATAAGCAGAGATTGAGGCTATACAGGAGAGCAGGGGAGGAGTGGAAATCCTCTAATCGAAAACAGAATTTGGCCAGACACTGAAAATAATTCCTTATTTATTACTTCTTGCTGGTTTTTGACCTTTGTTTTATCTGAATGAATCGATTAATGAAGTAGTGCATCAGTTTTAAGTGCTGTCACTGTTCTCTTTTTATTACCCAGTTTGCCACGTGAATGAGTGTGCTTTCAGAAGCAGACATTACCATTGAATTTTTTAATGCTAATATTTATCGTAATAAAAATGTGCATGCTATTGCCACAGAAGTGTTAAATTAGATGTTTTCATCCATGGGTGGAAAGAACGAAACAACAGTACAAAAACCCAGGTAGGATCAAGGCTAACACAGAAGGTAAAGCTAAAACTTTCAGATTAATCAATGAGTGAATGATGTAAATTTTAAGCTATATTTTTTTTTTTAATGAATGGGCTTCTTTTGGGGAAAAATGCAGAATTATCCATTAATTTTAATGTATTTCAAAAGGAACTGCAACCTCTCATACTTCAGTGTGTGAACTATGCAATTACCACTTAGTATGCAACTATGCATACATAAATTTAGGTAATCTAATAATGTCTATGCTGTCTTTATTGCACTTTACTTTGAAGCACATAGATGAGCTACAGCCAGGAGTTCACTGGACTAAATGGACCCCATTTGTTGATTTCTGAAATGAATTCTTCATTGCTTTCTTTTATTTTTTGTTGAATATGAGCTGCAATAATATCTACACAATAAGAAAAAAAAAATCACTCTTTAGAGATACTTGGTAGAGCTTATTTGTAGCTTTTGTATAGCCTCCATACATAAATAAATTTAAAAAAAGAAAATAAATGGATTCTGTCTAGAAGCATTTTTCTGCCTAGAACCATTTACAATTTGTGATCTCCTGTGATTTTCTCTTTTTATCAGAAATCATTGCAATTACATGCATTAAAACATAAACTAAAGGGGAGGATGTGAGGGTGTGGGGGAGGTGGTTGCGTTTCTTACTTGGGATGCTCATTATGGATCGATTGTAATGTCTGAATGTACAAAATTCTTTAATTCTTGTTAAATCAGTCATGAAATGTGCTTTGTCCCAAGAGAACATCTTTCCTGGTGTCTTGTTAAATGGCCAAGGGCCAAGCGAGGCTCATGGGTCTCACTCTCAGCAGAGGAGCTGAATGCCGTCTCAACACTTCCAGCTGCTCACATAAGAATAGAATCATAGAATCGTTTTGGTTGGAAGAGACCCTTGAGATCATTGAGTCCAACCATAACCTAACTCTAGCACTAAACCATGTCCCTAAGAACCTCATCTAAACGCCTTTTAAACACCTCCAGGGATGGTGATTCCACCACTTCCCTGGGCAGCCTGTTCCAATGCCCAACAGCCCTTTCCGTGAATAAATGTTTCCTAATATCCAAAATGAACCTTCCCTTCTGAAACTTGAGACCATTTCCTCTCATCCTCTCGCTTGCTACTGGCAAGAAGAGACCAACAGCCTCTGTGTGCACTGGTGGGTCTGCAAGGGCTTTTCTGCCTTCACTATGAGGCCTCTTGACCTTGACACACAAGCTCAGTGCACAACACACACTGGGCTTTATCCTCCTGAAGCTGAAGCATCTCACTTTGTGAGGGCACAGAGAGAAGGCCTTCATTACTTGGCACTCACTTCAGGCTGCACAGATCTTTGTAACCATAGTTTACAGCAAACCATCACTGAACCGTCATATTTTGCTAGTGAATGTTACAAAGCTCTGCAGAAAAAAGGCAATTTTTCTTACTGCTTTGGGACCTATTAGGGCAAACATTTTTAGTATTCATAACACAGATCACATATCTTACTGAGCCATATTGAAAGACAGCATTGGTTGTCCGGTGGGTTTTAACTATGTTAAGCTTTATTGCCTTCTGGAATAGTTCTTTGTATGACTCTTTTTTCTACACTGACAAAATATTACTCTGTTTCATTCTAAACATATTTTATTCCAGTGGGAAATTTAAAAATATGAATCTGGTAAACTTAATTCTAAGAAATTTAGGTGTAGTTAAGACTTGAACGTTTGCTCTGTGCAACTCTTTATTTTTTCTGTGTAAGACAATGACAAAATGTTGGCCTGTGACTCAGATTAGAGGACACATGAGTCAACAACATGCCAGGAGAATATACAGTTGTCAAATCAAATTTATCATTTGTGTTAGCAGACTTGTTAAAGTACAAGTAATTATTTTACATTGGACTTTAGACAATAAGGTCAAAACTTTATTTACAAAACAGAGAAAAAATAAGCTGTCGTTCTATTTTATTATAACAGTTCCCACAGTAGTGTTTTGTCTTATGTGAACTTCTCTTGTGGTGAGAGACATCACTGGTTTCTAAACAAATCCATGAGTAAGGAAGAAATTACCAGATTCTTAGGTAAGCAAGTAGCTTAAGAACATGTATAATGTGAAAAGTATAAATATTATTATCAGTGATCATGAGAGTTTATTAACGTGCATAAATACACAAACACCACTCAGTTTTGTGGACTCATCTCTAGCAGAAATATGTCTCTACTGGTATTCAAACATTTCAAAGAGAGTATACTTTTTTTCACAGGGCAAGTATGTCTCTCTCTTCGAACTTCAAAATAGCTCAGAAATGTTAATTCAAGATTTTGCTGTTCTTATGCTTCCTGAAGTCAAGCCAATACATTAAAAAGAAAACCAGTGACAATAACAAGAAAACCAAAACAAAAAAACCCAAACCAACAAACAAAAAAACAACCAACCAACCAACAAACAAACAACCCTCCCAAACAAACAGGTGGAGATTTATTAAAATAGACTGAAGCCACCATTTTGCACTGCAACGGCAATTGGTGGCATGTGGAATAACTGTTACTTCACAATTTATATGTGGTTTCTCCCAGCATAGATCCAGATGCAAATCCAGTTTGTTTGTAGGAAGACAGCAAAGAGACGTTCCTGTGGGTCAGAGCTCTTCTTGCACAAATTTTCGTTTTCTGTCGTGGGCTCTGTCCCCACGCAGGGCGCATGGGCCGGTCAGTGCCCCACGGTCACCGGTGTGGGCTGTGGTGGTGGCTGAGTAAGAAGGGGGACATGAGTTGGCTTTCGCAACATCCAAACTGATTTATTAGCTCTCATAAACAGTCTTTAGAATTGGCTCTTACACCCACCTCAGAAGGCTTTTGACTCAGATATACAGATAAAACTGAAACCATCCCTTGAGAAAAGTTAAAGGATTGTCATCCAGGACTGTGAATAAGCTGCTAAGCCAATACCAGCTTTTTAGTTTTTCTGAGCAGCTGCTTAGATCTTCAGTAATTACACACCTCTAGAAAAGACTGTGGCTTCAATCTGTTCTAAGGGGGAGTCTAAATTCAGTTCATTTACCCTCAATGTCTATTCCACAGCTGAGACAGTACGCTGTCCCTTGTCTTTCTGTCTCTGTTTAATGTATAATTATGGTTTCTTAATTGCATTTCAATACCACCTGGTTTTTAATTCTGAATGCACCCTCTAGGTATAGTTTTATTCATGCACAAGATGAATTAGTATTTTTATTCTTTTTTTTCTTTCATTTTTTTTACAATTAGGTGATTTTGTTTGCTTTTAGTTCCAAAATTTATTTTAAATGATAAAAAAGTGCCAAGATCAGTCTTTCATCTGTGTTTCGGTGTTGACATTCAAAATATCTGGTTCAGAAGATAAAAACCCCCACAAATTCCTACTTTTAGATGACAGCTTATTGAGTGGTTAAAGACTGTGATTTAAAATATCTGCTTGAAAGTTACCTGCTTCTACACGTACTGCTACCTAGAAAATTCTCATAAATTTTCTTCAATCTATCCTGACTTAATTTGTTGTGAAAGTGTCTGGGCAAAAGTCCTCCTCTTGGGGGCTTCATGCTGCATTGCCCAGTTATGCTACCAATGTGGGGGTAGCCCAGAGTACCTATCTGAGGTTTTCTTTTCAAAATGTACAGACCCTCGGGCAGTACCCATATTTGCCAATTCTTATTAGCTACCCATGCAGCATCTGTACAATTTGGTTGATCTCTGTGCAATGTTTTTTGATAAAGAGTGAATAAAAGTGGTTGTCCTGGATTCAAACATGAGTTCATGGCTCTTTGTGCTGGAATTCAAATGAGACCTTTCCAGCTATTCAAAACTTTGGAAAAAAATATTGTCAGCTGAATATCTTCTGGGAGGACTGAGGAATTGTATCAAGTGGACCTTCCTTCCAGGAAAAATGACAGGTAGAAGTCTCAGCAAGCAACAGAAGTAGAAACCTTTGCTCTTAATGATGGGATGATGGTGAAAAATGTCTGGGAGGCAATTAGTTGTGGAAATGGAACACTAGAATAAAGTTAGCCTACTGGCAATGTGTTGGGGACAAAGCAAGGAAGAAGAGTCATTCATACAGGTGATTCAGGCAGAAGGACTTAATACAGGCAACTTGAGAAATTACTGAAAAAGCTCAGTAGATCTGTCTTCTGGATTTAAATATTAGAAGTTTAAGAACAGTAGTCTTCACATTCTAGGCCCCTAATCCCAAGAGGGGAATCTGAAGACAGTTGAGCAACCAAATTGTCTCCTTGAAGTATAAGGATAGAGAGCAACTTCAAGCAGTTATTATTTTAATCTCTAAAATGTGGAAGATGAGCAAGTATATTAGGTACACCTGAGCCAGGGATTTTTATTCTCTTCTAGTTTCTAGATCCACACGCAGTTTGGTTAGGATCTCAGGCTCCTTCTGCTCAGCCTTAGCTACACTGGTTGTGAACCAAATTTATGTGCCTGAGAAATTTTCAAACCATGAAGAAAATGCTTCTGGGCTCAGCGAATGCTTTGGGAATCTCAGCTTTATTTCTTTGTACCTGAAGTATGTTAAATCTTTTCTCCAGCCTGGGCTCAAAGCACATCATAGGCAGTTGCAAAGTGAGGAAGGACCTGTGCACAGTTTAATAGTTCTTTGATAGTGTGAGATATATGTGTTCGCCTTCATCAGTTAGAAAAAGGGACATCAGGGCAAAGGTTAAGTCTTAGTAGTACGGATAAGTCAGATATGAAATTGGTATGTTTTAGTTTTGTTCACAGGAGCCTGTGGTTTTATGCACTAAAACAGTCACACATATTTCTGTCTAACTAGGAAATTCTGTACAAGTAGTCATTCCTTTTTTGGCAATTTAAGGAAGGTCTTTCATTTATCAGTGTTTTGTGTTTATGCTTCAGAAATTAAGATTTTTTTTTTTTAGAAGGCATCCAGTTTAAGGTGTTTCACATGGTAAATACTTGCTGAAAGAAAGGATTATAATGTATTTAAAGTACTGAACAGGTCATGGCCATAAATGTTTCAAATCCAAGGATATGGCTGTTGTGTTTGACTATTCAGAAAGCAACAAATCACCCAAGGATTTTAGTAAGCCTTCAACAAGTTATTTTCCCTGTGCTGATATGTACAATTATTTTAATAGGTCTTCTTGGTGCAACAGACCATGAACTGAAGTTCATAATATTAACTTGTACTGTGTCATCTAAATCGCTATAGTCCTGCCAGAAGCACACTGCAAAAATAGTTTTGCAGTAAAAGAGGAAGAAGAGTGGTTGAGTCATACATGGGGCACTATGGAATCATTTAAAAATAACATGTTACCAGCTAATGGTTGCAGTGCAGAACATGTCAATTTGAAAGTCAATCTTCCTGCCAGGAACTTCTGTAGAAAAATAACAGGGTTTAAGGTTTGCAGAAGAGGTTAGAAGTTAAGGAACTGGAAAGATGACTTACTACAACTCATACATATTTTATTCATTTTAATACCTCACTTTCCACCCCTCAAAAAGAGCTTCTAATGGATTCTGAAGTGACCCTTGACTCTCTACTCTAGAGACAATTTTTAACATTATTTTTTGATAAGATAAAGTGCATCCATATGTTTGCTTTATTGAATGTTCCTAATGCTCTCTGGAAAATAGCACTTCTGTTGACAGCGATACTGTTTTGCTTTCAGTTTCTTCAATTAAACCTTTGGAAGACTAATCCGTACAGATTTAGGATCAAATTCTGGTTTTGGTCGCTCTGCTATATAATGTGGTGTAAGTAGGTTTAACATTTCACTAGATGCCTGAAAATAATGAATTAAATGATCCCAGTATCTATGTCACTTCATCTCTCATGTTTCCTAAGTCAGATAAGGAATCAAAGTGATATTCCCAGTACAACACAAGAAAAGCTTTCACAGTTTATTTACTTTCCATATGGTACTCTAAAAAGAAATATAAAATGAAGCTTGATGGACACTTTGGCAAATTTTTAGTTCATAGTTTGGCTAGGAAACTAGCTGTCCCATCATGAAATCTAATTAGGAATTATGCCAAAATGTTGCGGGTGGGGGGAAGTGCTTTGGAAGGACTGGTGAAGCTGTTGGTAGAAAGTTTGGAAGTGGTGAGAACAAAAATTTCACTGTGGGCCATCTTTGGTTTCTAAATGCCAGCGTTGCATTTTTCTGTGTTAGCCGAGGATTCATTTTTATGGTTTTTTTTTTTCATTTCTCCTTACTGATCCTGCTTCTCTTTCACCCTCTCTCTTTAACCTTCGCTAAGCCACATCTACAGCCAGGTCTTGTAACTCAGCCTGTGTAGCTGCAGTTGGCCCAGCCTAGGTGGTGGAGGTGTCACCACTGCCACAGCACCGTGTTGGGCTGCAGCGGATCAGCCTTGTTGGGGAGCAGGACTTGCAACATGAGCTTCGTGCTGCTGCAGCTGCACCGAGCTTCGGTCTCCATGTGTTCTGCTGTGCACTGTGGAGGTGCTGGGCAGGATGCGCCCTCTCAGTTTAAGTGTGTAAACATTAGGTGTATAACTTTCAACCCCTCTGTTGACATTGGAAATAAACAGACTGTCCAAAGCAGTCGTTCTCCCAACTCAGAAATCTATTTCAGTATTGGCCGATGGTACCTGTGTTGCTGTGTTAACTGCAGAAGGAGACCAAATGACTACTTCAGACTGGATGTCTGACTCTTAGATAGCTAAAGATGAATCGCATTTGTTCCATGGAACCTTTAATTTATCCCTAGTAAGTGAAAAATGGAAGATGAGTGGGGTTGTGGGAGTCGTGAATCCCCCAGCTTCGGTGGTTTGGGTCATTTTCAATTTTAATTTTCCTTTTCCAATATCTGCAGCATTAAATCCTTGACAAGTCAAAATGCCATCAGAGATGCCTTTACGAAATTAAAAGCTGAAAGGAAATGAAAGCAAGTAGTGTATGACAGTGAAGAAGGGCAGAAACTGTGAACAGCCTGGGTGATGCCCTGTGGCTGGGGAGAGCAGCAGGCACTGGCCATCCCTCTGCCTTCATGACATGTTTGGAGTCTGTAACTTCAGAAGATTAGACACGAGTATCTTCTTTTGCAGGAAAAAAAATATGTGCCTTCAGTTTTGTAATTGTCCTAAAGGCATTTTGAGGGGGAATCTGAAATTTGTACCCTCAAAGATAATAGAGCTACATAGAGTTGTGGGGTTTTTTTACTATTAATACAGAAGTGAAAGATGAGAACTATAGGCAGTGGCGACAAAATAAAATGGATAGCAAGTAGAATAAAAAGAATTTGATTTAATGCCTTTTTCTCTGTAACTGTCATTCCCCAGTTTTATAAATGCAGCATTTTTATTCAGGATTATGCAGTGTAAGAGCTACAATGCTGTCTTACATTGGGAGAAAAGAGTATGGGGAGAAGCAAACCGATTGATGAGAATAGGTGGTAACGGCATAATACCTCTACTTTTATCCAGCTGAATCTATGAAATTGTAAAGTGATTGCCTTAAAGAAAACCAAAGATCGTATTTCTGTAGGTATGGTAAAAATACTGTTGCAAGGAATCTCTAAGACTTTTCTGAGACTCGTCAAAACGTTTTTAAAAGTCTTTCTGTAACAACACAACAATTTTCTTTTTGTTAAAGTATAGCATGCTGTGGCTGAAACCTACTGATGTGAAAACACCACTGAGATATTTTGCTGCAAAGATTTTCATGTGCAAATCACAGGTTACGAAGCAGATTATCTGTGAAATTTGATCTTACCCATTTTCTGTAGGTATGTGTAGAATTAGAATTTCCAAACGCAGTAAATTTAGCAGCTGCATGATCCAGAATGCAACTTCATAAACATGCTGGTTTTACAAATTGCTTTTAAATGGTGGTTTCAAATGCAGAGGCTGGTGAATGATCTTCTCAGATAGCACCTCAGCAGGAACTTATTAGACAACCCAGGAGGTGTGTACTCAAACATTTTATTCTATGGACGGGAGGACAGCATTGGTCTTATTGACCTTCAGCACATAAACTGCAAGTAGTATTTCGACTACCTAATATACAAGACAAAGAGAACAAGGTCTTATTTTAAATGTATATGTACTTTACTAGATTATTCAGCTTTGTGGTGCATCTAACATTTAAAGGTAGCCTTAATATCAACTAAAGAGCCATATTGGTCTTTTTATAGGCTTTTATCCCTTGTTAGCTGTTAATTCTTGCAGAGAAAAGTCATCCATACTATTGTGAGGTAAGGGAAGTTCCAATGATTTTCAGCATATCTGTTTTACTTCTAATGCACCAGCATTGGACATGGTGCTCCTAAGCAATGCGGCTCCATTCCAGAAATCACTGTTTAAACAAGTGTTTTCAAAGCCCAGTGCCAGCTACAGGACTGCAATATGTAAAATCCTATTTTTGAGAAGCTGTTTACACATTTCACTGATGTTCTGTGTCTTTTAATGAAAATATGTTGTAAAGGAGTGTTTTGTTTCAAGAAAAGGATCTTCCAAAGTAATTTTTGAAGGAATATATGTCATTGGAATAAAGGAAAACTGTTACTGAATAATATCATTTACATCCAGACTTAGATTGCTTTTAAAATAAAGCCTCTAAAATTCTTACATAATTAAAGCAAGCAAGCCTTATTTACTGCTTTACATCTTGAGACTTTTAAACTTAAAAATATATATACATCTTTCTTGAGAAACAGGCCTAAAAAGTCAAAAAGCCACTCTCTCTTAGAAGCTTCTTCTAGAGGAATGATAGCTCATATTTCTTGGAGGAAGGACCAGCCCAACTGCTGTTCTTTAAAATGCAGAAAATAATTTGCAGCAAATAGTATTTTGTGTAGTGTCTGGTTTGGAATGTAAAAATTAACCTACCAGCCAGAAAGGATCGTACCTGTTAGTGGGGGTCAAGGCAATATCAATTCATTTCGAAAGCACTGGGACATCTGATTGCTGAATAGAAGGTGTCTTAAGGCCTTGAGTGATGAAAACATTTAACTGCAGTGCTGACAAACATGGTAATAGCAATACTGTAGGAAAAGAAATCTGCCCAGGCTAGAATATCTTTAATTTTAAATGTCCTGTTATGCCATCGGAGAAATTCAGAAACGTGGCACTTTAGTTGACCAAGTCATCAGTCTTTCAGGTGCGGGAAGACATCCGAGTTCCCGTTGCTCCTAGAAGAGATGTCTTGGCTATGGAAAAGGTGTGAGTGATGTACCATACCCGTCATTATAGGGGTGTGCCATAATTTAGAGCATGGTCTAGGAAAAGCTGAAAAATCTTAAAGTATGCTGGGAGAAACTGATTAAAAAATAAGAAATATCATGCTAGATAATCAATTATCTGCTTCTATGGGCATTGACTGCTGTATCTTCCTTTTTGATGAACTTAGAGCTGAAGAAAAACATATGAAAATTAATTTATGTTTTTATTTAGAAGAAGCACATGTTAAGTAGAAGGTCTAATATGATCTTATCAAGCAGAGTGATGTCCTGTCTTCTGTGTGTGCCAAAAGGAGTTTGGAAATTTCAAGTATCTTGTGTTTATTAGAATAATTTCCTCATTATTTTGTTCCACTAGTCATCAATACATCTTTTCCTTTCTAAGTGTAGCAGTTATTGAATGATCTACTGACTGCTTTGCAGGATGGGGGCTTGAAACCACCTAGATACAATAGCATTTGCCTTAGAAAAAAGTGTGGTGTAAAGTACATCCCTAGAGTGTAAGAAGAATGTTAATGTTAGATGATTAAGCCTTCAGAAGCTGTGAAATGCTGGCTAAGGTTGAATAAATAGCGTTACCTCTGTCCTCTGTGCACATATGTATTCTGATATTCCTTAATGATATGATTGCTTACTTAATACTGTATAATGTCACACGACCTCAGATCTGTCTCTGTTATTATGTATGGCTCATAATAGCAGAAATGTTAAAGATGAAAAGGAGCTTATTTTCTATTGGCCTTCCCATTATGTTTACAATTTAAAAGTGAGTAAGGTTTTAAATGTACTTTGGATGAGAATCATGGTTTTATACTGATTTTAAATTTGTGCAAATATCTACTAGAAATGAAGGGGTGGAAAATATCAGTGATTATGAGCACATCCCAAAACACCTATTGTCTCATCAAATTGTAGTTTTTATTTTCCTAGATTTAGAAGATTTAAGAGATTCTTTTTCAGTAACAGTAAGAAATATGATTCTACCACAGTATCTGTGTGTTGTAAAATGCAGTCTGTTCTGTATCATAAACAGCTCAATATATCAGTACCTATAAACTTTAGGCAAGTAGGTGAAAGTTATTGAAATATATGTGTAAAGGGAAACTAGATTTTTAGAGATATTTGTGCAGAAAGGTGCAAGTCAAGTTTTCAGAGAGGAAATAATGTGGAAAGGAAAGGAAAGGAAAGGAAAGGAAAGGAAAGGAAAGGAAAGGAAAGGAAAGGAAAGGAAAGGAAAGGAAAGGAAAGGAAAGGAAAGGAAAGGAAAGGAAAGGAAAGGAAAGGAAAGGAAAGGAAAGGAAGGAAGAAGGAAAAAGGAAGTGGTTTCATTTATGATGCAGACATTTTTTCATGGAGCTATTCCAGGTATTTCATTGTTGCAGGGAAAGAGAGATACTCCAGCCAAGGACTGGAAATTGAAGTTAGAGACATTCAAATTAAAATTAGGGCATAAATTTGTAAGACTGAGGCCATCTAAACTACAAAAGAAAGAGGGGAGTTTCCACCTTCTCCCAACTTCAAACCTATAGACCTTTCTGGAAAGTGCTGTAGCAAACATAAATTAATAAGCTTAACACAGATGGCTGAAATAGCATGTCCTGCAGTGTATGGGATGTCAGACTAAATGATCTAATGTTTTTTTTCCAACCTTGAACATAGAACATTAATAAGTGTAATCTTAAAATATAACTGCATGCCTTTGCCTGTCTTTGGACAGGTTTTTGATCTTTCCAGGTCTGCAGCCATCAAATAATAGCTCTGACTTCTCAGTACAAAGGTTTTAAATTCCCACATTGGTCATGCAGAAATCCAGAAAATGTAATTTGCCTTAAAACATATTTTTTTTTCAAACAGTCATACTAAGTCTGTCTCATGTTCAGTTCCATGTTTACAGACATACAAATTGCTCAGTGACATTTTTCTAAGCCAATCATTGTTTCAGTAGCCTTTGGCAGCCTGACTACTTTGAATCTGAAAATCTGAATAAATTATTTATAATAACCAGTATTTTTTGATAACATTTTTCTTGTGTGCAGTGCAATAGTTGGCTGCTGTCCCCAAATACATCCTTTTTCCTCTTGTGGTGTTTGATTTTGAGCATTAATTAATATATGGACATTTAATAAAAAAGTAGCGGTACTATCAGGTATCTCTTCAGGTACTTGTTAAGGCCATGGACAACCTTTATGTGTTGCCTGCGGAAGAGAAGGAAAAGAAAGAGGCAGAGCACACGTTAGTACAGCAGAAAAAGAAAGAATTTAGAAAAACAGGAGAAAAATTCTTGCAATGAGAAATTAATTTTATATTATTATCAGAAAAAAATAATTTATTAATGGATAGTGATTTATTCCCATCAGAAATTAATCGAATTTGTATAATGACCATAGTCTAAATTCCTCTCAGCTGTTACTGAAAAAGTTATAAATATAATCAAAACCTGCTTTAGTCACTCCTTTCATCAAAGCACTCAGTGGAAAATCTATACACACATTATACATCTCCACAGCTGTTGGATGAGGGGCTGAAATCTGCAGTCATAGCAAAGTTTTTTCTTTGGAGTTCAGTGTATTGATGGCAATCAGCGAGAAAGCAAAGGTGGATGCATGTGCATCAGCATTTCAGTTCAGATCAGGAATGTTCTGCTGAAGTCAATATCCTGATGGTCCCTGCTTTGTCACATTTTAGTTCATCCTGAGGATCGGTCCCCCAGGCTGCAGACTGGGTTCATTTTGGATGAGGATAATCCAGGAAGTGCCCAACAATGAGTGGTCATGAAGTCCATGGGATCAGAACAAGCGCTACGTGACACCCATTTTGAGCACATCCAGTCTGGGTGTCAGGTCCTCAACCAGTCGCTCTACCAGTCTGCTGCCACTGAACCGCACTGTTTGCTAATATAGATATAGTCTCTCTTTAAACATTCACAAAAGCATGTAGTATTAGTCAATATTTTTTTAGGAGATACTACAATGCTGACAGTATCCTCAGATGTTAGCTTTCCTCTCAGTTTTCCTTGATGTGCAGCGTTCCCTTTATCATTGAAATATCTCCAACCAAAAAAAGCTATGAACTCCATACATAGACTATTTAACTCCATACACAGACTGTTCCTTTTCTGAATTACTGCATCTGCCATCTCTTCCTTGACAACTGGTGAATTAGTACATCTTTTATGCGTTCCTTAAGAACAAAAGTCAGATTTTTTTTTTTTCCTGGTATCTTCAGTCTTTTGCTGATTAGAAAGATGACTGTAGAGACTATGCTACTCAATTTTCCTTGAAATGTCTCCCTTCCATTTGTTTAATTAAAACACCAAAACCCAGAGGTCTTTGTGGAACACCTCTGAACTCACCTCATGAATAAGATCACAGCTTCTACTGAAGTTTGTCTTGAAGCAGCCCGCCATTCTTTCTGATTATTTGCTCCAAGCTTCAACCAACATTACACGTTTGGAAACTTCTTGAAATGTTTTGAGTGTTTTGTTTTGTTTTGTTTTCCAGAGGCAAATATGATTTGCACTTCCCTCATCTTCTCAGTTAAAACAAGAGAGGCTCTAGTAATTCCCTCTCAGGAGTCCACTATTTTCATATCAAAAGCCTAGTCCTGAATCTGGGTTTGGAGTTTAACGGACATTCCAACACTATTGCAACTTGCTTTAGATGTTTCTGGAAAAAAAAAAAAAAAAAAGTTATTATTAGCAGGGGCTCAAAATAGTAGTTCATTTATTATGCTCTTTATTTGCAAGCAAAAACATTTTTTCCCAGTGTTATAATCTGGAAGTCTTTAGGCTGGTCTGCCTGTAATATACGGTTGTGGATGAGTGATTTAGGGTCCTGCTTGCCACAGAGCAATGTTTAGATCACTTAAAGGAGAGTGCAACTTGATAGAGTTCATTGACAAGGTTCACTCTATTACTGCATGGAGGAAATATGCCAGGGAGAATCAGGTGAGAGTTGGTTTAGAGTGATTTATACAGGGACAAGAGATGTGAAAAGGTAAGGGGGGGGGCCCTCCAGTTGAGTGATGAAGTTCAGAATGTATCCCCTTGCTTTCCAAACTCCTTCTGAGGGAGAAGTCTGGGTGCAGCTGGATCCAAACTTAGTCCAGACTTGATTAATGGTTCGTGTCTAAGAGACATAGAGGGTAAGAGAAAACAGGTAGGGGACTATATGTATTTGTGGCCAAAGGATTAAAAGTGCACACCTGATTTTTTCTGTCGCTTGGCTAGGATTTCAGTTTCATCATTCTGCATCTCAACCTCTTTACCTCCCTGCTAGGGGTCTGGTGCCAGCTTGCTCTGAAGTCTGGATCTTAGGTCTTTTGAAGCAAACTCTCAGGCACCAAAATTCATAGAAGTAAATAAGCTAATGGAGTAGTACAGTCGCAGAGTCGGCTCGAGCTCAATGCCTTTGAAGAGGTGCCCAACCAAGCATAGAAGTTCCTGGATAATTATACCCTTGCAGACTACTTACCCACCACTCACGTGATGGTCTTCTTGCTTCTCATTGGATTCTTTCACTGTCTTCAGATGAGGCCATTTTAGCTGCACATATTGCTACTTCGTGCTGGCCTTGAAGGTGTTATTTTGATTGAATGGATCCTGTTTTGCTCAATAAGGTACAATACATGTCTTATCTTGGAAGTGATGTTGATGGTTTATAGTTGCTTTGTTTTGCTCAAGTAGATACAAGTTTGGTAAATATAAGCAGAATTTTACAACATACAGTTTAAGAAAATTTAGTTACTAAGTAACACTAAATAGACAGTATACTAAAAATCACATGACCTTATAGTTTGAGGTGACTCATTTTATTTAAAACTTACTTACGTAAGCCAAGTGATTAATATAAAACCTAACCTGGTGTCATCCAGTTGTCTGTGATTAGTAAAAGGTCATTGCCATACAGCCATGCTAGTCTGGCAGGGAGAGTTCCACGTAGGCTCACCCAGACTGTCGTATTTATGGAATAAAGTGGTTGGCTCGTAGTCACATTGCATACAGAGGAAAAGGTCTGCACGAGACTCCTGGCACTCACACCTCATCCCTGTTTGTTGTGCTTAGTTCTTGGTCCAAATACAGCTCAGGCTTTTACATCCTTTGGAGACTGTACCAAACTGCTGCTGGTTTGATTAGTGGAGGTCTAGCGCATCCGTCACAAATACTGATATAGACATATATGGATCCTTTCTGTTTTACAAGCTATTTCCTTGGTTCTGAACTACTGCATGGAAGAGGTATAAGGACATAGATGCATGAGATTCATGCAGATATACACAGACATGTTTAATACTGGCACACCTGGTGCTTACGACAGCACTCGCCACCTTATGGCAGTCTTCAGTTATCACGCTAGAAATAAACAGGTATTGAGAGCATCAAAAAAAGAGAGGAGAGGTGGGAAAGGCAAGATAAGAGTGCAACAGGAGAAGCAAAAGCATAGAAGGAAAGGCTAGAAGGAAACTCGAATTCAAGATAAAAGATTATATATTGAAAAGAGGGAAAGATTAAAGAGCAAAGGAAGAAAAAGCAGTTTTAGAGAGGGTGTCTTTACACATTTAATTCCATTAAGCTGTATGAATCCATGAAACAGGCCCTTTATTTATTTAATTTTCTTTTTTTATTGCAGTCTTATAAAAACAGAAATTTTTTACTAGCTTCCTGATTTAAAACCGTAAATCTCTCTATTATCTATGCATACTAGTTTAATATTGTCAAGCTGTAAAAAGAAAAAAAAAAAGAGAAAGAAATAAAAGGCAAATTGCTGTTATTTCTTATATGATATAAAGCTTACTTATAGCATATTTGATGTGCAGCACTAGCAGAAGGAAGTGGCACTGGGGCAGTACAGCTTTAATATTTTATGAGATGCGCATCAAAATCTCAACAGAGAAAGGCAGGTGAAATTAAAGGCACATCCTCCTTAACAATATTCTGTCAGAGGCACTCTTACGGCTTTGTACCATGTGCACACTGATACTGACCTTAACGTGTGCAGATAAAGCTGAAAATGTGTAGCTATTAATCCACACCTCAGTGGCTTGCCAAATCCTTTATTGTCCCATGATTTTAGCCCACTAGTTTTCTCTTTTAATTAAGTAACAACTGTGAAAATGTAATAAATTCTGTATGAAACAACTAAGCATTCTTCTGAACTCCAGACTGTATTGATTTCAGTCCAGTAGATCATTGCCATGGGGACAATGTGCCTGAAGGGTGAAAAAAAGAATTCTGTCATCTCATTTTTGTCCCCTGTTGTGACAACTTCCTGCTTCTGGGGATGCAGAGTGAGCAGTTTTAGCCCAGCTGTAATCCTGTGTTTTGTTCTGTGGATCAGCAAACTGGGGTATTACAGAAGTGGAGCAGCAGTCTCTTCCCCAGAGGTTGAGGGCATCGCTTCTCTGCAGGCAAAGTGTATGATCTTGCTGGAGTACCCACCATCTGCCTGCCTGGAGCTCCTGGGAACAGGAGCGTTTCATTTCTCTGTTGCAACACATTATGTAAGCGCACACATTTTGTACAATGTAATTTTGCACAATGCACAGTGTCTCTTTCGGTCGTTTGCATTTTCCAGCAGTGCTAATTGAATCAACACAAGGGGACTCAACTAACCAACCGAGACTGTCCCGGAATGTAACAGCTTCTTCATGCACCGAGCAGCTGGTTCAGTGCTCCAAAACCAAGTGCTGTCTTTTATGCTAAAGTACCATGCTACACAAAAGGTACCTATGATTGCCTAAAATTGTTGCTTTGTTGGCTGGGCCTAGCTGACATACAGTAATTTGAAAGTGCTGATTGAGTGACATTACAAAGACCTTAATTTTTTAATTTAAAAATCAAACCTATTTTTGTGGCTTTTTGAGAACAAGCTAATTTGCAACTACCTTGTCTTTGCGGGCTGGGGATCTGCTATTGTTGACTGATAGAGAGACATGGGTCAATGCAGTCTGTGTCCCTGCATAGAAGTGAATTGTGATATTGTCACTGCATAGAAAACACTGCCAGCAGTAAGTGCATGGAAGCCATTTGCTTGGTCATCTGCAAATCTGTCTGTTGTATTTGGTGCTTAGTTATTTGTTTGCCTTTTATCCTGCTAGCTTCTCTCTGAAACGAGTAAGATTTTCCTTTTTACACATGAAAAATAAAGGGACTGTAGAAGTTGTAACTAAGCGAGAGTGACTCAGAGACAGCATTAGAGAGGCTGTCTGTCCATCCTGCTGCAGCAGCCAGAGCACCCAGGCTCTGACGGGCACTTTGGTTCTTCCTTGGCTTTGGCAAAATACTCGGAAGTTCCACTTAAATATAAGAAGAAACTTCAGAGCACTGGAATAGGCTGGCCAGAGAGGTTGTGGAGTCTCCTTCTCTGGAGACATTTAAACCCCCCTGGACACATTCCTGTGTAACCTCATCTGGGTGTTCCTGCTCAGGCAGGGGGATTGGTCTGGATGATCTTTCGAGGTCCCTTCCAATCCCCGACATTCTGTGAGAAGGCCCAGAGCATGCCCAATCTTGCTGGATGTAATTCACACATAAGTAAGGGAAAATGTCAAAGTTGTTCTAGAGACACCCTGTAGCAAACTCAACGCATGATCCTGCACAGTGCTACTGAGGCCTCAACATTTTAATTTTTCATATGGAAGTATGACTCAGTCTTTTACCAAAATTTACACTGCTTTGATTGTACTTGCATGTACATTTTTGAGACTTGCTTAATGTGATGGATTGGGCCAGAAAATACTTTGAATGGGTTTTATATTAAGGTAACAGATACTATCTGTAATGCTGTTGTGCTACAATGGTGAATAAGTTTGTCATGATAAAAGACATTTCACTGACAAATAAGTACTTCTTTCAACCTTATGTCAAAACCAAGCAAATGTGTTGGTTTATTTGTACCTTCACTTTTCTTTCCCATACCAAAATATATTCTTTATGCCAGTGCTTTAAGTATTTGTATGAATTATTAATTATTCTTGTAAGGTTATGAATCAGTTTATAAAACTGCATAAACAAAGACTTTTACATGTCTTCAAGAAAGAGAACAGGATTACTTATGCCTTGTTATGTAGTCATTTTAAACAGTAAATGCTTACTTTTTAATAGATTTTTTCTAGTTCTATCTACTTTTATACTGAAATTGTGAACTATTTCCAACTTTTTATATACTTTCAATCAGAGAGTTTGTTTCTTGTTTGTTTTTTTTTCCTAACAGTAATTATCTATGAAGCATTTAACCATCCTGTTGCGTTAGAGAGAATGGACCCCTCAGACAGGGAAAGAAAACCACTTTTTGGTGAAAGGCTCTAATTCCCAAAATGAAAAGTTCCCAAAATGAATAATATATAGCCTTAGAAATATGTTGGCTATACTTTTGGGGGGATTAACAGTGTCAGTCTTTTTGTAAAGCTCTAAATATTATGTCCACTGCTAGTCGAATTATTTCTTCATTCATTTATTTTTAAGCCTGATAATGACCTGTACTGCAGCTTTCACTCCACTCCAACACTGTCCTGCAAGGACTATACAATGCATCCACTGGTCCTGTGGCCTCAACATGCTGAGGCACTCGCCCTCTCTTGGCTCAGAAGGAAGAGCATCACTTGCTCAATCTCCACCGTGACTTTCATTTTGGTTTCATGTGCTGAGGAATTCTCTGCTCAGTTACTGACTGAACACAATCCTGTTTAACTTGTGTGGTAGCTGGGGGGTGGTATCACTGTGACTTCAAGCTGAAAGGCACATCACACAGAGGAGAAACAGAGGGGACCATGTCAGTTAAGTGTTCTGAATACTGCATTGTGTATAAAGCTGTGAGACAGCTTCTCAACCTCAGGCTTATTGGCATATTTTGTGTTGTCTTAATTTCCCATTACTGAGAAATAGCTGTAAAACACATCTCACTTTAATTTTTCTTAGTGTTTTATTCTTGCTTTGACTTGATAGGAATGCCATGACACTTGATTCAGGAAAATAGTCTTTTGGGTGAAGGATATGTATTTTAAAACATATTTGCCATTCAGTCTCAGACATCAGCAACAGTTTTGTGACCTCTGCTTTCAAAGTGCAGTTTATCTTTTGCAAGATGAGTTTGCACTTGATAAGTTTCATGAGTATAAAATCTGCAAAATCGTGTTCTGTTATTTATGCAATAAGCTATTAGAAAGCCAGGAAGTAATGTATTATGGTAGTGATTTTTCATGGTACATTATGGGTGCAGACTGAGATGCTGTAAAAACTAAAAAACTGGGCTCCCATGATTCAGATAGCAACTTAAATCTTGTTTTGTAACTATTATTAGAACTCATACAATGGCAGTCTTTGTGAGCTCACTTCCCTCATAAATTGTGTGTTACTGGGATTTTTTTTTACCCAGATTAATCTCTCTCTTCTTACAAAATGTCAGCACAGAATTCACAGCCTATTATTATAATATGGCAATATTACTTCCAGAAGTAAGGAAAATAAGTCTCAATCTCAAGCAATTAAAATTGTGCAGCTATGATTTAAGTAGAATATCTTTCAAATAATTCAAGTATGGTAAAACTATGCCACTATTCCAATCCAGTCTTTCATATTTTATTCAAACGCTTGTCAAACCTTAAACTTTCATCACATTTGTCTTCCACAAAGAAGATAAAACTAAAAGAGCATTAGAGAAAAGGAACATTTGTGTCCCTAGTAGATGAACAGTCACATTGCTGCATTCAAAGAAAAAAGGAGTGTTAAACAGAACAGTAGCAGAATATTTGTCCACAGTAAGACAATTTTGAATATACTCTTGTAACTTCTACTTTTGTTTCAGTTATAAAACTCGTAACAGATTCTTCTTGAAAACCAGCAATCTATCTATGTAGCCCTCAGCACAGCCTGGAGGGGAGCCCATGGAGGACCATGGAGGCTCCAGATTTGGAGACAAGGGATGGCTTTGGGTACAACTGAGATGCATATGGTTGGTTCCTGATGAATACTGTCTGAACATGCCCTTGTTGCAGGTATTTTGGGCACTAAGGTTGCTGCTCTGCCACATGACCCTAAGAGAGGTTGCAGAGTTTTGGTGTTGGGTGATTCACAGCAGAGAGAATTAAACTGACGCAAAGAGACATAATTTGTACCCAGCCAGAATGAATGAGTCCCACATTATCACCATTACTGTGAATCAGAGATTAATGCTTCATTTTGAGCTTTTCCACAGAAGTCAATTTGTAAGTGTGTTTTTTTCTAATGAGCATGTCAGTAAGCGGAACACAGAGAGAAACATGACTTTTTTTTTTTTTTTCCGAGTATATACATGAATAAATATTCTGCTATATTTTGATTAAAACATAAAATTCTGACATCTTTATGACTTTTTTTTCCCCCTTGGTTAACTTTTCTATTGGACGTTTGTGGCTAATATGGATTTTCCTAGAATTCAAAACAGCTTCCTGGCAATATATCCAGCCCAAATAGCAATAAAAATGTGGTTTTTTTCTGAAGCTAAAACAAGCCTTATTAGTTCTGTTCAAATGTTTTTTACTATGCTACAGTCAATCCCTCGTATAAGCTTATTCTATGAGCTTTCAGCATTATGTGCCATCAATTTTCAAAGAAGATTTGTCTTTAGAAGAATACCAATAAGGTGGTTGCTCTCCCTTTTTGAACTGTTCGTGTTGAGGTCAGTTGGGACCTTTCCATCATTTCCTTTGGGGGCTGTATCTGGCAGGTAGGTCACATAACAAACAGTGGCCTTAGCAAGTTTTAAGCTCTGTTGTGGTGCTCTTTGTCCAAACAAAAGGAGAATTCTATGAGTGGGAGCATCCAAATGCCAGGCAGTATTTGAAGTAAGCATTTTGTAAATATGTTTAAGTCTCAAGAGAAGAAATGTGTCCTTGCAGATGTGGCTGGGGTCTATATGACTGTGCAGGCCGAGTCACAGAATCACAGAATGTCAGGGATTGGAAGGGACCTCGAAAGATCATCCAGTCCAATCCCCCTGCCGGAGCAGGAACATCCACATGAGGTTACACAGGAAGGTATCCAGGCGGGTTTGAATGTCTCCAGAGAAGGAGACTCCACAACTCCCTGGGCAGCCCGTTCCAGTGTCTGTCACCCTCACTGAGAAGAAGTTCCTTCTCAAATTTAAGTGGAACCTCTTGTGTTCCAGTTTGAACTCATTACCCCTTGTCCTATCATTGGTTGTCACTGAGAAGAGCCTGGCTCCATCCTCGTGACACTCACCTTTTATAGAGTGTCACTTTTGACATTCTCACTTGGTAAGTAAACATAGAATCCCTTATAATTTAGTGTTTGTCAAAAGCATCCATAAAGGTAATTATTTCCCTTGCAGTAAGTATTTTAGGAACAATTACAATCTTTTAAATATCTGAGTAGCAAACATTAATGTTTGTTTGTAAGTTATCAGTCAAATCAATGATTTACAGGAGGCACCTGCAAACAGCTCTTCTTCATAATTAGGAAATGTTACTTTAGTGAGTTTCCAAACTAGAATAAAAGGCAATTCATTTCCAGACAGCCTTTGTGTAGGTACAGCAGCAGTATTTGAATATCATTTTTGCTTTATTTATACACCACCTAACTAGAACACCAAATAAAACCTTAGTGTTCTGAAAGCAAAGTGCCCTCTCTGTTACATGAAGTACAGCTTGGCTTTTTTTATTTTTTTACCAGCCAATTAAATCATGGTATTTCCCAGAAACTACAACATCTGTGCCTGGCAGTCAATTAACTGAAGAGAACAAAGCAAAGTACCTCTAAATAACAGAGCTACAAAATGGTTTTACCTGTTAAATGGCAGTTCTCTGAGGCTGACCTAGGGGCGGCTGTCTCAAAGTCCATGTTGACGTTGCCAGTGGACTCTAGAATGTGCTGTAACTGGCTTCACGATGGAAGGTTCTTTCTGCAGCCACGAGGGCTGGAGATCTACTGCTTCAAGGAGAGCTGAAGTTCAGTAATCTGAGACAAGGTACCACACACAGATGTGTTTGGCTCAGCTGAGTCTCCTGCTGATACAGTCTCCCATATCATTACAAACCACATTTTTGCTTCTGGCACAGTGCACACTTGGGTCTTACATTTCAGACAGAGGATTAAGGTTAGCCACAAAACTAAGAAAAATAAATCCAGGTCATGATATGATTTCACAGTACTCCAAGGATCAGTCTACCCCCAGTGCTGCTGGTCTCCCCTTGTTGCTGCTGCAGAGTGTCCTGTTGATCTGGTCCTTCCTCAGACTGCCCCAGTAGAAGGTGCCACAAGGGCAGATGTAACCCAGGTTGTCCACTCTGGAGATCAAAGAGTGTACAAACCTCAGACTGTCTCCTGGTCTGAGGAGAGCAGGTGAAAGACATCACCCACAGAGATTATGGAATTACATATTTGCACTGAGACAACATCCAAATATGGATGCTCATCATGGGGATAATTATTTGTTGCTTGGCTAGATTTTGTTGGTTTTGTTTGGTTTTTAATACAGTCTATAGTCTGTATATACTGCTATCCTTGTGCAATTTATCCTGTGAGCCCTACACTCCTGCATTTTACAGCTTTGATGTTAAAATGCTAGGGGGGAGAAACTGAAAGATATATCTAAGGATGGAAGTGCGTGTGTGAGAAATACAACATACATGTGTATGAGATATAATATAAAAGACACAATAAGCAAAAAGATTAGTAATCTAATCCATACACAAAGAGAAAAGGAAAAACTACAAAATACTAGGCTATAAAAGAGTACGTCATTTCACTGTGAATAAACTAAACCTTAAAATATTTTTCATCATATGTGGCATGTACAAGATGTACATATTTCCAAAGCCTTTACTATTGCAATTTGTTTTGGTCTCCAGTAAAGGACCACAAAATAGAATTCATTTTAGTAGTCTCAAGTATGGAATAAATTAATTTTCTTCCTGAGGACTCTACTTTTCTTGCATAATTCCCTCTTGGTTCTCCATCACACATTATCTTATGCATTCCACAGAGATGATAGCTCAACCCTGATGGTTTGAGACTTTGCAGATAAGTCTGATGGCAGACTTGGCTGAAGGTAGTGCCGGAAGATAGGCAGAAGTTCAAAGAAGACCCACAGAGTTTAATCTAGGGATATAAAATCTGTAGTCTTCAGCTGATGACTGGAATGTAATACTTGCTTCTTATAATTTACTAAAGTTTTGTTGCACTGTTTTCAGACTACTGTAACAGTGATTACGTATTTTACGTGGAAACCTGGAGGAACTTCCAGGGTTCAATATGCCCAATATACAATGATTACAGAAATGCCAGCCTTCATCTTTATACTCCTTTGAGCACTACATAGGTTTGTTGAGAATAATTTCCTTTATGTAATAGTCTCAGCTGCAGGCTGTATTTTCATAATGAATGCTTTTAAAATCCAACCAATATTGATATTACTGGGAATTTTCATATTCTATCTTTAAAGTTATTTTTTGGTTACTCTTGCTAGTTAAATAAATTGTTAAAGCATATAATCTCAAACTGGTTCAGAAATGTTAAATGCATTACATCTTTATTAATCAAGTACTAAGATAAGACATACTTCATTTGTTTAAAAAGTATTGTTTGCACTACTAACAGTAGCAATTAATATGTGTAACTATAATAATCAGTTCCTCTTTGATGAGTGTTTTCTCAAGGTGTTTTTTTTAAGTTTATCACAATAAAATATCACTGGACTTGTGGAAAAAGAAAAAAAGTCTGATGCGCTTCTCCTGAGAGGAGCCTCTGGGAAAAGAAACATTGACAAAAGAAAGGATGTGGCAGTTTTAATATTATTTTATGTTTAAAATCTTTTCAATTGCTTTATGGAGCTCACAGTTAGAAGTGTGTGTTGGTGGGAGTCTCTTGGAGCCCGGGCTGATATGGGCTCTCTTTGGATAGCACCAGTCCCTCACTGCTGCTCAAGCTTGTGTTGCTGGTTTTTGTGCATGCACCAGCCTGGAGCTGTGTGGGTCAGGAGAACAGGACTGGAGGAGTAAATTGTGGGTCACCTCTGGCTAGGTCATATACACTGGAATGAAAAAAATCATAGAGATTTTTGTAGGTGAGTGGGCATGATGTCACTAAACTGATGTGGATGACTGGGGAAGGTTGTATGTGATAATTTTGGGTATCCTGAATTCTTACAGGACCATTTAAAAATATTCAGAAATGAGCAATTAAACCATGTACACAGCTTTGTATTTATGACGGCTATGATTTACTTGTTATATTCCGGCGAGAGTAACACACACAAAAAAAATCTCGGAGCCACTTTCATGGCCAAAATACTTTTTTCATCTGATCAGTAGAGAAAAGGACTAATAAATCAGACCTTCCTGATATCTAGTTTAAAGAACTCAGGCTGTCATTTAGGCTGCTGATTGAAAGGTCATTTAGATCATCTGTGAATGATGAAAGACAGGTTGGTCTCACCTGCATCACATTGCATGTCTTCTACTGAAGAGGTGCAGAAGAAACTAGAGGTATTGTCAGATATCCATGGAAGCATAACATAGTATTAATATGAAGCTCCAGGTAGTACCTGAGTAAATATTTGGGGTAAAACTCTCCAGTGGAATAGTCCTACTGAAGCTGATGAAAGCCTGTTCAGCAAAGGTATTTGACTTGGCCAAATATATGTCTTATAATTACAGTCAGAATTGAGAGCTTGTTGAAAACAAGGGGAGGCACGGATTGATTCAAGTAGCACAGTGGAAGAGGGGAGGTAGTTTATACTAAAAGTTTATGAGCTTTTCTGCTTTAAGAGGGTACAGATCCTGAGATATTTCCTTTATTTTCCTCAGACACAGGTCATGTACAAATGCAAATCTAGATGTAAGAATCTTGCTTGCTTATAGATATTTCTAACTAGGAGTACTTATAGAACCCAGAGAACCTGAAATCTTTTAAATATTAATCACAGCAAATAAAATATCTAAGACACTTTTTATTGACTGTGATACAATTGATTGTACTCTTAAAAAACGAATAATTAACCAAACCAGGTTCAGTAAGAAATAAATTATTTAGAGCTGACATCGTGGGACAAGCAGAGGGATGATCATGTTTACAAGTCCTTCACTGAAAAATAAAATACAAGAGTAGACTCCAGCTGCAGCATCAATGTGTTACCAAATGGGAAGCTTTAAACAAAAGTTACAATATTGAGGGTATAGGGAAAATTATAAACCTTTATTCCTGTCATATTCTCAGAAATAGCAATTATCTTTTTCAGTTTTGAATCTTTTAATGAGCCACAAACTATTCAGTACCCCTGTGTATATGTGTTCTTACTGTATTTCTTTTCTGATTGGACTTTGCTACTAGATTTTAAGAAGGGAAGGAAACCTGACAGAAATGTATTAAAACACTGAAAAAAGATAGACTTTACTCATTAGATCCATAAGTAAAACATGCAAACAGAGCATTTTTTAGTTCAACCAAGTGTATCTAATTTTATAATCTCTGGAATCAAACTCAGTCACGGTTATGAGTTTCCTATCATGATTGGTAGCTGTACCTAAACCAGACATACATTATGCAAGAGATCATTACTGGAAGTGTTTAATACACGTCCTATATTTCCCAGCTAGCAAAGCAATGGGATTCATTGAAGTGAAATGAAACTGAAACAGAGTATAGGCCTAAAGCCAGGAAAAATAAAAAAAAGAAGCCCTGCATGGCCGCAAGCCAGTGCACGCTCCATCGCGCAGCTGTCGGCCTCCTCCTGCAGCAGCGGCCAAAGAACCGTTCTAATGATGGTCTCTGGGTTGGGTTTGTAAAGCTCGTGCTATGTAATACCCCTGACACACACCAGCTCTTCCTTTCATGTGCATGGCGAGTGGGACGTGGCCTCTGTGAGCTCCTTCTCTCCAAGCTCCTCCTCGGGAGCCACGTGCAGCCTCGGTGGGGTTGGTGGCACCAGGCGGCCCCTGAGCATCATCCCAAGGTCCTGCACTGCGGGCTGGCTGGGAATGATAGAGAACTAGGGGATTAGGTTCATGTCAGGAATTTTTCAACATCTCTGCGGATTTCACTGTACTGCAAAAAGAGAAAACAATGGGAAGTTGTATTTTATAGAGACCAAATCAGTCATGGGTACCGGACACTTGTCTAACTGGGTTGGATGGGACCACTAAATAGCGGAGTGTTGTTACTGCCTGTAAAAACAATCTCTGATTGCTACTCTTTCTATGAACTTGCTGACAATGTCACTAAGTTTCTTTTTTCCCTCCAAAGTAAAAAAAATGTTACTAATTTCTATCTCTTATTTCAGCCTTTTGGAGGACATAGTCCTATTATTATTACTCATGTTATTCTTGATTTATATAGTCTGTAACTCAAGATATAATTCACTGCTGCTATATCAAGGCTGGTTTACATACCTTCAAATCACTACAGTCTCTTGGAAAAAGTCTTATGGCACCATACTAGCACACTCAAGATTTTGTTCTGCTTGTACTTTAAAAGGCTCAGGCTGCTCAAAAGCCCAGGCACTATAAATACCTGGAAAGCACGTCTGGTGTCAAGTACGCTTTTGACAAACATCAGGTAAAATGACAAAAGCTTTTTAGGGGAGAAAAGCGGAAGAATGGCAATTGGAAGGATGAATTGAAAATATTGCATCTGCCCTTCCGGACTCCTGAACTATTTTATTTTTTACACTTTCCAGGGTGTAAAATTCATTGTTATAGTGGATTAAAAAAAAAAAATATAGCTTATGCCCAAAGAGCTGAAAAATGTCAGGTCAGGAAACAGAATGACTTTTGAAGAGGGAAATTTGTCAGTTGCACATGTGCTGTCTTTAGTTCATCTGACTGCTCTTTAAAATAGACTTTGCTAATCTTACAGTATATACTCGTATATTAAGAAAAAATCATATTTTTCCCTTGTACTTGAAGGCTGGCATGTTTTTTCCTCTGCACCATTTACAGGTTTTATTTCTTTTACAAACTTTAGCTTTTGAATCTCTATCTAACAAACACAAAGCTGTGGGTATCTCCTCATGTGAATATGCGTTTTTGTACTCCAGTCTGGAATATGCAGTTTGCCAAAAATATCAGGTGACTCTTTTTATGAAGTGCTTGGGAGGTTTTAGTGTATTCGTTAACACATGATGAAGTAAATGGCTGTGTTAGAAGCAAAAGGCTGTAAATAAAAAATGCTCTTTGAGGGTCAGAAATCTATGTAGGTTCCTAAACTTACTTATGTCAGAAGTTGAATGATTCAGGTTTATGTCAGTGGGCAGGCTACAGCTGTTGTTCTCGAGCTGGCATTTCCTCAGACTGCCAGAAAGCATCTGCATCACTGGGCATGTTCTGTATATTAGAGAGAGAAGAGCAAGAGCTGCAGGACCTTTACTCTCTGCAGCCGATCAGAAAGGACAGCTGATTCCGATCAGGAGCAGAGCGGCTCTCTGCAGCCCTATCTAGCCCTCACCTTCACCGAAATCTCGTCAGAAATCAGCAGGATTAAGGATGGTCTGGTCTGCAGACTGAGCCCGTCACTAGAACAGGGTTAGTGGTACCCAAGTCATAGACTAAGTGGCTCAGCTGGGATCCTGGAATAACAGCAATCTGGATGGAAGTTCTCAGCCTCTGGGAACTGGGCACACAGGTATTTCTTTGTGTCTGTTATAAGCTGGGGCTTTTTGTTTTGTTTTGTTTTGTTTTTTCTTCTGATTATGAAAGTCTGCTGGATTTTTGCCTTTTGCTAAAGATGGCAGAAAATATTTATAAGCTTTTTATAAACCTGGAACAAAAGGTTTTGAAGCTATTGACAAAGAGCAGCAATAATAAGATTATGTATTTGTAATTGGCAGATAAATAGGAATAGCTGTAAGAGGAACTACATTGTAATTTATAGCCATTTGTGCTCTGCAGTGCCTTTCAAATAATGAGGTAGGAATGTTACTTGTTCTTTTTTACGGGAAAATCTTTATATAGTCCAAGTCAATAAGACTTTTGGCAGAGGGTTCAATAGCAAATGCCATTTGAAAAAATGTTTTAAGGTTGAATGTAGGAAGCAACAAGTTAGGGATCTATCTGCTTGCAATTTTTCATCTCAGGAACGTATGTCAGAACTCAGTGTAGTAATGATTTTCTATATTTTTCTTATGTCATAATTTCAGAGAAGGAAGAAATGCAGTTATTTATAGACTTTTTTCCATAATTATAAACGTGATCCATACTCCAGGTTAAAAGAAATAGAGAGGAACTATATCGGGAAGTGCTGATTAATCATGTCGGATTAGATTTATAGGTATGCCTGTAATAGTGGAACATGATACACCAGTCAGTGACTAAACAGTACTTTAAGTTGTTTTGTCCTAAAATTATATTAAAAGTGGCAAATACAGGTTTTTCTAACTCATTTGTTTTCCACATTGCAATCTTATGCTCAGATGTTGTGTTACTAATGACTCTTATCAGTGGTAGAAATAAAATACATACCCTTATTTCATATAATGTCTTTTCCAGATCTCAGTGCTGTTAGAAATAAATAACATGAAAGCCTATATCGTATCTATATTATCATTAAGTATTGCTGCCTTTTATTCTGATCATACTTGGACTGAAAACACCAAACGTTACAGAGACGTTTTGAACTATGATTCCTTGGTTGAATAAGCAGGTGGAAAATTGGTACAAGATCACAGGGAACATAATAACCCAATAATGTATTATTTAGTTACACATGTTGGTAGTGATATACCAGCAAGATGTTGCAGTTTTGTGCAGAAAAAAAATGACACCTCTGTGTGTAATCCACAGTTAGTTGTCATTAGCTGGTTTTAGTCTTTACTGTTATCAATACTAAGTAATATTATATCAACTGCATGCCTTAACCAGAAATCTCCTTGTGCTTCTGTCATCTGTTGTGAGAGAAAAATGAAGTAAAATGAGCCACTGAGACTTTACAAGTGATTCATTGCTTCCGTCAAAGCAATATATTTTTAAATCACGCTTTCATTTGTCTTTTCCTTGACAGGAGGCATTGTTGATAAGGACCTTCGTCACTACCTCAATTTACGGTTCCAGAAAGGTTCAGTAGACCATGAGCTCCAGCAGATCATAAGAGACAATCTCTACCTCCGCACAGTGCCATGTGAGTAGGATGGAGATGAACAAATCTGTTTTCTTACTGGCAACACACTGTCTGAATTAATACTGCTGAGGCAATTTGCAAGGTGTGAAGAGGTGGACTGTGGTTGAAACAGTCTTTCTGTAAATAAATCAGTGGCTTGGTTCATGTCTTCTAAGTTATTATTGAGGAACTAAACTATCTGATGCCGGATTATTTTCTGAACACACATGGTGTTTTCAAAGTTGCATTTCTCATCAGCTGTGGCTCCAGAATAATAATCTTTTTCTTCTGCAGTCTTAGAAAGCACAAATATGAAAAAAAAGCATGTTTCTGGGCTGGTTAAATTGGTGCCCAACAGAGGGAGCTTGATCTGCCTCATATTATACTTTAAATAGTAATACCATGGGATTTAGAATACAATAGGGCAACCAAAAAAAAAGTAAACTAGGAAGTGTTGTTTAGGTGCAGCAGGCATGGCAATGAAAGTTTGTATTGTCTTGCATATGTTGTCTTTTGTTGCTGCATAAGTCAATGGTATCTATATCTCAAATATTCTGAAACTTCTAAAATCGTTTTTGTAGCTGTTGACATTATTCACCTATTTCTGCAGTAGGCATGAAATTAAGCTGAGTTTGTAAGCCATGTCCAGCCATCAGGGGCATGCCGTTCAGAACGGATCTACTTGGCTGACAGACAATGTGTCATTTAAATTGGACTGAAGTTCCATTATTCTTCCTTCACAAAATAATAGCTTAGTAGACAAAAAGTAGGTTGTTTTTTTTTTTTGGCAAAAAAAGTGCACCTTTGAACTTGCAGTCTTGACACTGGAACTATAGTCAGAGGAAGGTGCACTGAGTGACTGTGCTATTTCTGTGGTAATGAGTGGATGCTCTTTGAAGCCTGTGTTGTTGTGTATGATTTTCTTTCCTTACATTAAAGAATGGAACTTTAAAAGCTCCACCAAAAAGAAGGTACTCAAGCATTTATCTTCTCTTTTGGAAGCTGAAGATAAATATTAAGTCTTAATTTCAGGAGTTCAATTTGTCCCTAGTTAGAAATGAAATTGGAGAAAAAAGATTAATTATTACCTGTCTGCAGAAAATAAAAACCTTTATGTCTATGTGAGATTTATGATGAATTAGGTTTGTCTGAAGGTGCTGAGAAACATCACAGCTGAAGTTCAAATGCAAGTACAAATATATTTTGAGATTAAATCCCACTTTTTAGGATGTCTAGGAGGGTCACTAGCATAAGAGTTTACTTATTATAGCCCCAACACATGCTTATTAATGTCACGGATCCATATTAAAAAGAAGGAAAACCTAACAATATTGCAACTACTGCACATGTGTAACAGATTTTGTCTGTTGGTGATATGGGCATGATGAGTAGTTTTGGGGTTTGTTTTGGTTTTAATTAAGGCAATAATAAAGTGTTCTCATTTGTCAAGTGAAATACAGTACTCACAGAAGCAAATCTATCATTCAAAAGGTAGCACTACAACTGCAAAGACCACAATTTGGAACCTAGAAACACTTACCATTGCTGTTCATTTCTGCTGTGACTTATCCATTTCTGTGGTTAGATTCGTAGGTTGTTTTTGTATTACATATTGGGCATCTTTTGCTAAGTAAGAATCAGATTTTCAAAAATAGTATAGTGCTGCAGACGATGGCTGCTGAATTGCTAGGTAAGTGGGCATGTTCCTTCATGGTCCAGAAGACTCTTTTTCAATAGTGGTGGTAGAAAAAAAAAATAGTGCCTGTGTGGCACATTTTCTTTGAAATTTTCTTGAAAATCCTATGCAAATAGCCTTCCTGAAATGTGGTATTTTAAAATAAAGAAATTAGCAAATGCAGGCAGAGTGATACGTGGTTAGCTAAAGAAGTTTCCATAATCAGGTAAAAGAAAAAGACACCATCACATAGATTGTAACTGAGATTTCCCCTCAATCGTAATTGAGGTAAATATTTTTTAATGCAATTTTATTCTGTCTCCAGCATTCATGTTTAGGAAGGAAAATGTCATCAACTGTTTGTTTGGGTTTTTTTCAAGTAACTTAAGAAATTTTTGAATCATGAAAACTTGTCCAGGGTGCTGGTATTCAAAATTTCCTGCTTTGGGCAGTGTAATTTACAACTAGTAGGGAGATTTCTTTAGTATGCAAAAGTAATATTTAACTGCCTATGCCGTCGCCCTCAAGGTCATTTAATGACTACAGACTGACTATGTACTTATTACAAATTTTGCAACAGGTGCCAACACAGCAAAAGCAGCACTCAATTTGGTCAAATTCCTGTGCAGAAAAATAGAGAGCGAAAGCCAACTGCAGGCCATGTACCCTGTATTTCCAAAGACAAGGTTATAACATAAGGAAAAACAAAAAGTTGAAAAATAGGTGTCAACCTCTTCTCTTTAAAAATGCACCTACAGTCTTTCCTCAGTTATAGAGGTATAATTGCCAGTGAAACTGGCAGGACGTTTACAAGAGAGTCCTTGACCTTGAGTTTTTAGTGTTCTTTGCTTGTTGTGTGGACTGACAGCCCTGGCAGTGCTGTGGTTTCTCAACCTTGCACATCAGACTAAAACATCTTTTACTTATGTGAGATGAGTGAGTATTCTCTGTGAAATTAGGAAGCAGAGAACTAAATCCATGCCTGTTTTAAATCAGGATAAGCCAAATCCACGTAGAACAGGTAAACTGGTATTTATTCAGTAAGAATTTGAATTGTACATTATATTTTGCCCTGTGTGCACGAAAGGATGAGTGGTCAAGAAATGCATTACATGGATCTGTACTGCCCTTGGAAACTGGGGCCCCTGTGGATGGGATGAATTCACTGTGTTTGTGATCCTTGCATTTCTTTATTTTTAATAAAGCAGTTGCACTTTCTACCAAATTAAAAATGACCGTGTAACCCTAAAAGTCAAATGCTGCCTTCCAGAAGTGGCTGCAATTCTTAGTGCCATATGAAATTGATTTTCACTGCATTGTCAACAGGAATTACATGCATATATCCCAGGGCAGAACATGTGATATTTGCAGCAGTTGAGATGCAGCCATTAACTAGCTCTGTCCCTAGAGCTGTGTGACAGCAGTAATGAAGCCAATACATAAACAAGAAAATGAAAAAAATTCTGTTAATTTGAAGCCGAGTTAGAAAAGCAATAAAGCTTTCAACCAACAAGGTCAAGCAACCAAAACTTTTAAAAATATATAGTATTGCAAGTAATATAAAGGAAAATACACTCTCTTTAGAAGGAAGACTGGGCAGTGGTCTTCCGTCAGGGCACAAGTCTTGTTTTAATGCAAACAGGAGAACTGAAATTCTGGTGCTGGGAAACCAAAAGTAATACAGATGATAAATATTTTGAAATGTACTGTCTTGTGTATTTTCTTCCCCTTTTTCTGTTTTGTGGGTTTTTAGCATAGTTTTCATACCCCAAACTTATTCCTGAAGTTATTTAGAAGCACTGACCATTGAGGTTGTCCTATAACACAGAAAAATAGCCATGACAAGAAGTGGTAGTTGTTAAGTACAGGTGAGCAGTATCTGACACTCCCTGTCCAAGTGCAGGGATCTGGACAAAGGCCAGAAGTACATCTAGGACTGGGAATGCTTTGGGCAAACAATAAATTAGTTGTGTTATACCTTGTGCTTGGTAGTGCTGTCAGAAAACTGCAGTTGCCATGTGGGCAAGCAGCTTTCTAGTCCTCACTAATGCAAGAAGAGAGAGCTCTAATTTTGTGTCATCACAAGAATAAAACCTTGGGGAGACTACATGACAGGAAAGTAGTTTTGGTAGTGACAGTCATGGTCGGACCTGTCTCCTTTGATATGTCCTTCCAAGAAACTGCAAATTCTATTTCGTTAAGAGCTGGCAAAACAGTGGAGCTGTGGTTGAAAATATAGTCTGTATGCTTCCTTCCCAGACAGGGAATGTGAAATGATGGTGGAAGACATTCTGGTAAAACAGCACTGGAAAAAGTAAAACAATGACAAGCTCATTCACAAAAGTGAAAAAACGTTTATGAATTTGAAGAGATTCCCATTGATATCCTCCAGGACATAATCTCACATCGACAGTAGCTCAGGCAAATTACTCTGTCATGCTGCACTGATTTACACTGGTCACGTGCCAGAAGTGATAATGTGAAGTAATTGGAGGCAGGATGGTTTATTTAAGACATTTTTCAGCAACATAGGCAAAAAAGTTTCAGCTTGTGACTCAGCCACGTGCTATATTTGAGTGGCCACAGGCAAGAAATACAGTCATTGTGTGCTGTAGTTCCCCGCATTCGATATGGTGATAATAGTTCCTTCTTTTTCCTAATTTTCCTATTGATGTTATGATTGCTCTGTGTTAGGTGAATGTAGGTAACACACTGAACTGCAAATATGAAACCTATAAGTGTTTAGTAACATCATTTGCTGCAATTTCTTATTTTTATCCATCTCTGTGAATAGTTAGATTCTTGGGTCATTTTGGGTGACTTTAAATAAGACCTTCATTTTCAAACATAGTTTTGTTCCATTCTAGTATAATCTGGTCTATGTATAAAAATATTTAACCCACATGCTGCAGTGCTGTCTGCTAAAGTCTTACATAATACAAAGTATGCAGTGTAGGTTTTTTTGGTTGTTTTTGAGTTTGAGTTTGTTGGTTTGGTTTTGGTTTGGTTTTAAATTTGTTTGTTTGTTTGTTTTTATTTTCTTTTTTCTTTTATTTCCTGGACTCGCTTTAGGGTGGTGAGGACACAGCCTCAGGGGAGTTCACACTTTCAGACCTGGGGAAATCTCTGTCTCCAAAACAATCAGGGTCTCTCCCTCTGGCAGAAAGGTGTATTACATTAGGAGACCATGTCATTCCTATTCTTCTTCACGGGTACCAATGAGAAGAAGTAAGGGTGTGTATATACTGAGTTATGATGGGGTTTTCCTCTCCTTTGCCTCCTCCCTGGGGTCAGAGCTAATAGGTATTATCATAAAACAGTAGTTTGTATTAATTCTAATACCTTTTATATTAATCACTGTAACAAAGAAGTGACAAATTGGATAAATACTGAAGGAAATCTCAATTACATGTCCAGTTTTTCATCTGACATTTCTGAATTTAAAGGTGAGGAAAGGGTGGCAGAAGTCAAGTGGGTAAGAGGGGTAAAGTGGCTGAGGGTACATCCCACTTAGAAGCTCTGTGTGTGGAGTTCTGCTGCTCTGAACAAGGGTGCAAGATATACTTGACTCATCTATATTTGGACAAAAATGAGGCCTTTCAAATTTAATTTGTAAAATACATTTTTCTCTTCTAAAAAGTATATATCCAAGACCATTCAAAGGGGCATGTGTGCAACAGACTTGCCAGTGGTTTCATATGTTTTTCTATTGTTTGTGTCAAAAGTATATTTCAAGGGTGGAAATTCAGTGCACAGCTTTGTTCTTGAAAGAAACAAATTAGAAAGTCCAGATATTGTCAGTTAAAATATCTGCCAGTTTGATGTCATTTGGAACTATTCTTAGGATAAAATAACCTGTGCTTAGCACACTGTGCCACCGAGAAATGTCTGCATCACTGGAAATAACAGTACCTAACTTTAATGACTACTTTATTCTTTCAGACAAGTGTGAGTTATTACTTAGACTTTGCTTTTATGGCTCAGAATAGAGCAACGCAGAGCTCTAGGGAAAGGTTCTTGTTGTTGTGTATCTAAGGGAGCACACCTCCAAGGTGTATTTAAAGCAGAACCATTGGCAAGTGTATTCAGCCTTTTTTATATCTCACACAAAATTAAACCAAATCAGGTAATTGCCTGAGATGAGGGCCCCACTGTGCTGTATGCAGCACAGCCACATGTATCAGAAGATGAGGTCACTGCTTCAAACAACTGACAGCCTAAATAGAAGAGGTAAAGAACAGCTGACAAATAAGCCCAGAGCACAAAGAGTGCTTGATTTGCCTTGCAAGAGGTGGAGTAGTGGTTAAATTGGTGCCCACGGTCCTTGCTTTATTTTCCACTGCTACATGTAGTGTTCCTAATGACATCCTAGAAATGCAGACAGTACACTGACCTGTTTCTCTGAAGACCTTGGGAATGTCTGGTTAAAAGAGATTGGCTTATGCATCTTTGCATTGACTTTTCTGTGTGATTTTATGGGTTGTCTGTTTCAGAGCAGGGTGCTCAAGGTTACAGTCAGCACCACGCTACCTCTCCGTCAGAGAAAAGACAACCAAGCAAAACCCAATTCCGACTTATTTATTTATCAAAGCAAATTATGATTTTATCTTAATTGAGATCTAGGGTAAAGAGATGCCGAAACTTTGTCTGCTACTAGCAAGGCTGATGATAGAAAATACTGTTCTGGTTGTTAGTGATGAGAGAGAACACACAATTTCTGTCAGCTTTTCTCAGAAATTTCACAGCTGTACATATTGAAGAAATCAACTCTCAGCTTATTCAGTGACTAATACATCTGTTTTAAATAGCTTAAAATAGCAAGTATTCAAAAAAATTAAATGCTGTTCAAGACGAAGGGGAGATGGGAAGTATGTGATGTGGAATAACTGTAGTATGAAGTGAGATGTAACAAAATAAGGAGCAGTAGTTGTTTACCTGTTATGACATTACAGCTGGAATGTCCCATAAAATATCATGTGAAGACATTAGTGTGATTTGATTGACTGTACAGTCACAACAGCTTGTGCTTCTCTGAGGTCCTTGCACCCAGATCACATCTGTAAGAAAGTGAGACTGCCAGCTCTGCCCCCTACTCCCATTCTTTCCACTCCTTCATTCCTTCTTTTCTGCTCCCTTAATCATCCAAAATCAGTCATTTTTTTATACTACAGTGCCAATATAACACACAATCTGATGCACTGCCAGCTGGAGAGTTGATATAATACCACTGAAGTCACTAGAAGTTTTTGCAGTGAAAAAAAAAAAGGCAGGAAAAAGTTCTGAAGTTGCAAACCTCACTTTCTTTTAAAGCATTTTTCCTAAAAAAGAATATTATATATCTTCCTTAAGTGATGTTAACTGGCATGTGTTTTAAAGACTAACATATCTGACAAGCAGTTTAGGTTGCTAATCATATCTGTCTGTAATTACATATATGTGATATAACACATGCGTGATGCCAGCTGAGAAGTTTAGTTACAGTATTTGTGCTGATTGCCCCCAAGAATTGACCCATTCTGCTTTAAACTTTGAGGCAGCTTTCTAGTGTTGCAGAAGAGTTCTCTAATTCACATGATCCCAAAAGGATAAAGGATAGTGGCAGTTTTAAGTGAATTTTCTTTATAGCACTAATCTGATTGATCACTTGAGAACCAGCAGGAAACTAGAGGGGCAATAGCATAAATCTGATAAAGTACCTTGTCTCTGCAGAACAAGCACAGCAAATAATAGAAGGGGCCATAATTGACTTATTTTACAAGTAAAAGTCATAGCTCTTGACTCGCCCAAAGCAGCTTGAAGTTTTGGGTAGAGACTGTATCTCCCTATGACAGTTGGCTTTTCCAGCCTGAAGGTCTTAGATGTACTATTGACGTTTTTCCTGAAATAACAAAACTATCTTTTAAATTATGAGAATTACAAATATGATTAATTGAAGTTGCAGCATTGTTGAACATAAACATTCCTCTGGTTTATGAATCATTTTTTATTTACTATATGATCTTCTTTAATTGCTTTCTTGATATTATAATAATTTAAAAGATATCCTCTAGATGAGTTTAGTCTTCATCTAAAGTCAAATAGGTAAAGAATTGTTGTGGTTTTTTTCTTGAGAGAACCTGAGGTACTTTACATGAAGGCAGAAGTGCATGCCAGGTTGTACAAGTTTTATGATAAGGCATGGGCAATGACATTCACCTGAGAACATCAGAACTGCTTAGACTGAAGTTGCCTCAAAACGCTTTTTCAATTTGGAGCTTTTAATGTCTTTGGATGACCTTTGGATTTGTTGTCTTTATTAAGTATCATTTTAAAGCCTTTTTATTTTTTTAACCCTCTCTGGCTTCTCTCAGTGTGTTGAAGATAAACTGTCAGAGACAGTGGTTAATCTTGACTTAACTTGGTGATTTTCATCAGAAGAACAACTGAGCGGTGAACATCAAGCTTCAACAGCAGCTATTAGAAATTCGGAACAATAGCAACAAAAGAAAAAGGGTTGTGTAAAATAATCGATATTCAGAATTGGATTCCCAAATTAAGCTATTAAATTCATATTTGCATCATTGAGCAAAAAGATCCACTATCAATTTTGGCAGGATGTGCTTCTTTTGGTTTTCTCTTCTGAGACTTTTGTTTGCAATCACAACAAAAGCAAATCAGTGCTAATGAGGATGGACGTCCTTGTGAGTAGATCATCTGGTGCATATTAAGAAAATTTGTTTGAACTGTTAAGCAGATGGTCAAGTTCAGGTTCACTAAATAACCAGCTTGGTCACATCTATATCTCTGAAGTGCACCTGCAGTTCGGTAGCTTCCTCACACCAGCTGGAGCCCAGGTCCTCACTGGTTTGTCTGGACACCACGCGCTGTGCCACTGCTCCCTTCTTTTCAAAATGTCATGTCTATGTTGCATTAATGAGATTATACAACTGAGGCTACTTTAAAGTTTTTTTCAAGCTTTGAGATTTTCGTTATGCCCGCACCTTTTCTGGGTCTTATGAAAAAAGAATTTCAAACCTTGTGTGTGTGGTAAGCCAGGGTCAATGGACAAGTACCTCTAGTGGCACCGTGTTTTAGAGTCAAAACTGTCCTGGCTGGAATAAATCTTTTTGAGGAAAACAAATAGAGAATGAAAATTAAAGAGGTCCTATTTAACATCTGAAGAGTGAATAAAGCTTTGGTTTCCCCAGTAGGGGTGAGATTAATTTATAATTTACTGGTGGAAACTGTTATGGGGAAAAACTCTTTTCTTCAAGTCCTTTCCTTTTAATTTCCCTTTATCCTGTGAGTACCACTGTCCTTTTCTTTTGTCCCGTGACACTTTTCCACAACTTGATATTTCTCCTGTGTCTCCAGGTTTTTATTCCACCTAATGCACTTTCTTTTTTCCAATGTATTACTGTTATTAACACCTCAATCTCTTGACTAGCTATCAATCTAATATGGATTATTCAAATCATTCTGTCAAATTTATTTCAGTGATTCTGAATAGGGAAATGTTCTTACTGTGGAGATGGCAGAAATATACTTGGGTTTAATACAAATTATAATAAAGCAGAAGTTCGAGATAGTATTTCAAACGAAAGCAGCAATCTGGATTTCAAAGGAGAACAGTGTTAAAATTTCAGCTTTAAATTCTTGTCTTTAAATTTTAGAAGGTTGCTATGAACATATATAAAAGGCTCTAGAAAAAAAAAAAAATGCTTTCCAGATAGAAATTAGATTTTTTTTAATATTGGATTTTACAATAATAAATTACATGTGTAATTATCTTCTCAACTTTTTTTTTGTATTTTAGTGGAAAGTAATCAGTAGTACACATGATATATCAGTAAGATATTTTCACATTTTTCAATAAAATAGTGGATCACTTTATAGGTAGTAAAGAATAAAATTCAGGCCAGACTGCTGACTAGTGCAGTCTCTGCCTGTGTTCTAGTGGCCTTTAGCTAATGACAAAATGTTTTAAATTGAAAACACCCTTTCTCATTTAAAAAAATAAAAAAAAATAGAATAGTATTTTAGTTTTGTTTTGTTTGTTTGTCTGTTTTTTCCTCCAGAAGACATTGTGGAGCCCTGCCTGGCAAGTTTGATCAGAGGTGTGTCAGGAATCAGGCAGTAGGGCTCTGTCCTGCTATGATTCATTCGTTTCACAGGATATTTAATATAATTGGCAAATGCACATGGCACTGTGCTCCTTCTCCAAGACCTTTTAGAATCCAAAGAATAGCCTATCACTTAATGATCTTAGTTCATTGGAAAACGTAAACTACGATGGCATCAAAATAGTTATTTGGAAAAAACAATAAAAACGCACACACAATCACACACACACAAAACCACAACACTTTTTCCTTTGGAGATTTTTCTGCATTGTCTTCAACTAAAATAGATCAAGTAATGAGTGATTCTGAGCCTGCCCAGGTTCTGTTTGCTTGTGGAAGGTTGTCAGCACTGCCTGTGTTTCCTGACTGGGTTTGCACTTATGGTGCAGCAGCTCTTCACCATTTTGAATACCACATGCAGTGAAGAGCTGGGCTACTGCCTTTTCATTCTATCCCTGCAAATCCTCTGTAAATCTATTTGGTGCAGTCTCATGTAATACAAAGGCTTTCCTTCTTTAGTCCTGACAGAGGGAGCAATTGGGACAAAAAGAGGGTATCAGGAACACATCCCTGTACAGTGCTATTATACAGTTGACATTTTTTGCTAATAGTTGCAATATACAGAAGCTAGCACAATGTGGTGCAAAGCCCCTCAGTCTGCCAACATTGTGCAGCTTCTCCTGGGTGCCCCATGCTTTGCTCAATTGCAGCTGATGAGGCCCAGCTGGCTGCATACTTTCTGTTTTTCATGTCTAAATACAAACAATTTATATGCAAAAGGTGGCAAAACTATTTCACGTGTATGAGTGCAGGTACCCTAAAGCATTATGGGCAGACTGAGGCTTCTCCAGTTATTTTACAGCTTTTGTCAAAGAATTAATCTTGCACTAATTGGAACATACCAGTATATGCCAGGTTTGTGGAATGCACATTTTATCATTCCTCGTTAAACCCGTGTATCTATATGTTGTCAATACCAATACCTAATAATTTTTTTTTCTTGTTATGAATACCTTTGTATGATTTAAGAAGTGTAAAGCAGAAGACTACATTTTGTATGTTAATTTCATCTCATAGTGTTATCTAATCAGAATAACTTAGAATAATATGGCTTGTGATTACATTTTTCAGATATAAATTTAAAAAATCAAAAATATTTTTGAACTTGAGGCAAAAAATACAATCTTTGATTAAAGAAGAAGATGCAAATACACTACTGAAATTTGAGAGGTGTTTTTAGCTGGAATAGAGTTAATTTTCTTCCTAATAGCTGGTATTTTGCAGCCTTAACCATATACATGTTTTATGAAAGAAGGAGAAAAGGTTCGCACTCTCCTTCATAAGGGTGGAAGAGGCCCCGGTGGCCAGTACAACACACATGCAATTAAAGCACTGCCACCTACTTCATGGCATCTGACCATGTTTTTGCCCCATGTTGGTGCCAAAAGGGCTGTTGTGATTTAACCTGGTAGTCAGTGAACACCACACGTAGCTGTTCGCTCACATCGCACCTCCCACAGTGGGATGGGACAGAGAATCAGAAAAAAAGGTAAAGAAAGCTCATAAGCTGACGTAAAGACAGTTTAGTAGGACAGAAAGGGACAATAATAATAATAATAATAATAGTAAAAAAAAAATATATATAAAACAAGTGATATGTGATGCAATTGCTCATCCCCATCAACTGATACCCAGCCAGTTCCCAAGTAGCAATCCCCCAGCTAACTTTTCCCTAGTTTATATACTGAGCAAGACACGGTATGGTATGGAACATCCTTTTGGCCAATTGGGGTCACCTGTCCTGGCTGTGTTCCCTCCCAGCTTCTTGTGCATCTCCAGCCTGCTGGCTGAAAAGTCCTTTGCTTGGTATAAACATTGCTTAGAAGCAAAGTATCGGTTTATTATCAACATTCTTCTCATACTAAATCCAAATAGCACTATACTAGCTACTGGGAGGAAAATTAACTCTATCCCAGCCAAAACCAGGACATAGAGTAGATTGAAAATAGATTAAAAGCATTCAAATTCTTCAGTGGTTGTCTGAGTTAGCACACCAAATTCGCTTAGTGGCCAACACTACCAGAATATTACTAAACCCTGGCTGACCCTGCTCAACAGGCGGGTGGTGTTTGACTCGAAGTCTCCAGCAACTGGGCAGGGCGAGGAAATTATGACTTGAGGCTGTAGGTTTTACACAGTCTGGAGAAAGCATCTTACATCAAACCTAATGCTTAAGTGATGATGAAACTATGTGAAGTCTAGTCCATACAATAAGCAAGGCTCTTTCCCAAGTACACCTCAAGGTTTATGTCTTCTAGGTAATCTAGTGCAGCGACCTTCTCAAAGATAGAATAAATTCAGTCTGGTGTTATATTTCCATCTTTTGCTTCTTTCATTCTAAGTCCTCTGAGGAGATGGTGAAATGTACAGCTGAGTAGTGAGTCATTCTACTCTTCAGGGTTTCATTCAAGAAATACAATAAGTAATGTATTAACAGAGTTCCCCATTGATTACCAAAGGCTATGGGGCAGGATTTGTTGTGTATTTTTAGCTCTGTGCATCACATAGAATGAGGTTAGCTATAATATATACTATTTAATCTTTAGTTTATCTTTGTGTACTTCAGAAATAATGATAATTTCCTGCAGTGCTTCAAAACTTACTATGAGGTAATCAGTCACTTTTCTCTGCAGTGCAAATGCATCTGTACTTGTATCAAGATTTGGGCACCAACTCACCACTATTTAAATACACAGTTAAAATTGTACTGACTCAGAAACATGGCAATTAGAGCCAGAAACAATTTAGTAATCTGGATTTTAAAGCTGTCAGATAATAGTTTTCATTCTGGTTTTGTACTTTATAATGCCATGTCCTGGAAGAGAGCGATGAATTTTGGAGAAAATCCTTCCTTTCATCATCTTCACAAAAAGAGAGCATTTAATTACTCCTGTTCTTTCCTGTCATTATCCTCAATTTGCATCTCCCAACTCTTGATGTGTCTGGTGTGCTTTTGTAGGGATTTTTATTTTTCAGACTCTTCTGATTAAGATGAAAGATTATTTCTGGTCTGGATCAGAGCTGCTGATTCTGAACTGGAAAAAAAGAAGTGGAAGCAAAGCCCAGCTATCTGAGGGATTCAGTGGTGACCATGCTTCACGCTTCATGCTTCCACTAGCCTGCATTTTTTCCAGAATATGTATGAAGTCCAATGTTTCTAAGAGCTTTTTTTTTTGCCTACTAAGTTGAGGAAAATATCCAAGCTTTATGCTTATAAGAATTTATTTCCATTAAGTAGTTTCTATTTTATTGAAATTCTTTTAAAAGTTCTGAAAAAAAAGCAGTAGATTGTAAAAGAAAAGAGGAGGCTTCTGCAAGATGCAATTATATTGTCTCTCTTTTATTAAATGTGGAAGTCTTGGGCAACAATAATAAACATAAGAAAATGTTACTTCTTGTATAATCTTCCATTAGCATCATAAAAGAGAATTCTGAATAAAGATTAAAGAGTTGGTTGGGGGTTTTTTGTTTTGTTTTTTGGTTTTTTTTTTAAAAAAGAGGTTACAGATTTAAGATATCTGTTCTACAAAGGAAGGAACCTTAAAAGCAGATGAACATAAAGGAAAACGGAAAAGATGAAGTAGAAAGGTTAGTTATAAAAACAAATTTCTTTGCATCTTCCACATGACAGTTTTTGTTCATCAGACAGTGGAGTGGCCTGAAATGCAGACACGTCATGGGGGAAGCTGAAGTGCAACTTTGTCCTTTAGCTCGGCAGAGACCTTGGAAGTGACGTTGTCATTTTTCAATGAGGATTTCATGCAGTGAGCAGTGTGCACATATACCAATGTTTTTGTAACACTGTGGCGATGATGTATCTTGTTTTGGTAACTTTAGAAGATGGGAATCTAATAACGACTTCAAAACTTAAACATTCTAACTGAAATTCCAGAAATAAGGCTGGAATATTTTGTTTTGAAGGAACAACTCTTAAAGAATTGCCTTTCAAGGTCATGGATAAAGCTCAGCAAAAAGATGTTAAACATTCATGTACCACGTATATCACTTTTATTTTTAAAAAGCAAAACTCCCCTCATAAATTCCTTACAGCTCATTAGTCACTGTAACCTTCTAGTGGTATTTTTCACCGAGTTTGAAAACATGGAGGGGTTGCTGAGGGCGTGTAAATGAATTATGGCCAGAGGCCCAACTGTGCTCTCCTAGAAAGGCAGAAATCTTTCTGACTTGGGAGAGAACTTCCCGAGGCTGCCAGTGTTACTGTCATCATTAAGGGCATGTTATAGTATGGACTGCAATTTCAAGTACAGTAACTTGTCTTTTACTCTGCTTTGGAAATGTCTGTGCTCATAAACAGTTACCAAGGACTAGACAAAAGCTGAATTTTAAGAGGAAAATTGTGGTTTTGGAGAGACAGTAAGCTCTAAACCGAAAATGCACCTCTTATCCTCCCATGGAGCCACTTCCCAGGTGTACACGACACAGGATTAGACCATGTGGCCGTTGCCTGTGAAGCCTTTTGGGTGGTGGAAGAACACATGGATAACTCCTGAAGATAAATTTTCAGAATTGTGTGGTACAATGAAAATTGTCTACAGTATCATGATTTTTTTTTAATAATCGTAAAACAGACCATTGTTTTGGACTGAAGATCACCTTAAAACCAGGGTATGCTGTATATTCACTTAAAGAAAAAAGGCAGAACACTTTTTGTTTCATTTCATGAAGCCTCTTCTGAAGTGATTGCTATTTGTTTCCTCAGTTCCACTGTGACTGATCTAAAAAGGAGCTAGAACACTATCACCTTATGCTGGCTTAGGCATTGAAAGCAATAAAAAAATAGTTTTGCTTGAGGGGTGATTTTGACTTACCAGGTAAGAACATTAGCAAAGTTACATAGGAAATGTACAGAAGCACAGTCGTAACTTGGAGCGCAGTTTTTACTGCTCAAGTGAAATATCATCATGAACTTTCATTGAATTGAAGCGAGAATTAATTTAGTTCTCTATGTTCCTGTTGTTGAATTATTACAGGCCTTAACTTTCTGCATCATGTAAAATGACACAGCACTTCCCTAGACAATACAGTGATGTTTATAGCAGCTTAATTTTCTTTCGTTATGTGACTCCATGTAGCACCTCTAAAGATGTGATCTGTGCAACACTAACTAGTTAAACCTTAAACAGATTGATGTCCGTGAAACACAAAGTACAATGCACTTCACGCTGCCGGCCAGAAGGATTAATAAATGTTTAAGAGTTATATAGAAATAAGAAAACTATGAATGATTATGGAAAATAGATTCTCAACCTTATTATTCCAGAAATCATTCCCAGGAGGCTCTGCAGTGCTCCAGTGCTTCCTTCTTCTGCAGTTCTGTTCTGGTGCAGGATCATGGCAGAGGTTGAAAATATCTTTTTCTCCTGTTAGGTACTCCGTTGTAGTATTTAAAGGTATGCTTATAGAAACTGCTTCTAATTTAGTGCCATAACAGAGGAGGAGGATGAGAGAGGAGAATTTGCTAGAGAGAGAAAGAGAGGAACATTTAAAATGCCCTGGCCTGTGTTTTGGTTCATACCACGTACATACATCCCTGTGCAGAGCTGCTCTGTTCCCCGCGAGTTGTGTGCTGTCCCCGTTCAGACAGAATTGTGCAGAACTGCAGTGTGTGGCAGAGAAATGTGCACCTATACAGTACTCCCTGTGGTGCTGTAGTCTCCCTTCATACCCCAGTTCTCCTTTCGTACCCCAAAGAGAGATCACAGAAAACATGGGAACACTTAAAGAGCAATTTCCTTGGCAAATATGGGGTGTCCAGTGCCAACAACACAGTCCTACCCTTTTCAAGGTGATGGCTGTATCTGTGCTAGAAAAAAACACACAGAGATGAATGGAACATAGTGACCTGGTGGTGTGAAGGGATTTCTTTCCCTTCATCTCCACTTATAAAAACATACAACATTTTTAAATGTTCCATTAGTTTTGTCTCCTCTGCTCCATGAATCTCTCACAGAGGTGTACTTCCAGGATTATTTTCCAGTGACACGTGCTGCCAAGTTTGAGATGAGAAAACTAATTCTGAATGATACAGCCCAATTTTCACTTCTGGGAGCTGAAGAGTATCACATCAGCTTGGCAAATATTATTCTGAAGCTATTATATCAAAGCATCCAGTAGTAGTTTTGAAATATCGCCCTTAGAACACATGTAGGGTTTGGTTTGGTCTTTTTACTTGTTCTATATAGGATTATTTTAAAGATTGTGAGTCAAAATCTCAGTTATATTCTCATTGTCCTTGGTCAGATTCATGTTTCCAGCCAACTGCTTTGTTAAATCTGGGCCATCTACTACTCATCTTTCTGTGTCACTAAAAATCCTGAGCAGAGAAAAACAGCCACAGTCCTATAGCACAGGAGTGACTAATGGTAAAAAGACTTCAACCTCCCCTTCCTGTCACCCTCCAGCTCCACAAATGAGTTCTGCAATAGTGTAGGGAAGTGATGAGTATAGATAATCAGAGTCTAACTATGTGGGTTCACTCGTTAAGGCAGAAGTACATGAGCATAACTTGTGTGTTCGTTCTCTGCTGGTAGCACAAACACCAGTATCGCTCTGCTAAGAATTTGGGCTTGTTTACCATCGACAGAGGCAAGGTTTTAATTCTCTGTGTTTCACTCTGTTCATGAATACAGAAGTGCTGCAGTAGTGCCGTTGATTGGATATAATGCTGCTATTGTGTAGTGTTCATACATTGGTTAGGATTTTGCAATATATTTCAGGTGATCAATGCCATAAAAGTAAAAGTAATTATTACTAGAGGTGTTTGGTGATTTGAGAAAACAGCCTATTTAACATAACTGCAAAGAAAAGGAGTTGGTAATTAAATAAACCACTTCATAACTTCTTAATTTTATTTTCAGTTTCTTTTTTTTTTCCTTTATTGTATTATTCAAATGAAAATTCAGTGCGTGACAACTGAAGTGTAATGCATCACAATTCTATTTCTTTCTAAAATGGCCGAAGGTGTTTGAATGTATTTAAGTTCTATATTCATTATGATATATGTTGTCTATTCATACTGCCCAAAATTATTGTATTCATACATGTAGAGAGAAGGCAGTGCCTACACTGACTGCAGATGTGAAGGGATCTGTACATCCTTGGTGAGCCACACACCATCCTGTGAGATCAGGGTCTCAAGTGTAGCGCTCTCAAGAACTTGGGTGGAACAGGGGACTTGGAGCATATACCTTACTGATTTAATAGCTGAATTAGGTCTGCAGCCAGAAGTCTTTTCATCCTGTTTTGGAACTTTTTCTGTACCATGAATTTTAAGTGAGTACATTTCAGAGTTTCCAGTATTCTGAATATATACCACCAAACATTTCGCAGCTAATGTCAGTCAGTATAACTTCATTGCCGTTGGGGTGTTTTAGAGAGTAACACTGTCTCAGGCTATAACCTTGTTATGATGGCCAGCAAACATGAAGGTCCATTTCCAAATGATTACTGAATAGTAACAGCTCTCTTCTTTTTACTGACATAGATTGGCACAAATAGCTCTGATCATTGCTGAGCTAAATATGCTCCTGTAATATCAAAACAATTAAATTGGTGTTTTTGTAGCATTTTTCCATAGAGACTTGTAAATTGCTTTGTTCTCTAGAATTACAAAATAAATTACATAAAAGTTTAATCATAGAGCTGTAAAAGGTTGCAAATGTGAAAAGCAAGAATTTTATTGTTTTCTTTAAATAATATGTTGTTATTGTCAATTCCATAGTTTTAAAAACAAAACAAACTCACCCTCAAGTTCAAATTAAGAAGATGTATTCACTTATTTTTCTGTATTTGACAGAATTCATTTTTGCAGGCTAGTTTTGCAGCACAGTGAAGTGCCAATTGTCATAATTGCTGCCTGGGAAGGGATATTTTACCAAAGTATTTCTGTCACTTCCCCACATTTTTTTCTTTAATCTTACCTCTGAAAATAAATGTCATGTTGTAGCTTAAACACTGTTATAAACAATAGCATGCCTGAATGCAGCTGCAGTTGAGGATCTACTTACTCTTCCTTTTATGAAATTGGTGCAGGCTTCACTTCTAATCCCAGGTGCACCAATCTCAATCAAAGGCAGGGTGAAAAGCTGCAATTCTGCCTGGTCTCATTTGCATAAATGTGATTTTGATTGGGACTGGTTTAGCCCACATGTGCCTCTGTGAACAGAGGCAGAACAGTATGACCACAAGAGTGATGAGACTTACAGGGTCACCTTACAGTTTGTGATTTCAAAGCATACCCTGTTGAGAAAAAAGGAATAGAATGGAATGGAATGGAATGGAATGGAATGGAATGGAATAGAATAGAATAGAATAGAATAGAATAGAATAGAATAGAATAGAATAGAATAGAATAGAATAGAATAGAATAGAACAGAATAGAATATTTCAGTTGGAAGAGACCTACAATGATCATCATCTAGTCCAACTTCTTAACCAAATCAGGACTGACTAATGTAGAGCATTTATTAAGGGCATTGTCAAATGCCTCTTAAACACTGACAGGCCTGGGGCCTCAACCACCTCTCTAGGAAGCCTGTTCTGGTGTTTGACCCTCTCTGTAAAGGAATGCTTCCTAATGTCCAGTCTAAACCTCCCCTAGCACAGCTTTGAACCGTTCCCACGTGTCCTGTCCCTGCACACCAGGGAGAAGAGATCAGCATCTCCCTCTTCATGGGCTAGGGCTGTTCACATAGGTAAAAGGTACACATTTCCCTGAAAGAAAGAAGACATTGGAGGGAGACAGTATATTTTTATGACAAGAGGAGAAAGATGATGTTTTATCATATAATTTTTCTGAAGAAATCTGTGATAAACCAACCTTCTACAAAGTCAGAAGGTACTTAAACAGGCTTTTGGTCATTTGAAAGGTTGAATTATAACTTTCAGATGAAAAAGGACATGAGAGGTAGAAAATATGTAGCAGCATGGATTTTGTAGTCTTCAGAATGAATGTGACAGATTGAGAAGCACAGCAGAGAGAAGCAGGAGGAGTAATGCAGGAGGATGTTGATCTGTAGCTTGCCTATAGATGACAGCAATGAGTAAACAGGGGAAGCAGGGAACATGGCGTTGAACATTCAGAAGGACTAGGGCAGATCATTGAATGTCCTGAGTTGGGAGGGCCCCACAAGGATCATCGAGTCCAACTCCTGTCCCTGCATGTGACAACCCCACAGTTCACACCATGAGTCTGAGGGTGTTGTCCAGTCTCTTCTTGAACACTGTCAGGCTTGGGGCCGTGACACCTCCCTGGGGAGCCCGTTCCAGTGTCCAGCACCCTCTGGGGGAAGAACCTTTTCCTAATGTCCAACCTAAACCTCCCCTGGCACATCTTCCTGCCATTCCCTCAGGTTCTGTCACTGGTCATTAAAGAGAAGAGTTTGGTGCCTGCCCCTCCTTTTCCCTTTGTGAGGCAGCTTTAGATTGTGATGAGGTTTCCTCTTAGTCTCCCCTTCTCCAGGCTGAATAAACCAAGTGACTTTAGCTGCTCCTCATACGATCTCCTAATCCTTCACCAACTTCATAGCCCTCTTCTGGACACTCTCTAGCAGTTTAATATCTTTTTATGCTGGACAATGACCTCAAAACAGAAAGAGCGGAGAAAGTGACAGACATCCCCAGCCTGGACCAATTCAGGGCAGGGATTGTAGCAAAATTAGAAGACTTTTTGCCAGAAACAAACAGTGCGTGACACATGCAAGTGTATTGATGAACATGAGAAAGAGAAGGCCGGGCTGGATGTGGTCTGAGGGGTCGCAGCCCCGTCACAGGCCTCAGCCAGAGGCAGCCCAGCCCTCCTCAGCTGCTGTATGAGCTATGGTGCCATATTAACTTTGCTCCCCAGGTTCCTGCCCACACTGAAGACAAGTTAAGCTTGTGTACACTTGCACTCGTTTATATTGATTCTCTGCATGAGAATTAAGAATCAGAGGAGGGAGAGATGAGGCTGTGGGGGGGCTTGTGATCATGGGTTCAGAGACGGCAGGTGGGAGGGTGGAGGAGGTGGGCATGAGGTTCTGTAAGACAAATGAAAAGAAGAGGGTGTAATTGTCACTAGACTGATTGAAGTGGCAAACCTGTGGGGAAAATAGTGTGTGACAGGATCATGAAAGATTGCATTATAATAGAAACCCAAAAGGAGATGAATTAAAACAACTGCTAAACTATGACATTTTTTAATTTTTTGAGTACTATGGTTTACAAGTGTAATAATGTTCTTCTGTCATAACTTACAGAGTAGAAACAAGATTTTTGTGAAGAAAAAAAAGAATGAAGAAATTTAGATATTTAACTTGCTTTGTTCCTCCTTATAATGCTGGCAGCACTAAACAATACTCTGGAAAAAAAAATATTTCATGCTATTTTTAATGTAAAGTAACTACAGCTCTCACTAAGTGTGAACACTGAAAAAAATTCTTAGTAGAAAAGACAGTATCACTTAAAATATTAAAATAAAAATTTTAGTTGACCCTATCAGATACGCTTTCTCCACATAGTTTTACACTTTTTTTTTTCAAATATCTTATTAGTTTTATGCAGTTCAGACATTGCTGAAGGAAAAAAAAAGACAATAATAAAAATACTTGTTGGCAGTTGCAGCTAACAGTCTGGAATGATACAGAAAACAAAAGTAAGGAAAATTCTGAAAAAATAGAAGCTTGCTTAGAGCATGTCCAGCCCAGTGCTCATAAAGCTGAGATTATGTTGTTTATTTGTAGTAGCTGCATAAAGCTTATGTGAGCTATGAAATAATTTATAAAATATGAGAGAACAAGTTCATCATCTTTGTGCCAAGTAGGCATTCATATACCAGATGGGAAAGCCAGCAGCGTTCTTTAGAAAAATGCAGTGGAGCTCTGGGAAAGGAAAAGAACAATAATGAATATTTTCTGCTGTCAGTTAATGTAGATTATGCTCTTTTAATCTCAAACATTTCTCCAGGGTTTGTGGCAAAATCAGAAGCACGTGAAATGCATTGTGGGTGCTGGGGGGCCTCAGAAATACACTGCAATGATATACTGTTTAAGATGAGAAATGTTCTTGTCTAGATGATAGTGTGGACTGAACTCTCAAGGCACTTTCTCCACACAGCAGTACTATGCAGTGTGTCTTACCAAGAAATGTCCATGGGCTGTCGTACAGTCAGAGGTGCTCAGACATGCAGTAGAAGAGAAACCTACATATTGATGCTACAGAGAAGAAGTCTATATTTAGTTTATTTTATCTTAAGAGATTTAAAGCATTCTAGATTAGCTGAATATTTACAATAAAGTCAGTGTTGAATGGTATTTATTACTTGGCATTCACCTTTCGTCTTATTGTGAGTATCTCTCTTTTTCTTGCCTCAGTATATTAGCATTTGAGCAAAATAAAAGACGGTACATGTGAACAGTTTCTTGGCTAATTACTGAGATTTTTTTCAATAAGTGATTCTCAGTCTCACATTCACAAGTGAGAGCCAGGAGCTATAATGCCTTCCTGTTAATGACATGTCAAAAGACCCAGTAGGAGAATGTTTTTGAAAAGGTATTTTTATGTGGTTTTTAGTCACTGAATAACCCTGCTGCACCAAGGGTTTGCAAATTAATGGATAGTGAAATGATTTAAACAAATTTAGTTTAATTTAAACATGTTTGAATAGGTGAACATTATTCTGATGATTCCTGTTATTGGCAAGATGCAAACATCAGTTTACTTGCAAGAAAGGTAATTAAAACATGAGCAGATTGAGATATGCCAATCTCAAATGCCCAAAATGAAATATGAACTTGACCAGGCTTCACAGGATTTTGTGCTGGATCTGGCCATATCTGCTGTAAGAAATTAACATCAACCTGTGCTTAGAAGTGAAAGTTATTTAGGGTGAAAAAGAAGGTCACTAAACTTGCTGCAAATTAATTTTATTCATATATAAGCCAAGAGAAATAATAGCCTTTTATAGATTTCTTCTGAAGGCAGATTAATGAAGATTCATAACCTGATTTCATATACAAAGTGTAATGTGAAGTGAAACGTGCTATCGAGTTAAATATAGTTAGTATTGTCAAAATCAAATTCTAAAAAATTACTCAAACCAGAAAAAAAAATCCTCAGGTTTATATTATTTTTGGTCTAAGAACATTTTGTTTATTTTAATGGTTATGGTTAATAAATTATTTCATACCTTTCAGGAAGGAGAACATTTATTGAGAAAAATGCTAAAACATTCTTTATATGAGTAATCTCTTTAACTTCATGGTATCCTTATCTCATGAAGACTTAGTCTTTGCAGAGTAGGTATGTTAGGCCTCTATGAGTTAATTGGTTTTATTATTTCTCATGTAAGGATAGTGAAACAAGATAAAAAGAAAAATCAAAATTGTTAAACTTCCTCTCCAAATGTGGGACTTCAAATACAGATCTAGGTCCATGAATAATCTATACCTCAATATTAGCTTCAGCTAATAGAAGTTCAGTTAAATGGAAATTCTGCAGTACCTTTGACTGAGGTAGAAGTCCAGTTCTGAGGTGTTTACTCAATTCGGAATTAAAGATTGCAATTAAATTTGCTGATCATAAGTTTCTTATAGGCCTTAGTACATTTCTACTGCAGCTGAGCATACATCTGATTATTATTCATCAAATTTCTTATTTATATTTTTAAATATGTTAGCAGAGGTTGGTAAAACTCTTAGAAGTGTTATTTCATCACCCTGAGAGCTTTTTTTTTTAGTATTTTCTTACTGCCACTTTATATTCAAGCACAACTTCTCTGGGCAAGAAACAGTTCTGTTTCTTTATGGTAATTCGTGTTGAAAAATAATGGTTATTCTTTAGATAAAAACATCTCCAGTTGGGCACAAAAAGCATGGTAGCTAACACAGAAGGCCTTCAATTACACATTTATAGCACAGACATTTTTATAGGAGAAAGTAACATCTAAGAAAAATGTGAAGTATCATTTCAGTGGTGGACCACATATATGTGAATTAATTTCTGAACATCCATTATCAGATAATGTCTCATAGCTTTCCACTCAGTGTTTACTCAGTGTTTTAATCAATGAGGTGAGAAAAATGTCATTCACTTCCACAAAGAAAGTTTGCCTTTCATTTTTTCCAGTTTATTTTCTCATTTGATAATAAAATGTAAGTAGTGCTTGACTCAGGTGAACATGAAGAAAGCAGAACAAGGATGAATGATGCTTTGAAAAATGAGCACAAAAACAAGTACATGCATAGATGAGGTTCTTAGGGACATGGTTTAGAGGTGGACTTGGCAGTGCTAGGTTTGCCACTGGACTCAATAATCTTAAAGGTCTTTTCCAATCAAAACAATTACATGATTCTATGTTCACATATTAAAGTGTATACTTGTATTAGTTACATATTTTATTCAAACATATTCTTTCTGGAAAAGTAAGGAGCTATACTAAGTCAGTTAATTTGAGAAATTTCATAGCCAGGGGGTTGGAGATTCTGGAAGATGAGAACATAAAACTATTCAGAATTTTCTTCCAGACAAAAGAAAAAAAAAAAAATCAGAGAAAGATTTAATCTTTAACTACCCTAAAAATTTTAGGAGTAACTGAAGAGTCTACAAAGAACAGAGAAGACATTTGTCACCCAAGACAGTAAACTCTGTTCCACATGAATTAGAGCTCCAGAGAACTAAACAAAATAGTAAATTTTTTTGACCACACAAATATAAATGAAATAAGAAGACGAGGTTTTCATTAGGCAGGGGGAGGTAAGGTTTAGCCCTACTCTGGAGTAAAAGAAAATGTTCTGCAAGGATCATTCAGAACCCAGATTTGAGAAAGAATGACTAATAAGGAAGTGTGTAAATTTATGATTTGGGAGGTTTTGTTCATTTGTTTGTGTTTTAAAAAGCAATTTCTTGCATCTGAAGTAGAAGTGAAACCAAGAACGTGACTTGGGGTGTAGGGAAACAGATTATCTCCATATAAGAAAATCTGAAGGATTTAAATTTGAAAATGTAAGTTTGACATAAAGGATGTTTGATACATTTGTAACATCACAAATAATACTACAAATAGCAAATAGAGCTCATTTTAGAAGAAAAACACCTTTCAGATAACTACATATCTCTTTGCTGAACTCTATAGAAAGCAAAAAATTAAAATAGTTTTGAAGTGGTGACAAAGCAAAGTCACAGAAATGAATGGAAAATGAAATAAAATACAGTAGTTTGTTAAAGGGTTAAAAATGTCAGACTAATCTGTTATTTCTTTGATGGCATTATTGTTTTTATCAGCTGAGAAAGTGCACCATATCTAATCTATCTGTAATTCATTGTCATGTTTGGTATGAAGAGATGGAAGCAGTAAAACTGCTATATAGGAGATGGGTGAAAACTCATCTGATATTCTTTGTAGTATTTTGCATGCTCGTATTCAAGAAAGATGTAAATTGGAAGAAGCGCTCAGAGGACACACAAAGCTCCTCAGCAGAGCAAAGTGCCTGTCTTGCTGAAATAACTTTGCTTAATTACTTTAGCAAAGTAAGGGGCGATACATAAAAGGGGGTTTATTCACTATAGATAGATTCAAGAATGAATACCAAAGTAAAAAAAAAAAAAAAAAAAAAAGACAAAAGAGGCTAAAGAAATGAGTAAAAACTGAGTATGAATCCATTAAAGCTGGAAATTGACACTTTAGGAAATCTGATGGGTTTTGGTTTTGCGGGAGTAAACAGAAACTCATTTTAAATTTATGAAAAAGGCGAATTTGTCTTTCCCCTGTGACTCTAGAATGAACCTGAATACAGAGGGAACTCCTTTCTAGCTATTCTATTTCTATACCAGTTTTGATCTAGATCCAGCTATTCATCTTCAATTCTGTGTTTGTATGCCACAGCCCCATTGACAGGACTGGGATTCTTCTTGATATGAGTTTAAGGTTTAGTCCAGATTAGCTAAACATTTCAGTATGTACTTAATTCCCAGTGAAGTCATAGCTTATTGAATTTAATTACGAAAATATACATCTTTGCATAAGAAATACTTAAAGAAAGGAACTATGTCATTATTTTGTTTAAACCTGAGTATAGACCATTCCATTGATATTTTAATCCCGTAAATATAGAACTTTACAAAGTCCGAGAGACAGTGGAAGCTTTTCCTCAAATCTAATTCACAGTTTTTTGATTGTCATCAGTTGATATCAGACAACAAAACAGTGCTGATGTTAATCCATTATATAAAGCTACTATTATCATATCAGAAGTGTAAGTTGCTCTCCGAGTTGGCTGTTAACATGCTGAGGTGATATGTATACAGAATTAATGGTTGGTTATCCTAAATGTAGTCACTCCTGTAATTTTGTGTGTGTGTGGTAATACAAGTGGCAAATAGAGGAAGCGGTAGACAGATGTATGTACTTTCCTGTTTTGGCAGCTTCTATTAAAAACAAGTATGTCTTCAGTTTAGGATAATCAATGCAATACTCATTAGTGGGAAGTAAAAGGATAAATGTGACTTTATTTTCAGTGAAGCTAGAGGAGAGCCAGAAAAAATATTATAATAAACATCTTGCAGGTGAAGCAACTTCTTAAAGTTAAAAACTGTTATAATAACAGTTAATTTATTTCTTTAATTTCACTTTTAAAATCATTTTGGAACATGGTGACTTTTTTAGTTTACTATCTATTAGATTTTTATTAGTTTGTTTATTTAATCATAGCCTAAAGGATCTTCATGTACAAAGTGGCATGCAAGCAGTTATTTAAAAACAGTTGTTGATTTAAAAGTATCTTAAGTAAAATAAAAGTATAACAAATCTAGTGAATGCAGTGGAGGGCATGTTGCAGAGTGAGTGTGTATTCTTAAGCACTAACATCTTTTCTTCCCCACATCAACTGTTTCTCGTGAAGAAGGGCCTTTACGTATGAAGATAAAAACATATCAATGCAAAATTAAAGGGTAGTTTGTATAGCACAGTTTGATGCCAAGAAAAAAAAAAATGATAAGTGAAACCTTCCCTGATGCCAGAGGAGTAATTTGGTTTATCTTGTTCCCCTCCCACTCCTTCTAGTGTGTGTGTGCAAATTGATTTAGAACATAACTATACAAATTAATTGTTAATTAAATAACTTTTTTTAATAAGAAATGAGCTCTACAAAGCAGATAAAACACAGTACTTCTACTATTTAATGTTATCTTGTCAGTCCAGAAGTGCAGATGGTTACCCACCCAATGCACCAAGTCTCCTGGAGGAAAGAGGCATTTTGCAAAATAGAACTAACTTCCAACACAGATTCTGTTAAAACAAATTATGTAGAGTGATAGGAATGTAGCTATAGTCATGAAATAAACTGCATAAATATGCTCAGAACTCCAAAGGTTGTTTGCGTGAACATTGTCATTGCCAAAAAAGGAAAATATATCAATGTAATGATACAGAAGGAGACGTGTCTTGCTGGTTAACAGCATGAAGTTTTTGTTGTGAATAGAAACCTTTTTAACCAGAACACAAAAAATTAAGTAATATTTAATTTGCAATATTGTCTTAGATATTTACTCCTAGAGTTTCAGATGCAAAAGTCTCAACACAGAGTTTAAAGTAGTGATATTCTTGAGCAGTTACTGGTACGGTGACTTAGTATTGTAAGGAAGTTTAGGTCATTGTGCAGCAGTCATCCATGGAGAGTATATAATCCAATATAATTCATTTTCTTGAGCATAGGGAATGGTCACTAGTAAAACTTGTTCATTTCTATCTCTATAACTGTGTTTCTGGTTATTGAAAATTAAATGTCTCATGTTTATTATTTATAAAACAATCATTTCTATATTGGTTACAGTTTTGACCATGTTTATATACACTTCTGCCATCAAACCCACTGATTTTTCATTAGTGCTTTTGGGAAGACTTTCTCTTGGCACAAAGTGGTTCCTAATGTCCTCCCTAAGTGCAAAAAAAAAAAAGCTGACCCATCAAGAAAGGGGCTTGATTGCAGGATCTATTCATAGAAATTTTTCATTCTCTCTCACAAGAGAGCGGCAGCATTGCTTGTGAATTTCAATTGTAGACATTAAACCATTCTGCTAAGTTTCTGTATCTTTGAATAGAAAGCTTTAAAGGGTTGTTGCATCATGGATTTTTACTAAGAAAATCACTCTAGAAAATCAGCAATGCTGCATCTATTTATGCTTTAATCCTCATTTTAACTTTCTTATTGACTGACTTTTTATGTATTTGCCTGTCTTGAGAGTTGAGAATTGCTCAATGATTACAGAACATTCTCAATAATAAAAATAATGTCTTGATTTAGGAAAGTCTTTCAAAGGAAAACATTCAAAAATACTTGAAAAGCTATCCAGGGAGCCTTTTAATGGGCTTTACACTCTGTGTGTCTTTCGTATAGATTCAGAAAGCTACTCAATGAGTTAGGCAGGAATTTCTAGACTAGTTGGCTCCATTGCCACCCATCAATGGCAGTGACAGCTGCTATCTCTGCAGATCTACATTTATGCACAGAAAGAGAAGTGTAATTTCCCTTCTCACTTTCCAAGGTGGAACCTACATACTATTATCTTTGTTTCCCTTATGCTCTTCTCCCGCACAGACCTTTCCCCATTCATGCAGGAGCCCAAAGTCATCCCTTCATCACTTTAAAGAGCATCTAGTCTAAGCCATAGCGTAATCATCTTGACACAGGCAAAACTAAAAGTTGTTGTTGTGTTCTCCCCGTGGTGCAGGTTTAAGTAATGAAAGATCTGTTCCAAATCATATAACTAAGATAATCACAAATGTTTAATGAGCAGATTTCCTTACAGAGCTCTCTCTTCTATATAAGTGCTAATATATGTGGAATTTATTTATCACCAGCTTTCAACTTGGCATGGACACCAAGTTCACAGCCTGTCATCTTAGTCATTAGATTTAAATACCAGAAATTACTGGGCCTTTCCCCAAAAACATCTTTTTAGGATTCCAAATCTATCGGTAGACACTGCTTCCTACAGTAACAAAATATTTCTTTGGTCACATTGCACTAAATAGTGATGAGAACACTCCTGTTGCTCTGGTCTCACTTTGAGGCAGCAAGGCTGCACCACTGTACAGTGGTGCTTTGCTTTTGTTTTATTTCTGAGTGTTTTCCAGACAATGCATTTGATCTATTTTGACATCTGTCTTTGAAAACAATGCTCATTTCTCACCAATTATATACATAGGCTAAATAAGTTTCTTAAATACAGATGTCTAGGTATATAAAGTTGGAGAGCATGAATTCCCCCAACTGTCAGTATTCTATGAATTCACCCTTTGCATTCATGGTGCCAATTTTGCTTTTATTTGGTAAATTTTTCCACCTTTCCACTTTTCCTTCGGCAGGTATTTTAAGTTCTTTGGCTGTCAAAACGCCCTTGGCAAAGACAGTTTTTTCAAAAGTTAAAATCTTTTATCCACTGAATTATCAAGAAGGTTTAATTCACTTTGAAGTATATATGAAAGAAACTGCATTACAATTGATTCTTCTTCAGGACTTTTTTCTCTAAGGTGAGTTTGGACAGGCAGAAGAAACCCTGCAGCACTGGGATCCCAGCGGTGCCTCACTTGCTGTGATTTTTGTATCCAACATTTCATAGAAAATATTTTGTGTATTTTATAAGTAAATAAGTGATCTTCAACTGGTTCTAAGTGAATTTCAGAGAAGGCTAAAGGAAAATGTTTGGAAAATGAACAGAAGTAATTAAAAAAGAATACTGAACTGCGTTCACCACTGCCAAATGCAGTGAGAGCAGGTGGAGCTATTTTATGACTCCTCAGTAGGTGAACAACTCCCCACCACGTCCCTATCCCCAAAGGTGTAAAAACCTTGAATTTTCTGTCATGAGTAGTGCATTTCACGTGGAAATCAAAACTCTTCCTGCAGTAGGAATTAACAGAGTTTTTCTGCTCTGGCATGCTTTCATTAAAATCCTATGGATCATACTTATCCCCATCCCTTATTTTACATTTCTATATAGCTCCCAAAACGTGATCAAGTTACAAGGTTATAAAACCTTTCCTTTTGAGTTGGACTTTTCTGAGGTGTGATCTTTGCAGACATCCATTCTGGACCTCAGAAAAGACCATACAGCTAAACAGACATTGACAAAGTCTATTTGTCACATGTGAGTAAAAAAACAGTTATCATCCTTTTACCATGAGATAGAAATGAACAGGGGAAAAAGGTGAGGTAAGTGAAGTATTTTATTGCATTATAATGAAAGCTTGAGATTGCAAATATTTCTATTGCGACCATGAGACATTTTTTTCCTTTCCTAGTGAAGAGGTCAAGGATCTATCAAGGTACTTCTGGCCAACTGAATTTTTTTGTGTTCATACAATTATCATGACAAGACATTGACACTTACCAGTGCTTCTGAAATACCACCGTATGTAGCTGATTATAAAGGTAATACTGCCAAAAAATGTAAGGAATATAATCCTAAATTCGTTTGAATGCATTCTCTGACTTACTCCTGCCATTTTCTTTAAGTCAAATGAAAGGAGAATGCTTGATATAATTTAAATAATCTAAAGTCATGTACAGCTGTTTTTTATTAAGTGTTTGCCAGCCTGAATAATGACATGATTTCTTTGGCATGTCATAATAATGCTGTGGTAGAATATATACATTATGATTACATGAGTTAGTAACCAAGGAAACTAAATTGGTATTGTACCAGTGTCCTCTAGGACATGTATAATTAAAGGCCTGTCAGGTTTTCTGAAAAAGATCTACAGGGTCTTGGGACTTAACAATATCCTTGTAAAATTCTAATGTACAGACTGAATGTAAGAGGTGAGAGAGCAGGTACTGCATCAACTCTACTGCACTTGTCTTCATCTGTGAAGGTGTTTGTCAGCAAACTATGTATACAGTTTTTATATTTGTTGATGCCTTTTTTGTTGTCTTCTCAGTTGCTCGCAGGAAGCAAATGCTTCAAAAATAAAGCCTTCTTTTCAAATTCAAGCCATCCATTGCACTGAAATCAGTAACTGTTGAAGGTACTGAACAACTTCCAGCTGGATAAAATTGTAGGATTATTCATTTTAGATATTATAGTTCTCTACATTGAGACCTTCATTCATCTCACCTAACCTTAGGTTAAAATCCAGTCCAGTTTCCCATTTACCTAATATTTAATCTCAGTCATATGGACACCTAGTCACAACATAGGGTCAAAGTACCACATATAGACAAAGGTAAGGTCTTCAAAGAACCCCAGAGAAAGATCAAATCCACTTGAGTACCTGCACCTAAATTTGATGGGAAAACCTTTAAAGGCACCTACCTCTTTCTATTCACTACACAGCTCATGAAGGTACCCAGGAAAAACAGTTCACTAAGTGCTGAAAATTTAGGCAAAGTTGAGGCGGCTTAGATAGGCAGATGGTATCAGATGGGGTCAGTTCATACAGTTCAAAGCAAGTCAGGATCAAAGCAGTTTATTAACTGATTAGCAGCAATTTTCTGGTAATCACTGAACTCTACAGGATCAACCGATGACCACCCCCTCGAGGTCCCAGGTGTGGGTCCCCAGGCACTGTGCCCCACACCATCATTCCTTTGGGATGCGGGTGCACCATGGCACCACTTGGACAGGCAATTTGTGATGCTGTGGGGCAAGTGCTGATAATGACAAACCTGGTTTTGGCTGCTGCTGTCCCTACTCCCAGGTCTTTCCCCTGTGTTATGAATTTCTATGTTTCTTTTATACTTCTTTAAACCTGATGCATTCTTTGTTTTGAAAGCCTCCTTATAACTCCCTATTACTGATCCCAGCTAATGATCATCTTTCTCTTTAGTGTAATTTTTGGAAAACACCTGCTCAGATGTTCTTAACAGCTCTGATTACACAAGCCATTTTGCCAAGTGTTGGCCATGCAAACACCCCACAGATGCCCCCTTGTTCTCCTGTACTGACTGGGGACAGATGCTGTGTAGGGAATGGGTCAGATCCTAAGTGGTCTGAACACATTTGGGAACCAAGCCTGGATGGACATGAGAATGTTTGACATTTCCGTATCTGAACTCCAATTTTGTAGAGGGCTAGGGTTGAATTTTGCATGGTTTCTCAACCTTTTAGATTTGATACATGTGGTTCATATCTTTAATTTTAGATGCAAGCCAGAAACGTATGTATAATTTACACATTTTTTATGAGAAGTCTTAAAAATTGTATATGTCACAGCGGATGCTGCTATTTCTAAACATGCACTTCTAAAACTTTGATTTCATAGTTTTATGGACTCTTGCAATCTGATTAAGTTTTTCTTTACCTTTTTTTTTTTTTGTCCCATACAAGAGTTTTATACGGACAGTACAGTTAAAATAATAGTTTATCACTTCCCTCAAATCAAGCAGCTGAAGCTTGACAGCTTCATAGTATTTCTGATAAGTTTAAAAGAGCACATACTGTAACTCAGAATTAGTACGCTGTAAGCCACAAATATTGATGAAGTATGCTCATAATAAAAAATCTTAGAACATAATTTTTCCTTGACTGTCAAACATGGTGATGTCCTGTTAATCTATATCACTGGGTAGAATCAGTAGTAAAAAAAAAAAAAAGGTAGTATGCAAAATTTCTCTTGGACTAGGGAGTAAATTATCTGACATCTCATCCATTTATCAAATGTGCAGGTGTAGAAGAAGACCTCAGAACACAGAAAAAGACAACACAACTTTATATCATGGTTCTTGTTTATTTAGACAACGACAAACTACTCTGCTTGCTTTTCCTAATTTTTTCAATGATTAAAAATAGCATCCTGGTATGAACTGGATTATTTAATTACTAAACACACAAAAGACTAGGTCTTCAAGTTACAGGTCACTTCCTGATGTGTGTGGAACACCCCTTCCTCTTGCATGAGTGTGAGGCAGCATGCCCACAGAGTTTGCTGTAAATAAATCTGTATGATTTCTTCAAGAATATGCTAAAGATGTATTGTTGTACAGGCACAGGACAAATATATGTAACGTGTCTGTATGTTCAGCCTGGAGATGAGAAATCTCTGGGCACACCTTATAGCACCTTCCAGTGCCTAAATGGGACCTACAAGAAAGCTAGAGAGGGACTTTTTACAAGGGCATGTAGTGATAGGACAAGGGGGAGTGGCTTCAAACTGAAAGGAGATACATTTACATTAGATATAAGGAAGAAATTCTTCACTATGAGGTGGCAATGCACTGAAACAGGCTGCCAAGGGAAGCTGTGGATGCTGCATCCCTGGAATTGGTCAAGACCAGGCTGGGCGGGGCTTTGAGCAACCTGGTCTAGTGGAAGGTGTCCCTGCTTATGACAGGGGAGTTGGAACTAGATGATTTTCAAGGAACCTTCCAACCCAAACCATTCAATGATTCTATGATTTGTCCTTTCAAATACGGAAAACGAACATAATGATCCAATTGCTTCTATGTTGCCACGCGTGAAAATTGTTCATACTTTTCACAGCTAAGAAGTTCCATGCTTTTTGTCAGCTTTCATTTAAATACAGTGGTTTTTTTGTATAAAAGAACCCATTTATTTTTGAGGGCATTTCGGCAATTAGGTCTGCTTTGGACTTTTGACTGTTGGCTAAATGGCCATGCTGTGAGTTACACATCAGAAATCAAAGACTATAGAGCAGAATCAAGGTCACTTCTAGCACACAGCAGAGACCAACACAAAAACAGGTGATTGTTACTGCCACACACTATACCCTAAAGATGCAGGCACTTCAATATTTTTCTTGCAGCACGCTCCACAATTGCATGAAAATAATATGGCACAGCACAAAAATTGTATCATAAAATTGGTCTGAAACCTCCTCCAAGCTATTGTCATGGAAAAGGAATCTATTGAGAATGTTTTTAATTCAACAATGTTTCAGTGGGCCTTAAAAAAAAAAGTGAGTTAGAGCCAGCTAAAAAATGTTCATGCATGATTTACAACCTGGTGTCGTGCTGTCTGTCTTGTCTCTGTGTATTTTATATTTTGTTGTTCATCATAACCTCAGTACTAGGAGGATTGAAGGGTACGATCTTTCTGCTCGTTACATCTGCCAGAGATAATTGCTTGACAAGTTGCAGTGTAATAACAGTGGGGAAGGAATCACTCCATTGTTATCCCCAGTCCTCATGTATTGTGTGGAAAATGTCACCACACTGGGAGGCCCATTCTTTAGATCTCTGAACCTGAAAGATGTAAAATTACCCCTATTTGAAAACTTTTATAGCACAATGGAAGCAATCTCAAATTACTTCTGCTCATGATTTCAATTTAGGAGTAATTTCAAAATAATCTCTTTGGAAAAAAACTTAGCAACATTCATTTTTCTCAGTAATTTTCACCATTTCCAAGGAAAAAAATAAAAAGATGATTGGTCATTCAGCTGTTTAGTGTGATGGCTGGAATCTGTGTGCCAGTGAACACAGTTAAGGAACGGATTTATTGTGTGAGCATATCAGAATCAGTAATAACACTAATTAGTTTTCTCTTTTCCCTGTAGAGAAACCTGAGTAACCCATCTTCGTGTCTATAGGAAAAAAAAAATAGTTTAAAATCCAACTGCTGGAAATAGAAATTTGAAATATTCAGATGGAAACAAGATGCTACCTCCTAACAATATGGGCAGTTTTCCACTGAAAATTTACTTTTAGAACAATTGATCAGAGAAAATTAGAAATGTATATTTACTTGCAAGCAGTAATTGCAGAATCACAGAATGGCCGAGGTTGGAAGTGACCTCTGCAGGTCATCTGGTCCAACCCTCCTGCTCAAGGAGAGCCACCTAGGACCAGTTTTCTGAGACCATGTCCAGATACCTTTTGAATATCTCCCAAGGTTGGAGACTTCCCTGGGCAACCTATGTCAGTGCTTGGTCACCCTCACAGTAAAAAGATGTTTCCTTATGTTCAGTGGGAGGTGTGCCTATGCATATAAAAATCCCAGATCAGAAGGATACATGTTCCCTTGTACCCCAGCAGCACAGTAGTCAGAGGAAGGATATCAAGAGTGCTGCATTGCATTTCAGTTCTCCATGACAGAGCAGCCGCAAAGTAAAAAAACAATTCTGTCATGCCTTAAGTGGTGGAGAATATCTGATTTCTTACACCAGAAGAAAAAAATATTATTGACTTACTCCTAGTAAAAATGCAGGCGTTAGCCCATTAAATAACAAAAATTGAATGTGAGGAATAGTTTCCATAAAATAATTAACTTCTCTTTCTGATGAATCACAAGGAAAACTTCCTGTCACCTCATTTTTAAGAAAGGAATGTCGAGGAAGTGAGGGAAGAAGTGAAAATGAGAACACAGAGTTTAGTTAATTATAGTGATAGAAATGTCAAAAGTGAACAAGGTCCTAAACAAATGGCCATGAAGGCAAGAACAGAATCATACCATTGTGGAAAGGAGGACACTATTTTCTGTGAGGACAGTATTTCCTTTCTCTTAATTTAAGAGAACTTAAGCTCTAAGAATAGCTATACTGAGTCATTTATCATTTTGAGTTGCTGCCCTTAGAGAAATGTTGCACAAAATAGTTGAAAACTTTGAGATGTTAGAATGTCTGGTTGTCTGACATGTTGACATTGTTAGTTGTTCCTGCATTTCTGCAAAGTTATAGCCTACTTGAAAACAAAATGTATGGTGAAGTATTTTGGTTGTAATTTCCCATGTTTCCAGTAGCGGGACTCGGCATTTAATCACATTTTCAAGGGTTCCTGGTCATTTTTGTCCTCCTCAACTCACAAGTATTACCAAGATGTCTACTAATTAGAAGCCCGTATCTTCCTCTTTATCAAAAATAGCTTGAAGCTGCATTTAAGGGTAATGGGATCACAGAAGCAGTGATACTATCAGGGGAGAAGGTAATCAGGAGCACTGGATGGTGTGCTGGTAGGGTAAGACTCACTCTTTGGTCTGCCATCAGTGCCACTCTGAAGGGAGGTTGCAGCGTCTGCATCCTCTCCAGATGTACAATTTTAGGTACTTTTTCTGCCTAGAAAGACATGATATCCTTCAGAGAATACTTTGCTTTTTTTTTTTTTTTTGTTCTTTTTTTATGTGTCTCTGACATTTCTAGAGAGCTTTTAACAGCTTGAATTCTCCTTTCAGCTGTCTCTGAGAAAGCCCTGTTCAGAGGTGCAATTACATGTGTGGCAACTGTCTCTTCCTTTTCTCAGTAATTCTTAAATAACCTGTGTAAAAAAACCTGAAAGCAATACATACAAATAACATTTGTTCCAACATTATTTTTATTAAAATTATGTTTAAGGCCTCTGTTTTCTATAAATTTCTGGAGTACAGAATTATCGAATGTAATGCTTTTCATATTTTTCCATTTTAAATGTCTCTTAAGTTAAAGTGTTTCAGTTGTGAAAGTGCTCCCTTGATTACTTTGTTCAGATGTAGCTAGAGAGATGTGAGATTAATGGTTCCTCCATAGTTAAAGTGAATAGTAGTGCTATCTCCAGCTTTCTGTATCCAAATAGTAAAATAAGTTCTGCAGGCTGGTGCCTACCATCTTTAAGAAAACACCAGATCCAGTACTACCATAATTGCTGTGTATCAAGTAATGCCGGGGGGTGGAGGGGGAGAGGAGGGAAGCAATAAAGAGAAGAATAAAACTTATGAGCCTATGGGAAAAAAAATCAAGTTTGTACCAACAATACCTTTATTACAGTCCCTGGAATAACTACAGAGTTTTTTTGGAAGAAAAATTAGTGGAAAATCTTATTTCCTAAAGCAAAGCCTTCAAAAATGTCACTTTTATTTGTTTTTAAACTGAATATGTGTTTAATAGGCTCCACTAGAAAATGAAATTAACTGTTGCATTAAAAATGTTCTTTTATTAAATGTTTATTTTGGGGTTAGATTGCAATCTGTTAAAAGGAGCAATCCTTCCAAAACTGTCAGAGTAGATCATGTAGGAATTTGAAAGATGTGGAATATTTACTTAAGAGGAAATGGCCTAAGGAATTATTGCTAATTTTAATTAAATTTTTTGCATACCCAATTGGTCTGCTAGACGTCCTTAGAACTACTCATCTCCTGCAGAGCACATTGCTTCATGACTACCACAGTATCTTCTGGGAATTCATTCACAAAGATTGCATGTCATTTGGTCTTTATTAATGTAAAAGGGTAAAGAACAATGTAATTTTTAGTATGGTTAAAAAATCTATTTGATGAAAAAAATATTTAGGTGTGATACTGTGTCTTCAAAGTACTTATTACATTCATCATTTCTCTCCTTTTGTTTTTCACTATGTGTGTATTGAATGAAATATCCTAAAAATTTTTCATTGATGTCTGCATGTTTTCCTTTTCCTATACAAGGTGATACATTGGCCATTTGACATGCCAGCTGAGACTACTGAATCATAGAAATTTTAGTTCAAAGTGACCTGCACACCCCAGCCTGCACTCAAAGCCAATTTGCTACCTGACCCATGAAGTTTATGGAGGACATGAACTTGCTTAACATGCCATCTAATAACCACTAATGGTCTGTTCAAGGTAGCAAAGGCTTTCTGCTCTTCTCCATCTCTTCTGTTGCATGTGGAACAACTTTGCATATTGTCCCTTTATAGAAAATTGCTAAGGAAGAGTTCAATATTTCTGTAAAAAAAACCCAAAACAAAATAAAAAGAAAAAAAAAAGAAAAAAAGCCCAAATTCTAACAAAAACAGAAACAAACAAACAAACCAACCAAACAAAACACAGCAAAAAAAGCCAAAACTCCTCTGCTAAGCTGTATTTAAGTCAAGGTAATGATAAATTAGAACAACAGTCCAAGTTGGGCTGTTGGTTGGGCTTTGTTTTCTGTACATGTGCATCGTCCGTACAGTAAAAATCCCTAATCCAAAAGAGCTACAAAACCACAGGTGCAATGAAATTATGAGAAGTGTCTGTATGGTTACCTAATACTTTTTTATTCTTTTCCTATTGTCTTTATTCAGTGGTTAAAATCAGGCTGCTTATTTTACAAGCAGCTTTTAATGAGGTTCCCATTCCATCTTATGTGGCAGATATTCAGCATATCTCAATAGATTTCCAGTTACATCCAGTGAGTTGGAGGGAACTGGCTTGCTGAAACTACCACCATTCTCTGTCCAAGGAACCACTTTAACTCAGTAAAGATAAGGCATTTAGAGATAAAGTTCCTTTAAAAAGCTTTGAAATTCAGCAACACCAAATGACTCCTCCCAATGGAGAAGTGTCCTTCCTGGAAGCCAGGATGTTGCTAAATATCTTGTAGTCCCTCACAGCTTGATCGCAAGGAGTTTATTGCCATGGCAATCACCATTTCGTTTTCCCAAGTGAGATGCTGTTTTGTTATCATCAGGTACCTGCAGGCAGTGAAGGTCACTTCAGAGAACAAAGTGGGGCTTCTTGCATAGTTCTTTGGGTATAATGCTTTTGATATAATGCCGTCACTCAAATCTTTTCTCTTCCCTCTTCTTTACCACCTAAGGTGCAAAAGCTTTGTGTCTTTCAAATAAATTGTTTTATCTGAGTGTCCAGAACTTTCACTGCATTATTTCTATTTGGAAAGAACATTAGATTGAAAAGAAACAACAATGCACAATGGGAGGCCTTTGCATCAGAAGCAAACCAATCAGCACAAGATTTTTTGGAGGTAGAAAGCGCAATTCTGTGGATGCGTTTGTTGTGCCATAAATTAGCTTTCACTGTGTCAGTGACAATGTAGCTTTTTGGTGTTCTGTGTTTATGGAGATCTGCCTGAAAGACTTTGAAAAGGCCTATCTCCACTTCACTGAGTAACTGGACCTACAAATGCCAGTCTTCCACAGGAGGTTTTACTTTGGATCAAACAGCTGTGGATTTTGGCAAACACAGTCATGAGTCCACTCCAAATGAATCAGAATAACCACAGATGTCAGCTTCATCGAAGCTAATACACCAGCATTCCACCTCAGGAAAATTAAAGTCCTGTAGTAATAACAAGTCATTAAAAATGGAGGGATTCTGGTATTGACTCTCCCAGCCATCTCACACCTGCAACGAGGTTGTTGTGGACACTTATTTGTGATCAAACAACTCAGCACCATGAATGGGGCTGTGGATGCTCAGAAAGGGCCTTTGTGGATAGAGGAGCCTTTTCAGCAGCCTCTCTGCTCTCGAGAAAACTACATACAGCAGGATGCCTCTACAGGGGGCATTTTCATTTGGAGAAACAGCAGTTTCAATAATGAACTTTTTTTATTCTGACACAAAGTTAGATGGCATTAAATAGTGACCTGATAATGTTGAAATACAAGCTTGCCCTTTGAAGAAGAAGTAAATGCAGAACTAATACAAAGAGAAGGTGAATCTGTCCATAGGAAATTTGTTTCCATCTGTCCTATAGATAACAGATTGCTTAAAAAATATGCTGTTGTATATAGTGCTTTCACACTGCAATGGAAGGAGAGTAGGCATATGTCTTTAATGGTTCCTTAACCACTTTAGATATATTTTACAGTTTGAAAGAGCTGAAGTGTCTGAAAGCAGTTAGTTTAAAGAACCAACTCTTTCCCCACTACTATTCTACCTAACATATGCTGTGCACCCAAGCATAATTTCAATCGTGAGGATATGCAAAAATCATTAAAATTCAATAGGGCAATGTTGTCTGCAGATCTTGTTTTTTCTTAAAGCATTTCTTAGGTACTTTTCTTAAGGATTAATCATGATCCTTGGTTATGGTAATTGAAATCATGGAACCAGCTAGGAGGTTAATCCAAACAAGGCGTGCAAGAGCTAGGGAGTAACCTTTCATCCCACCAGAGTGAATGTCTGTGAGGAGGGTGGTTTGGTTAGTACCTGTCGTCTACTCTTTCTCTCTGATTACATGCAAACACAGACACATACGCAGAAAATCACATGCTCATTCCAGTGTCCTAGCCACCATTGCCAAGGAGCTGAAGGAGATTATTCCCTTAAAAATGAAACACCAGGATTATGAGTGACAGTCAGATTCTGTCTGGACCAGTGGGCCAGTGGCAATTTTGGCATTCTTAAATCTAGGTAGGCACTTAGTCTTGTCAAAATGCCACAATAGGGTGAGGCCCAGGCAAGCACATGTCCCTGCCCTCCATGTGGGAAGGAGGCCCAAGAAGGGAACTGTTGATCTCAGCACCATGGGCATCTTTCTTTCAGCCTGTGTGTGGGCAATCTGTGTGCTGCCCAGGCCATCCTTTCTTCCATGGGATGTGGTAGGTGGCAACCCTGCCTCGGGTGTACCCTTGCTTCTCTGAGGGCTTCTTTCATCTGTACATTCTTAGTAATGACAGATTAAAAGTGTTTGAGATAAAAAAAAAAAAAAAAAGGTCAGCTGAAAGAGCCTTTTTATAATGGAACTTCTCAATTGTACGAAACCTTAAATCAAACATCTGACGTGACATGAGAGCTCAATGCTGCTAAAATTAACATCTGACAAATGTATTCATGTTTCCTAAGCAGTTAAGGGGGAAGTTGTAATTCCTTTCCTTTTAGATCTAGGTCCAAAATGTCAGTACCTATCAAAGAAGTGCAGGCTGTAAAAGAGAAAGAGAAAAAAGAGAGAGAGGAGAGGAGAGGAGAGGAGAGGAGAGGAGAGGAGAAAAACGAAAGAATAAGAAAGAGAGAGAGAAAGAAAGAAGAAAAAGAAAGAAAAAGAAAGAAAGAAAGAAAGAAAGAAAGAAAGAAAGAAGGATGAAAGGAAAGAAAAAGCAAACACTACAGAGTGTGTGAATACTTTCCAATGAGACCACCACTGTCAGGCTTAAGCAGGAGAGAAGTTCTGCCATCCACCATATACCTGGTATGAGCATATCTTACGGAAAAGAGTTTTTTTTAAAAAAAATATCAATAGAGAGAAAATGCAGAGGTAAATTTTACGTTCAACTAGAATTTGAATCTAATTTAATATTTCTCCCTTTTTTCTTTCCTGAGAGGAATCAGTTCAAGTTCCTCATTCCAGACAATGGAATAAAAACAGCTTTTAGCCTAAGGTAATTACTCATTATCATAATCTTCACAAGAACCTCCTCAGATGGACGTGGAGTACCTGGGGATCTTTAATCAGATTGAATGGATATTTTCCTCTTGCTAATTAAAGCTAGGGAGTTTGGTGTGAAACAAATCAGCAAAACTTGGTTGTTTTATGAAATGTTAATACAGTACTTTATTACCACGTCTCTATCTAATTGAAACCCAGTATATCACACATCATAATGGTTCTCTAGAAATGCATACTGAAAAAAAATAGCTTTTTGAGAACTGTGAAGTATTGTATTTAATTTAGGAGGTGGAAAGTCATGCTAATACTGCAGAAAACCATATATCTCCACCTGTTTTAAATGGATCTTAAAAATATTCATGTTTCTTAGAACATTAAAAATTTCATTTAATTATATTTTACTCTTTGTGGTTATATTCAAAATAGATTTGCCAGGAGAGGAAGGGATTTCAAAGCAGGTGTAATCCCAAAGCCATTGACATCAAAAGCAAAGCACATATGGAATGCCAAATGTTTTGGGACTCTCCACTGCAGGTCAGGACCAACGGCAATGAAGTTGAGTGTTTTCTACAGCCATTGAATTTCATACTTTTTCAAATGTTCCACTGTCTAAACATTTAGACTAATATATCTGAATACATGTATATAAAAACTCAGCTTACATGTACCTCTTTGCTTTTTCTCTGGTCTTTTTTTTTTTTTTTCCATTATCACGTACAGCAGACATTAGCTTCAGGCAGTGGTTTCATTTGAGAAACCTAAACATCAGTATGAATTAGGTGTAAGGCATTTTTGTTTAATTGTTGAAAAAAGTGTTTCCTCAGAGTACAATGCGAATTTAAATCCACCTGGAAGCATAGTAATATCTGTACAAAATTAATTCAACAGATAAGATTAACATTGGATTGTTTAATTAATATGATGTTAATCATGCTATACTAATGTTGAGGTCAACCAAAGCCAGACTTCTAATATTTTGCAAGTATTACTGTAAAACCTTTCCTGCCCTTCATTCTGCATGCTTCAGTATCATAAGCTTCCTACTATTATCCTTAATACTACAAAGCATTTAGCATCTCTTTGGTTTTTCTACTGTCATGTTCTTGGAGGCCCAGGTCAGCAGTTCCACAGCAAAGACACTTGCTTGATGCTGTCATCTGGCTGCCTGTCTCTTCACTTTTTCTGCTTGTTTAGCTAAAACCTTGCATTTTTTACATTTACAGTTGACAAGGAACAGGAATCTAAGGGTGCAGAATTCTATTGTATACTGACCTCCTAAATGACAAAAACATTCTGTTGCATTTTAAACCTGTTTCAGGGACTTTCTGAAATACAAATGAGTTTAAGAGGGGCAGGCAGGTTTATTCATAAGTTTATCCATACCTTTTGTGTTTTTTTTTTTTTTAATTATAGAGAATCTCGATGATTTCCATTTTTGAGATGAAAACAAAAACATTAACTGACATGTAGAGCATTCCATTCTTTTGGACTATTCATTTTCTTTGTAGATGAACTGGATTGTTTGGTGTCATAATCTCAATAGATGGCTTGTATGCAGAATGAATGCTTTACAGACAGGTTTGCTAAACTGGGCCCTGGCCTGGCTCCTATAATTACCTCTATTTCATAGTATATTTCAAACACTCCCTCTGTGTCTGTGTTCTGTCACCTCAGCTCATGAAGGACTGCATTCTCATAACACAGGTGTTTTAGTGCATGTGGTGACACTGAATAGTCTATGGTATAGAGCCACCATGGTATCAACAAGGACTGGATTTATGATCTTAAAAATGCAAAGCCCTACATAATATCATCATTAAATATTATTAAGATGTGCACTCTCACCTGTGACCTAGTCAGGAGAGAATGACTCTGTTGCAGGTCCCAGCATATTTCTTACATTGGCACTGTTTGAACACACAACTAAAATGGATTTGGGAATCTGTTGCAGCATGTAATTTAACCATATAAAACCCAGTTAATACTTTATCTTTGCTAAAATTCTCAAGATCATAGAATCATAGAATGTCCTGAGTTGGAAGGACCCACAAGGATCATTGAGTCCAACTCCTGTCCCTGCATATGACAACCCCACAGTTCACACCATGTATCTGAGGGTGTTGTCCAGTCTCTTCTTGAACACTGTCAGGCTTGGGGCCGTGACACCTCCCTGGGGAGCCTGTTCCAGTGCTCCAGCACCCTCTGGGGGAAGAACCTTTTCCTCATGTCCAACCTAAACCTCCCCTGGCACATCTTCCTGACATTCCCCCAAGTCCTAAGATGAAGTGTTTCTTTTAAAAGCAAGTTCAGACTAGGGCAAAGTCTGATAAGCAACTCTAGTGATCTAACCTTTCTTCCTTAGCACTCTAGGAAATACACAGCCTCACTGATGCTGTGCAACTGTTTTCTAGCCAATCTGTAATTTGTATGCCGTTCCTTCTCACCTCTGCTCCTTCACATAAATACTTGACATTCAGACTGTGTGAATGTCCTCCTTTGGAGGATTTGGACATGAAAATACACAAAACCCTAACATTAAGCACTGATAGTAAAGCTCCCAAAGACCAGGCAGTAGATCTCAACTAGTATATGAAATAGAAGTTGAGCCTAGGTTAGACTTCATTGTAGATTTCAGTGCTGTATGATAAGTTAACATCAGAATGAAAATAGAAAGAACCTTGTGGCTGCTTGACATTTTACAATTTTCCAATAGTTAATATTCAAGGCAGGATATTTCCTTTGTTACAGTTTAGTAAGTGGATTTTTCCTGCTGGTGTGGCATTCTCCATATGCATTTGAAAATTATAAGTATGTTAATGTAATTCCTGTGCTGCAAACATTCAGGGACTGGGTGAAATTCCAAGAATTTTAGTAACTCATCCACTATCTTCAGAAGTAATCAACTGTGATTCGGAAAATGATGAACCCTACAATCTTTGTGAGTGACATCTGGCTGACTATTTGTTTTGAGTTCCAGAAAAACAGTTGTCACAATATGTTCTGAAAGTGTGACTAAAGATGAAAGAGACGAGTGGTAGCAGAGGATCTTAAACATTAATCAGCAGCTGCAAAGTACCATGGCCGAGAAATTACTCTTCTTCTTAGACTGCAGTGAAAGTCTTGACTAATCCTAATTAAACTTTAAAGAGTTCTTTAAGGAAGACAGATTTTGAATCCTCCTTACCTCAATGAATTCTTGTGCAACAAGTAAAACCAATATAACTTTCAAAATTTTTGACTAAGCAATGATCTATGTATATGTGAACTATATATCATTGACATTAAAATACTATTTCCATTTCAAATCCCCACATTTCCTTGATGCTTTAAGTTTATGGAATCTTCGTAAACTTCTGTTGTGGAATAAATAAGTTCCCTGTTCAATACTTCTTGTATTGAACACTGCGTAATTAACAAACTGAACAATATATTCCTTCAAAGACAATTGATCAGGGAAATCCGTTGCTTTGTATATGTGAGTTGGTCTTCTGGTTCAATATCTCACCAAAAGAAGACTTACAGTAAACAGAGTGAGTAAAAGTAAAGTTCACTTTACAAATTCTTAAGGAATAGCTTCAGTAACTCAGCCAGTAGGGGGAACTCTAATACAGTACATGGCAAGTGACCTGGGTTTGCAGAAAAGAGTAGCATCACAAATACAAGACAAAGTGTAAAATGTATTTATGGCATATATCATGTGTAAAGCAAAGTACCTACATCACATGTCCCATTTATTATTTAATGAGTTTATACCTGTGGGCTTATTTCCTTTTTTTTTTTGTCTTACATCCTGTGGTAATAATTCACATGAAACATCTGCCAAATTTAAGGGATGGATTGCCAATAACAATATCATAGTTCTAATAGGTCATAAATGTTGAAGATCATGTACCATTGGCCGTTTATTTGAAGTGTGGCCAGAATAAAATAATTAGAATTTTGTATTTATTTTGTGAATCTTGTAAGATATCAAAATTATGTGACATAATAGCAAATAGTCACCTCTTTTAAAATGACTGTCATATGTCCTTTTAGCAGAGTGGAATAGTTTATAACTTTAAGAAACAGCAGTAAAAAAAAAAATAATAATAATTTTATGATACTGTCTTTCTATGTTAAGTCCCAAAAAGTAAGGAAGTCACTTGCCTTACCAATATACACAGCATGGGCAACAGCCCAACAGGAGAAGCTGGAAGCCATTGTGCAGCAGAAAACCTATAATATAGTTACCATCATGGAAACATGGTGGGACGATTCACATAAGTGGAATGCTGCAATAGATGGCTATAAACTCTTCAGAAGGGACAGGCAAGGAAGGAGAGGAGGTGGGGTATGTCGGGGAGTGTTCTGATTGTCTAGAGCTTAATGATAGTGATGATAGAGTTGTGTGTTTATGAGTAAGAATCAGTGGGAAGGACAAGGCAGATATCCTGGTGGAATTCTTTTACAGGCCACCCAATTAGGATGAAGAGGCAGATGAATTGTTCTGTAAGCATCTGGGAGAAGTCTCATGATCATTAGCCCTTCTTCTCTTTGGGGGCCTCAACTTACAAGATGTCTGCTGGAAATACAATCCAATGGAGAAGAAACAGGAACAGAGGTTCCTGGAGTGTGTGGAAGAGACCTTCCTGACACAGCTGGTCAGTGAGCCAACTAGGAAAGGCACCTGATGGACCTGTTGTTTGTGAATGGGGAAGGACTTGTGAGTGATATGATGGTTAGAGGCTGTCTTGGGCACAGCATCATGAAATGAATGAGTTTTTGATTCTTGGAGAAGCAAGGAGGAGTGTCAGCAGAACTGCTACGTCAGACTTCTGAAGGGCAGACCTGTTTAGGAGCCTGATTGACAGAGTCCCTTGAGAGGCAGCGCTGAAGGGTAGAGGAGTCCAGGAGTGCTGGTCATCCTTCAAGAAGGAAAACTTGGTGCAGTAGCAGGCTGTCTCCATGTGACAAAAGATGAGCTGGTGGGAAAGAAGACGAGCCTGGTTCAACAGAGAGCTTTGTCTTGAACTCAGGAATAAAAGGAGAAATTATGACCTCTGAAAGAAGGGGCAGGTGACTCAGGAGATCTACAAGGATGTCATGAACTTATGCAAGGAGAAAAGCCCAACAAGACTAGATTCTGGCTGCTGCTGCAAAAGCCAACAAAACACGTTTCTATAACTACCTTAGCAACAAAAGGAGGGCTAAGGAGAATCTCCAACCTTTAGTGGATGTGGGAGGGAAGCATAGTGACAGAGGACAAGGAAAAGGCTGAGGTACTTGATGCCCTCTTTGCCTCAGTCTTTAGTAGTAAGACCAGTTGTTCTCTAGGTACCCAGCCGTCTGAGCTGGAAGACAGAGACAGGGAGCAGAATGAAGGCCCCATAATACAAGGGGAAATGCTTAGTAACCTGCTACGCTACTTAGAGAGAATCCGGGAAGAGTGGCTGGAAAGCTACCTGGTGGGAAAGGACCTGGGGGTGTTGGTTGACAGCAGCTGAACATGAGCCAGCAGTGTGCCCAGGTGGCCAAAAAGGCCAACAGCATACTGGCTTGTATCAGGAACAGTGTGGCCAGCAGGACTAGGGAAGCGATCATGCCCCTGTTCTGGGCACTGGTGAGACCCCACCTGGAATCCTGTGTCCAGTTTTGGGCCCCTCACTACACGAAAGACATTGAGGTGCTGGAGCGTGTCTGAAGAAGAGCAGTGAAGCTGATGAAGGGTCTGGAGCACAAGTGTGGAGCAGCTGAGAGAACAGGGGCTATTCAGCCTGGAGAAAAGAAGGCTAAGGGGAGACTTTATAGCTCCCTACAACTACTTGAAAGGAGATTGTAGTGAGGTGGGTGTCAGTCTCTTTTCCCAAGTAAGCAATGAAGAGGATGAGAGGAAATGGCCTCAAGTTGTGCCAGGGGATGTTTAGATTGGATATTGTGAAAAATTTCTTCACTGAAAGGAATGTCAAGCATTGGAACAGGCTGCCCAGGGAAGTGCTGGAGTCACCGTCTCTGAAGGTTTTTAAATGGCGAGCAGATGTGGTGCTTAGGGACATGGTTTTGTGGTGGACTTGGCAGTGTTAGGTTAATGGTTGGACTCAATCATCTTAAATGTTTTTTCCAAACAAAATTATTCTCTGATTCTATTCTATAATTTTTTTTTGACCTCTAGTCACCTAAATATACTTTTAGTTGGTGTATCAGTGTTTCTTTATTTTTAAGGCTTGATGCCTTCGCTCAGTCATCATTCTGTCATTTACTGCTTTTCTTTTTTTGTTGTCCTTAGGGATAGAATGTCACCATGTAGGTTGATCACTAAATAGGTTTCTTACAGAAATTGTTTCATGTTTCTTCTGAACCGTTAAAAGTCAGTGAGTGTTTGAAATAGATGTAACATTTCTCTGTTGCAGTTTGAACTTAAGATCCTTCCTGGGTCTGTCTTCATCAAAAAGCCTTAGTTCTGCTCTTATACTGCATTGAGACGTTTTGTTATTTGTACACATCGAGGTGTTCTGTGGGCTTCTCTAAAAGATAAATATACATTTAAAAAATGGAAACCCTGCTGACATTCCTGAAGATTTTTTAAAGCTTTTTCAAAATATATGTGCATAGGTTGGGTTATTCAGTAAGAAGGTCTAACATGAAAATGGATTGAATAATATGGTTTTAAGGAGTATTTATTCTCACAGAAAGGACAAACATACCTGCATATATAATATGTTAGTATTTCCAGTGGCAGCATTTCAAACTTAGTGCAGAGCTGTGAAACAGAGGAAAAGTCTAAACCAGCATCCAAAGTGGACTTGACAAGTGCCTTAGCTGGGCCTGCTGCAGCACAGTGCAGTAGCCTCTGCTCTGCTTATGTATACTCCTACAATGAAAGTTCCAGAACGATTGGCATATTCGCTAGGTAATCCACCTTCTTCATGAAGTGCCATACAGTATTGTCTTTTTCAGATTCTGCTGGTTTGACTGAAAATGAGTTAATTTTCTTTGTGCGGTTAGAAACCTTTCTTTTCCATAGCTAGCACACTCATTATTTGCACTTAGTTTAAGAACAAGAGATAACACCCCAGCACAAAGTTAATGTTTTTAATTGTTCTGGACTGTGAGCCAAGGACGTTCTGAGCTCTCTGCCCACAGGTGTGAGGCATCAAAGAAGTGGGGCATGGGTGGGGCGGAGCTTGATTGACATCCAGAGAGTATTTCATCCATTAGTGTCATGCTTTGTATATAAAGGACCTTCAGGTGGGTTCTTCTCTTCTCCTCTCTCTCGCTCCTGCTTGCACTGGGTTGTAGTCAGGTGAGTTTCAGTCAGGATGTTTAGCCTGGTGTTTTGCAGAGGCCTCTGGGCTTTTCTGCCTTTTTTTTCCACTTTTTTTCGCTATTGGGGACCAGGTGCTGTTTCCTATGACTGGCTGCTCAGCGTGTTCGTGAGAAATTGCCTTGAGTATCTTTTATTTCTATTTTATATATATTTTTTCTAGTAGTGTATTAGTATTTTGTTATTTTATTAAGTTGTGTTTATCTCAATCCAAGTTTCTTCCTTCCCTTTTGATTCTCTCCCTTGTTGGTGGAGTCGGGGAGAGGGTGAGTGAGTGTCTATTGTGGTTGTATTGCTCGCTCCGGTTAAACCACAACACGGATGAAACTCAACTTAGTTTTCTGTTATAATTAGGTAGTAGCTTTATTATTATTATTGTTATTGAAAGGAAATAATTATGGATTATCTAGAAATGATTGTTAATAAAGGAGGTTTCAGGGAACTGGGTTCGTTTTGGTTATATGCTTATATAAAGCCTGGCCTTTAATGCCGATAAAGGCAATGCAAAGCTGTTTGGCATCTGCAGAACCAAGGGGCAAAATGGTGCAGGTATTCATGTAGTTTTTACCAGTAACATTTTGTAATTGCAGTGGAGCATAACTTTTGTCGAACATTTGAACCAAACGGAGTATAGATGTGAAATGTAGTCTTTCTCTTTACTTAAATCTTTTGGTGAGTTTGGATGAAGCAAATCCTGCTTCCTGAGGAATTACTCCAAGGTGCTGAATCTAAGATGTAGCACAAAGCCTAGAAGAAAATGGAGCCATGCGTTCCAGAGTCCAGGCAATTCAGTATGTCCTGAGGATGCCATAGCTGAGCCTTCCAAATATAAGGAGAAACGAACTTCATGTTTACACTTTATTTCATGGGCACTCAGAATATGTGCTGATTTCCAGGTACAGAGTCAGGTGAGATTTGCAGCTATGGTTAGTAATAACCATCTTGTAAAGTATTTCTGTTAAGTACCCTGCTCTTCTGAATTGTAATCAGAAGATATGTCTGAGGCACCAGTCTGTGTACCTATTCATAACTTTTGTATTAGCAATGTGTAAAGTATCCTCCTATTCAATGTATCATGCATTAAATGTGTTAAATATACTTCACCAGAACTCTGTGGTAGTCTCAGACTCAAGAACATCACTTATTCTCCCTGAAAGAGTACACTTACACCAGCTATTTCATTTTACATATTACATATCTAAATTAGCCACAAAGTGGACAGTCATAACATGACTTTTCTTCTGCAAACTTGTGCCATGACATGTTAGTCTCGGGTTGGGTATTCTATTCTCTGGTCATTCAGGATGGCAAAGTAGGATAGCTTCCTTTGTGTAAAAAAACACAACAAAAACAAGACTTTCAAAAATAGAAAACTTTAAATGCGTATTTATCCACCTAAATATTTTGAAAGCATCAGTCTTCACAGATATCTCCAGCTGCTAAAGGACAAATGCTAAATGATAGCACTTGTAGAGCCTTGATACATTATGTCTTGTATGTATTTACTTTTGTCGTTTGTTTCAGGATACTTTTTGCTGATTTTTGTTTGTCTTTTCTCATCTATGTCTGGAAACAATTAACAAACACCAAGCATTCCCACTGCATCTTTTTGATCAAACAAGCAGGTTTGTTCTGCAAGAAAAGGACTTAATCTGGTATTGGATTCGTGCCTCCTCCAAGATGCTATGCAGCATCAGTTCTAATTGCTATTGACAGAGATAAGAAAGCAGTATGTAGTGAGCAGGTTGACAGGGAAAAAACAGACCGGAGAAGGTTCGTAAATGGATTGTTCTTTGTGGGAGGAGTGCTGTATGATGCAAAATTGGTTGTATGGCCCCTGCATTTTCTAGAAAACATTTCTCTTTTGTTGGCATTTCCACCAATTGCATAAGCAGCTTTTACATTTTTTTTTTTTTTTGGTGGTAAATACTTTTCTGTATAAACAGTGCAAGTTAAGTCTGTGCAAATCACCAGGTTATGTTCTAGTTTTCCTACCACTGCTAGCATGTAAAATATGTCTCATTTAGCATGTTAGAAATTGATTTGGATTGTTATTGTGTTACTCCAAGTGATGGAATGGATAATAATTCCCTAAAGTAAATGCAGGGCACATCATACAGTATTAAAGGATGTGTAGAGGGCCACATGTACAAAACAATAAGGTAACTTGATCTCTGTTAAATTATTTAGAGCACATTTCCATTTTAAGTAGGAAGTAATGATAATCTACCAGGTGAAGCTTTGTACATTGATTTATGCATTTGTACTAAAGATTTCATATGGTTGCTTACAGTTCAGCAAGCTTGAGGGGTCTCTCCTGTATATGGAGCATTTTATATTCTGCATGTTGAAATGAGATTTGGTGTTTGTTTCTGTGAGAAACATGTAAAACAGGACAGGCATAAAAGGACAGACACTGAAATAAGATATTTTTTTTGGTTATTACTTCTTGATATACAGTGTTAGGACTGAATCTCAAGAATGAATGATTGCCTTAATGATTTTTGCCACTACATCAATATGCAATATTTGAAGAAAGCACTGAGGTGTTTTTAAAATTGTTACTATCCTGAGTTTTTTGGAATGTTACTAATTAGTAGATTATGCTATACCTAATATGCTTTGAATGCTGTTGATACAGACTGATACAGATGGCTGAATTTGATTTATTGGAAAATATGCAATAGGATTTTTTTAAAGCCACTACTCTTAGCAAGTGAACTGATTTGTCACTGAAGCAGAGACTTAATCCAATGTATTAATCAACATTATAGCTTTATATTAAATATATGATTACTAACTTGAAGCGTGTTTGTTTTCTACATTTATATTTGTAACATAATAGATCAGAAGATAACTGATATGCTGAACAAAGAGGAGGTCCTGAATTCTTCTCTTTCTGAAGTCCAAAATGAGACCGAAATCAATTGCTTATCTGACACGGCATATAAACCTTCGTGACTGTCGTACATAAATGTAACTGAGCTCATTTCCTGATTAAGTAAGTTTGGCCTGTGATCTGCTGACCTCACTTAGAGTTTAGGCTGGATGTTCCAACCAGCAGCTCAGAAGCAGCTCTTGGTGTTTGGCATCCATTCCCAGCCATGCTTAATCTTCCCTTCCTTCTGTGAGTACTCCCCTACACAATTTGAGCCAGCAAGAAGCACTGAACCTGTAAGATAGTTGTGTAGTTTTTCTGATGCCTTGAGCAATGTACCAGCTCAAGTAGAAAAGCCAGAATGCATATCTGCTCCCTACAAACCCTTAAATAAAATTGATAGAGCCACCATAGCCTCATGGATCTGTGGGTCTAGGACTCTTCTAAGTACCACCAATGGGGAATGCGTTAGAAAGATGTTTCAGAAGCTCAAGCTGATGTTAAGTATATGTCTTTAAACATTGATATAATGTTATTTTTCCCCAATATGAAATGGGGTTACTCTTTTGAATAACAGATGAGAAAGAGTTCAGTTACCTTTAACCTCTGCTAACTGGTTCAACCAAGCAGGATAAAGAGGTGTACACATTTTTCATGTATAAAATAGGAAGAGGAAAATCAGCATTTGATCAATGAATCATGAAGGTCAAAAGGTCATTTGTAAAAATAGCTGCTATTCCATTCACTGTATCTGCTTGCCAGTCTGCTTGTTCCCAAATGTTTGCTTGGTGAAGGTGAAAGCTGATAAATACACAGTGAATTTTCTAGACATGTATATGCAAACTATATAGGGGACAATCATGCCTTGGCAGGAAGCAAAAACATGAATATAAAATATTTAAAATTTTCATTTGTGGCCTTAAATTTGTATTATGTTCAGCCTCAGCATAATGATGCAGTACAGGGGGGTTATTTCATTCAATTTTTAGGCCATTCAACACCTTTACAAGATCATATACAGTTAGTGCTGTATACAACGTCTCTCCCAGGTACTTGTATGATCTCATTATCATGTTCTCTGGGTGCTTCACAATTTTTGGGTTGTAAATTTACAGCAGCTTTGCAAGAGAATGTATTTGGGCCTATAACTCCATTAGAAACTTTAGGCACACCATTAGGAAATGGTTAGTGGCTCTAATGTGTTTCCAAGTGGGGTTTTTTTCAGTTTTCTGGTATGTTTTGAAGAGACTTTTAAGTTTTCATTTCGAATTCAGATAAAATAGAAGGTCTTTTCTATCCAGTGTGTTTAGTCTACCTAGAACTGTAGCACAGAGTGATTCCTCTCACCTATCTTTGTGCATTTATAATGCAAATTTCGCATTTGAACTAGTTGCTGGACTCTTGTTGTAGCCCTCAGAGAGAAGTGGGTGTTGAGGACATGAGTCATCTTGTCCTATTAACCACAAAGGTAGCCTGAATAAGTAACTGAGATACCTACAGAGAAGATGATTAATCAAGCCAATTCACACTCAAAGCAATCAGATAATTTGCCCAAGACCACAAAGAGCAAAATGGGAAGCTGAAGTAATATGTCCCCATTCCTAGGTCTCTGTTCTAAACACTAAAGCATCCTGTCCATCCGTGACCTCAATTACATTTTATCTCCTGATCTTAGTATCTGTCACAGTATGGCCATAAATTATAGGGTGAAGTTCCTCGCATTGAACTTCCAACGTGATGTGGCCACCAACACAAGCACTAGTCACTTTAGGCTCCACTTGTTAAATGTATTGTAGAGATACTTATTCCATTGACTATCAGTGGAGATCAGAGGATTATCTCAAAAGTGAATGTTGACACTGTCTCACTGACAAATAGTGTTAGCTTTTGTAACCATGAAGAGTTCATTTAAAACAGATCGGATGAAAGCAACTGAGAAAGGATATTTTGAAAACAAACAAACCCCCAGAACACAACAAAACAAACAAAAACCCCACTGTTTGACTTTTCCAAGATACAGAAAAAATGGACAGGAAACTCTAACCATTTTTTTTCAGTATTTTATTGGTGATGCTGCTGTTCATGGTTTGATCACATTCTTTATTCCTGAGAACAGTAGTTTCTGTGAGGAAGCATTTTGGTATGCATGTTACATTATGATATACTTTTGCATCATGACATACTTTCAAACTACACTCTATTATAAATCTATTAGATGTCACAAGCTCAATTCTCATCTGTAGATGAAGCACTGTGATGAACTAATTCACAACAGGACCTATATTCACAATGTAATTTTGAAAGAAGTAGAGCTTTGCATACTCTTAACAAGATTATCCTAATTTATCAAGTAAAAGTAGAATCTGTAGCACACAGAGTGTTTTCTATTTTCTGGAGTAGAAGGTTTTGTTTTATTTTGTGCTGTGTTGTTTGAAAGTAAAAGCTATGTCACCCTGATAGGCAGGTAGATTTTACATTTTTCATGCTCCTGTCTAGTTAGGGAATCTGCTGAAGGTGATGCCAGCTTTTTTCTGTGGTTTTACAGATGATATGTGAAGTCTTAAGACAGGAGATTTTGTTGTATTTCATGAGGGCCCTTAAGTCAACCAAGCTGATGAATTGTCTGACCAGGAATATCTCTGAGAAGCCTCTGGTTCAACAAGATTTACAACATAGTTAAGGCCAGTCTTGCACAGTGTCTCAAGGAACATGTGAAACAACAAAGAGATTTTGATTTGAGTATCCTTTTCATTCATGTGAGCCCTGAAAAGAGCAGAATTCGTCCTCTGCGTCCCATTTCTATCCCTGAGTCTCAGTTCAAGTTCTGAAGCTTAGAATTGTGGAGATATGACCTGCTTTTTATTTCAGACTATCCTTTTTTGATTCCCCTCTGTAAAGAGCATGACAATGACAGCACATAAAAGTTCAGGACATTTTTTTAAAGTGTGAAAGTGGATAAGGCAGAATATAGTGATAAGTGGAGTGATTTTCTGCACCTGGGGTTTGTGTTGAGTACTTACTAATCATGAATACTCTCTTTGCTCACTGAAATCAATGAAACCGCTCAGCTGACTAATAGTATAAACTTTCAGAAAGACAGATCTGAACAGGACAGACATTTTTATGATTTCAGATAAGTTATAGTACCTGTAGAAATGAATGAGTGTTGATTGCACATAAAAGCTAAATGGAGAATGATATTAGAAACAACAGAAGAGTTAACGTGATTGGGAATGATGCTCTGTTAGCACATTTTGAGAATAAGCCTAATGCTCGTTATGAAAGCAGCTGTTTTATGAAAATCAAAGAAAAATATGGGATTTGCAAACTGCACCATAATATTCCAAATTCAGACCCTTAAGGATATTCTTTATTCATTTCCTTTGTACTTCTTCATGTGTCACTTGCTGATGAAGACACATAGTACCTGTGTTTCCAATCAATATGACTATCAGATCGTTGTGCAGTTGTACAAATAGTTTTATGTCTATGTTATGGGACAAGATGCACATGTGTTGAGTGCATACGGGAAAGGGCAGGGCAGAATCCAGAGGCTGGGTCATATGTAGAAGCAGCAAAATAAGGAAATGCAAACATATGACTGTTTAAAAAAAGAGTTTTACTAGATGGTAAATATCCTACCTACCAGGGACTTGAATTAAGAGCTTGAGTCAATCCTGTAGTCTTAGGAAATCACTGTGTGAAACAAGGGCTGAGTACTGAGGACTCAGAGAGGTTGAAGTATTCAGAGTTTGCTGTACTGCAATACTAGTGAAGCTGCAGCAAACAGAAATTAATGGTTCATGTGTATAATATATATAGATATGTATAATATGGGCAGAGAAAAGGAAAAGAAAATGAAAAGTAAACCATGAAACAAAAATGACTGTTCCTTCCATTTAGGTCAGCTTCTACAGAATATGATAACCTGATTGTTTTGACGCATTTTTAATGCTGAATTTTTATATTATTGAATAGTTTTGTTTCCAAAGAGATTATGTTAAAGGGCCCAATTCTGAATGAAGTGGAAAGATATTAAAACATTAATTTGAGTCAAAAGCTGTATTATGGTGATGGGGTAATAACAATGTAATTAGGAAGTTTAAATTTGTGGCCTATAGAGGAGTGGCAAGACCAGTTTATGATTCAAATAAAAATTAAGAGAATTAGACTTGATCTGGACAAGAACTGAACTTGCATCCCCTCCATGGAGGGAACAGTGTGTGGTCCTTCCTTTTCCTGAGGAAGCAAATGGGTCCTCGCACTAGTGGAAACAGGAACAGCTCCTGGTTTTTTATTGTTTCTATGGAAACAAACTCACACTTTATTTACAAGGCAGAGGAAAAGCCTTACAATGCATGAATTAAGGGGATGAAGCATTATGCAGAACAGGTGAGCCTCAAAAAAATGCTGGGACTCCAGACCTGCAAACCCAGGCTTTGCAAAACCAAGGCTTAACAAAAGCTCATCTGAGCACTTTGCTAGTTAAATGGAGGAGAAAAAGAAAACATCAGCTGCTGCTTTAGGGAGGATGGATCGCTGCTATTATGCCTACGAGTGTTTCAGAGGTTCCTAAATTGTCTTCTGTCTCACACTCAAAACTGCCACATTTGAACACTGAAAAATATTGTTTCATTTCCAGTTAAATGCACTTTAATGGCTTCTAGACAGCCGTAAAGCTGTGCAGCAGGCGTAATTCTTCAAACAGGATATAACATCTAGTGTGTTTCTTGATTATCCAACTTGGTCTGATTTTCTACAGATTTCCAGTGCCTCACACTTTTGTATAAGGTATATTTCTAACAGAATGCATTCATTTACTGGCTTTGATATCTTTATGTTATACTGTGAGGATTTATCTGTCTGTATTTCATTAACCTACCCTCTAAATTTCCATAACAAGAAATGATTTTATTTCTTGATGTCCATTTACTTGGAGGTCATATTTGACTTTCTCCAACATTTTTGCAACCCAGCAACTTCAGGAAGTTTGGATCCAGGTTACTATAGGACTAGGCCAAAGTAAAAGGCTGGATGATGAAAATTATGAGGTGTATAAACATTTTCTATAAAGTAATTTATTTTTTACAATTCTTAGAAAAAAATAAGCAGTCAAAACTATGCATCCAGCAGAGTCAGACAATCTTCACTGATATCTCATGTAAACCTAATTTTATCTCCAATCATCCTCAAAAATCTGTAGTGATAAAGCAATTCTAATTTTACTTTACTAGTTACACCTCTCTAGTAAATGAATATTTTGGAATTATATTGGAATAAATTGTCTTTAATAGTATCTTCCTCAAACTCCTTGCACAAAAACATTTGCATGTGTGTGCTTCTACTTACTAATATAAGAGTCAATAATTCTGAGACTACTGTGCTGTCTGCTGCCCCGACAGCTTCAGTCACTGTGACTTTCTGGTTGCTTGGCTTTCATTCATATTACTTATTCTTGCATCATAAGTGAATTGATAAACTTCACTTATTTTAGAGACTTTCATGAATGAGCTCAAATGGGTTGATTTTCTGCAACAGCTCAGAAGAACATGTGTTTGTAATGTCTGGTGAGGCACATGACAGTGAATGTGAAAAGCAGGAGATGGACAAATATCCAAAAGAATGAGGTTAGGGTTAACACCGACTCTTTTTGTTTGATTCATTCAATTGAATAAATTTGTAAGAATCTCTCATGACAATTCCTTTTCAAAGTTACCAAGTAATCCCAAAGGCAATGACATTTTTGTTAGGTTCAAAGACAGTTATATTACTCTCCATTCTAGCTCTCTGACATTTTGATAGTTAAATAGGAGAAACCTATAATCTTAGTCATCATCTTAGGGTCATGCAATTTTGAGAAAACAAGGTTGGATAAAAAATTATGTAGTACTTCTACACATTTTTGTTTCTCTCAGCCTTCCACTTCAATTGACAGGTCTTCCTGATGCATAGTGAATACCCATTCAAAAACAAAATGAGGATTCACTTACTGTGGTGACAGAGAAATGTATTAATACTGACTGTGATACAAAAGGCAAAAGATTTTGCAATAAAATATGAAAAAGGATAAAAAAAAACCTGGGACAATGTGTACTCTTGTCTGATTGCCCTGAAAGTCCATCATGTTATTTGGTGCTGCATGTTATGCAGTGACAATTAAATCTTATTAGTTTGCTCTTCTCATTATTTTTTTGAACAGCATTTAATATCAGGAAAGCTGTGAACATTGCAGGCTAGAAAAATGTATTGGCTACATTTTACTGTCATATACAGCTAGAAGACTATTATTTTGAAGGGGGTCTTACAAGTGGAAGTAAAAAGAGAGTTTATGCTTTCAGTTACTTTGTTAAATTACATGCACAACTACCCTTGGAGTTTTTCTTCCTGATGATGCTGTCTTCATTTTGAACTGCTGTTTTGACATTTGTAGAGTTTTAGCAAATGCTTCAGGAAAAGGTCAGCTTATAGTGACATTTTCCCTTTTCAAAAACCTGTGGAGAGGACACTGAATACAGGTTTACATGATAAGCCATTGCGGATGTAAAAACAAGTCTTCTCTTACTGTGCTCCAGAACACTTGTTTTTCACAATCTTGTTTTGTTTTCAAACTGCTGCTCTCACCATTTACTAGGAAGCTCTTTTCATACATGTTCTGAATGTCTTCTTTCTGCAGCATTAACTAGAAAAATATTTCACAGCTTGGGGTTTTTTGATACAAGAATAAGATGTTTAGAGACACAGGGTTGGGGTATTAGTATTACTGACTTAGATCCAAATGCACTGAAATAGCCCCTGTGAAGGTCTCCCTACATACCTCTGTCATTGTGCCATATTCACTCCTGGTCTGCTGTACGTATTTTTTCTTCCCAACCTGCCACTGGGTCATTTCCATCTGCCACTGTGTTTTGTAATGCTTTAAAGTGCACCAAATTAATTAGGAAATGTCCAGTAACATGCACCAATACTTTACAACACAGTCAAAGCTTCTGTCAGTGATGCCATGGAGTAATTTAATGTTTGCAGGATAAAAGTCCATCTATGAATGAAAATATCCACCAACTAGTTTTTCATGTTTTCAAAATAAAAAAATTATGGTGCTTCCTCTCTGATACGTTTTTTGACAAAAAATAGTGGTTCTTCAAATAAATTATCTAAATACTAAAGAAGAAATATTGCACTTCTTCAAAAGCATAGATTTATAGAATGAGAAAATATATTGGGATATATATTTTTGTCTGGATATCAGTATATTCTCTGTCTCTGAGAATTCTGTGCCTTCAACTCTCCAAGAATTATGCTGGTGTCTTAGTGAACACAAAATCTTTTTCTATCAAAGCAAGGCCTATTCACTTTAAATAATAAGTTCTTAGAGCAAAATTATTAGAAACTGTTTAATATTTGCATTGACAAGGTGGTTCTTAGGAAATACATACCAGAGAAAAATATTCATAAATATATATATATTTTAACTATGGAATCTATAACACCACAAGTGTTGTCTGTTTAATGACTGAAGGAACTGGCCTTTAGACATTATATACTATATATTTCTTATACAGCAATGTGACAGAATACATAAACTGACCTTTTCTTCCAATGAATTAGAATAGAAATTCTACAGAATTTTCAGGACTGTGTATGTTTAACTCATTAGAGCTGTCAAATTATCTGTGCCCACTTATCTGATAGGATAATAAAATAACAATACTTTATGTGATCAGGTGATAGAAGTTCCATGAGCAAAATTGCTCAGTTGAACTTAGACAAGAAGACTAGTCAGGACATCTCAATGACATATATTTAGTGAAACATTACATAGTCACTCTACCATCAGAAAGCAAAGAGATCTGATTAGACATACTTGGTACATTTGACGGATAAGGAGGATGAAAATGTCCACAGCAACATTCTTCATTTCTTGTGAGCCATCAGACATTCATGTGAAGCTTCAGTTTTTTTCAGACTTATAGTTTTCTACTTTCACAGTTTTAGAGGGGATTTTTTTCAGTATCTACATAGCATGTCCTTATTGAAACACTCACAGAAAATGACTGAAGTGCACGTTGCGAGGTTGTACTGAGTTTCTCATCAACCGACACCTCCAAGTCCTTCTCCTCAGGCTGCTCATTATCCACCCAGCCTGTATTTGTACTTGGAATTGCCCTAACCTATGTTCAGGACCTTGCACTTGGTTTTGTTGAACTTCATGAGGTTTGGACAGGCTCACTTCTTAAGCCTGTCAAGGTCCCTCTGGATGGCATTGCTTCCCTCCAGCATGTCAACCACACCACATAGCTTGATGGTGTCAGCAGACTTGCTGAGGGTGCACTCAGTCTCACTGTCCATGTCATTGACAAAGTTGTTAAACAGCACTGGTCCCAGTACTGACCCCTGAAGGAACAACACTCATCACTGGTTTCTATTTGGACATCAAGCCATTGACTACAACTCTTCAGGTGTGACCATCCAGCCAGTTTCTTATCCACCACTTGGCCCATCCATGAAATCCAGGCAGGCCTTGTAGCCGCCTTCCAGTATGTAAAGTGGACCTACAGGAAAGCTGGAGAGGGACTTTTTACAATGGCATGTAGTGGTAGGACAAGGGGGAATGGCTTGTAACTGGAATGTGGTAGATTTACATTAGACATAAGGAGAAATTCCTGACCATGAGAGAGGTGAGGCACTGGAACAGGCTGCCCAGAGAAGCTGATGTCTCATCCTTGCAAGTATGCAAGGCACTGACAGAAGCAGGCCCTTGAAACATGTAGTTGTTAAACAGGTGTGTTATAACTAGACTAAGGGGAATATACATAGCATATACTCTTCTGAACTACTGCTGGACTCCTACTTTTGGTTACTTCACTTACAAAGTTATAATATTCATGGCAGAACACTTCACCAGTCTTAAGCAGAGATAGCATAGATACTTATTTCTTCAACTGATGCTTTACTGTAAAGGAAATATGTATTTACAAGTTGTTTATAACTTTGTGCCTTTTAGCTCTCAATTGCAAACTCTTGGACTAAAAACTGCTAGAAAACAGAAATGCATCTTATATGCATTCAAGCATGAACATTATTCCTAATCTTGAACTTTGCGTTTCTTCTTCTAACAAAAAATTTAATCAGCCAACCTACAAGAACTTTAAAGAGCTTTCCTTAAAATATTGGCCACATTTACAAAAGCATGATTCATAAGATTTGTGCTATTTTGACCTAACTTGATTTAATATTGTTTCATGGGTTTCTCTTGGTAACCTCTTCAACTATTGTAATTTATTACCTTTCATGTTTCTGTATTTGAGCCAAAAGAACAGATTGCATGAATTATTTCTTTTCCATACTAACTGAATAATTCCATTAGATATTTGAGATCTTATTTTCATTCTTTGGCTACAAGAAGTGAAACTTTTTAAAATTTATAGCTTAAGCTCTATCAATGAAAATCTCTTTTCCAGCTTTCTTTTTGTCCTGCCTTGTTTCTTCATGAAAATTCAGTAGTGGTGAGAAAGCTGCCAGCAGAGCAATTGCCCATCTGACCTAGTTCACTCAATCTGAGTAGTAGTCCATACTGCTTGTAATTGACTGGTGGTCATGTGGGGATTTTAAAGCTCCTGTCTTTTATAGAAGGGGATAATTGAAATTTTTCGGCCTGAATTTTGAGTACCAGAAGGTTTTAGGATACACTTTACACTCCTAAATGTATATGTAAGCGATGAAGTACTAAACACTGAGAATGCAGTTGAGTTTTGATTTTATTTTGTTGTAGTGGTTCAAATTTATAACCTTACCCTAAATTTGTGTACCTGCTGAGGTTAGGGCATGAGTGGCCCTTTTGAATTTGCTGAAATTAACTATATGAATAAAGTTAAACATATATGCATTCATTTACTGTCTTAGTTTATGCCTTTAATCTGAAAAGGAAAAACAGTTTAATGAGGTTTGTAAGCTACTGAAACAAGATTGAAGACTTAACTGTGCTTCTTCATACCACCACACTTTTTTAAAAACCTATAGTAGTTGTCAGCTGGAGTTACTTGGAAAGCATCCATCATTTTGAATTTTCACTAGTCTAAGAGAAAAGATGTTTCATGACAGAAGTAAAAGATATATTCTGTTAAGTAAAACTTGCAAATGTGGTAAGTATTCAGAAAATAACTGTAAGACTGATTCAAATTACAGAAAACCTGCCACTAAATGCAAACAATCTGAACATATTTAGTGTAAAAAAAAAAAAAAAAAAAAAAAAAAAGAGAAATGACAAGCTGAATTGATCATACAAATAAGTCCTTAAGGAAGAGGTACTTACGGAAAATGTATGTTCTGAGGGCAGAAACCTTTCTACTTGAAAAGACAAAGACATAAGAAAAGCTATAGCTGGGGACTGGACAGACCCAAAGGAAAATGAAGGAGAGCAGATAGCTCTCCAGCACACTCTGAAGGACAGCAGATTGTTCAGTTGATTTTTCAGACTCTTTATAGAGTCTTTTACTGTGTTGTATCGATTTCTGTTGACTCTAATAACAGTTGAAATACCTGTCTTAAGCATAGACACCTGTGATCAGGGTTTTTTTTATCTCAAAGCAAATTATTTCTTTCATGTTTTTCTATGGAATATTCTCTAGGTCAAGGAGATGTACAATTGATACAGTATTCACTGTATGAAATCCTGTATAGGCTGTTGAAAAGGTCAGATTAATCTGTCGTATAGTCCTATGAAAGGCATGTATTTCCTTACAGCATGGAGCATTTTTTAAAGGCAGTTGTGCCTACATAAGTAGTAGAAATAATAAAGAATTTTCTAGACACGTTGTCCAATATATCAGCTGAGCTTTCATGTTGTTCTGGGTATTTTTGCTAAAAAACATACGTTTTTGGATTTAGGTTAAAAAAAGGACAATCGTGGCTTATCCTGTGGATAAGTACTGAGCCTTGCACTTAATTCCGACATCTCCAAATGAGCACAGAGGCAGCTTGCTTGTGTGTGCTGCCCAGGACTGGGAATGCACAGGGGAACTTTCAGGGCTGGCTGGAGCTCCTGATGCATCAAGTGAGATGATGGAAAAGCCGTATGCCAGTCTGACATCCCGTTTACATTCCTGGATGATGGGAGCCAAGTCAAACGCAATAACAGTGTGTAAGCCAAGCACAAGTATTAGAGATTGTTTGGCTGTTATGGGTTAACATCTAGAATATTTCTGATTTAAGAAAAATGAAGATTTTGTAAGACACTTTGGCATAAAATATGTATTTCATAATTCATATCTACTGTTCTAACCAGAAAAGTATCCTTTTTTAAAAGGTTAAAAAGTAAAAACTAATAATAAAGAAGCCACTGAATTTATATATTTTTGTACTATAAAAATTTTAAAGTTCTATGTGAAAAATGCAATGCATTGATTTATTTCAATATGCCAAGTAATCACAGAATTACATACCTAAACATTTTATAGTACTTTAGAAATAACACTGCATATTCTTTCATGTTAATGCAGTGGTATGCCATTTTCACTATATCTGGATTAAATGCAATATGATCTTCTTCTAGCTCATTAGAAATAAATTCAAAATTTTAGCTTTTCTTCTGGTTTGGTCATCCCAGTATGCACTTACATTCTTTGCTGTATTAAAAAGTTAAAATTTCTTCTGTTTCAGTCACTAAAATAAAACTTAGTGTTCTGTAAAAAGTATGGAATATTCTAAAAAAGTCAAATTAGGGAAAAATGTTTATTAAATGTGTTTTTTGCAAGGCTTTAAAATATGTCAGAGGGTAAATGAATGCTAAATTTTATAGTTGGTTAAGTTCCCCTCTCTTTTTAAAATTCTGAATCATCTCTATCTCTGAAATATGTACTCACTTCCAATGGAAGACTAAAGGTTGGTAGTCCATTGGAGCAGTGGTGGATCTTTTCTGCAAAGTGCTTGCTTGATCAGCTTTTGATTTATTACTATGTAAAATGCTTTGAAATAACTTGAGTATGAAAGGAACTTGAAATATATATATATATTCTATTCTGTGAAATTCTGTGCACACATTTCCTCAGATGGAAAATTTGTTGAAAAGATTATAGAGGAGGTCAGACTAGCTGATCACAATGATTCCCTTGGGCCATATAAAAATCTGTGACTAAATAACTAGTAGCAGTTCCTGTGAAGAAGTGAAAAGATACAGACTATTTTAGTGCTGGGAAAGTACTGCATGTTTTTTTTATTTCTAATAAAGTTAGAGAAGATGCAGCTCTCTCTTCACTTATGACATATCGTATGTATTAATCTCTTTGAATTTTGTTTATCCTGTTTTAGGAGACTAAGTGAATCATTTCATCAGTTTTGTCTTACTTCAATATGTTCCTTCTCATTTGTAAAGAAAATAGAACCATTTTAATGCTCTATAATCATTTACATAACATGTTTTTACAGCAGGAAGAAAAACATCCTCAAGCAATAACCTCTGTTGTCTACTGTGAAATTACTAGTATTTATTTAGGGTATGAAGTCTGAAAAATATAGACAAAATTCTTATCACAAGACAGAATGGAGATTATCAGAGGAAGATGAAAATTTAACTGGATTAAAAATTTAGAAGTGTCAGATCTATTACTTAGCTGAAGTGTTCAAACCTTCCCTCTGATTAAATGTGCAAGCTCAAGGACCTAGATCAGGAGTTTAACTTTACAAGATGAAGGATGGTATATTTTAATGCTACTTCACAGTGTTGGTTTTGTTGGTTGATTTTGTTATCAGTAAGCTTCTTGGAGAGCTGGCTTAGAATAGAGACCCTAATTAAAAGAATTCAACTTCCTCCCCACCATTACAGCAATAGTAAGTATAGGTACATCTTAAAAAAGGTTAAAGTACATAAACTTGTCTCAGCTGTCTAAAATACATGGAAAACCTGCCATTTCCTTGGCATTCTTTGTGGCTTTTTATACAATGGGCAATGTGACGCTGAACTGAAAGCTAAGAGCTTATAATGGCACTGGCAGTGCTACTACTGCCCTTCTGAAGAAAGGTAACAGACCCTGTAAATCTCATGGTGAGCATAATTCTAATTTGCTGAGATTTCTGTAGGTTCATTCTTGCCCCACCAGTCCTTCAATACAGGTTCTTGCAAGCCCAGGACAGGTAAATTTTCCTTTTCAGTCCAACCTGGGTCTCAAACTGAGTTTCTTCTTCACGAATTCACTGGAGCTGGAATACCGAGGCAATGGGTGATCATCTTTGATGTCTGCAACAGCTCCCTCCAGTACCGTTTTCTGCACAGCAATGAAGATGGGGAACTTTGGGGAAAAATTGCAGAGAGCTACTGAGCCAGGAAGAATAACTAATCAGATTAAATCCAGTAACTTTTATGACTCATGTGACAAAACCATGTGGTTCTCACGATGCAATATGATTTCAGTATTACATCTCTTAACCCACAGCACATCTAGGAGTTGTTTCATGCACTCTCTTAGCATGGGATAAGGCAGTTTAATAGGGCATAGAAATTCTATAAATCCATTTGGAGCAGGAATAAAGACTACCCTAACCATGTGAAACTCTGAACAGAATTTTACTGTAGAGTAGAAACTTATGCAAAAAGACTGCCACTTCATGATAGCCAGAAGTAAAAAGTAAAAATAGAAGAGGAAAATCCAGGTCATTAGTATATATCATTGCTATAAATACTTAAGAATTTTATGTGTCAACCAAAGTCATGTTTCTTACTACCATTCTCATGTTTATCAGGCTATTCATTGTGTTTCCTGTTGGAGACAGTCATCTTCATAACCTTATGAGTATTAAAGAAAAAAAATAACAGGAACGTTCTGCCAGTTAGTAAACCTGTCAGTAAAACTGACAGAATTTTGTCACACAAAAGTGAGATCTATCCCTTTAACTCTGGGAAGATATAAATTAAATAATCCTATCAGTTTTGGTTGTTTTTTTTTTTTTCATTTTTGTGTATATTAAAAACTACATTGATTACAAAAGACCTCGTTGTGCATGCAGCTGCTCAGTTTGTAGAAGATGTTTTTGGTCTCTGACTCCAAACCTGCAAATGTCTGCAGAGAGGATCAGGCTTAAATGTAATACTTGAAAATACTTTTAACTAATTTTAAATGACTATATGCTAGATTTTATTCTTAAATATACTTAACTATTAAGGAGTGGTTAGAAGACACATTCGTATCTACTGCATGTTTTAAAAGTCTTGTTCCAAATAGAATATTTTAGATACTGGCAGGACCCAGCAAACAATAGTAAAAGCTCATCTAAAATGAGTGATTTTTCCCATTGCCCTGGTTGTTCCTCAGGGTGGCTGTGAAGACTCATAAACCCATCCTCCCTTAGCCAAACATAACAAGATAACTTGATTTGAAAACACCTATCTTTCATGCTGTTTACCTTCCTCATGCTGCACCCCAAGTATTCTCGCAGGCTGGTTTTTACAGTAATAAAACCCAGTGGAAGGCATGATTGGGGACCATTAACCTTTAGAACATGAAAAGCTTAAGCTCAAGGAATATTTCTGAGCTGCCTCGTAGTGTTCTGAAGCCACTGCCTCCATCCTTCATCTAAATTGCCTGAATTCATTTTCAGGGCTGATAAACTGTCAAGTGAATTATGAGACAGGCCTTGGGTTAATTTATAGAAATGCTCCTTCACCTATGCTGAGTAAATTCACCTTTCTTTGTTGAGTATACTTACTTCAGCTTCCAAAACTGTCTTATTTTGCCCCGTTACAAGCTCTGCATTTCAAACTGTTCTTTCTTTATTTGTAAAAAAACCCCTAATTTACTAAACAGATTATTATGAAGGGCATTTTTCAATGACATATTTACACTCAGATACAGTAGTAACAATATGATATGTAAAAATATGGTCAAGTTGGGTTATTAATTTTTTTTTAAATACAATGAGAAAGTCTATCTCACAATACTGCCAGCACTTCACCTGTCAAAGATGAGTTCAAAAGAATAACTCATCTTTTATCTTCCCTTATTCAATGGCTAGACAGCCCACAATTTATGCTTATCTGGCTAGCTGAGTTCAGAAGGTATTACAAGAAAATTCTGTACTAGCCACTTAGCTTTCACTGTTGAGTTCTGGCTCTTTATTTCCATATATATTTGGTATATGTAATATGGAACTGGAAATAGCTTGACTGACCCTTTTTAATTAATTATTTTACATATTTTATAAACAAGAGACAAGTATCTCAAGCTGAGATACTTAAATTGTATTGCCATGAAAATTGCTAACAAAAACCCAAACAATTAGTCACTGCCATATTATGTTTACCTTTGAGTAGCTCTCGGATTCACATTATGTTCATCTTTAAATATTGTAATGATGGAATTTCAAATGTATGATGATAACTAGAGTGTAAGTTGTCTGACTGAGAGAAAAGATGTGAGCATATTTATTTGGGAAGGTAGATGTAAGTAAGCTTTTTACACTATTTTTTAAAAATTATTATTTTGCATATATCATTGTAGTCTCTTAGCTCTTCAACTTGGGTAAAATCTATTTACACTTCAACCTTTATGGTATATGCATGATTAGTTCTCAAATCTTGTATTAACAAGATTCTTTTCATGGTAATGGTTGTAAAGACCCCGCATGTGTACCAATTATAGCATAATGTGCCCCTAGAGAGTACTTAGATTTCTTCGTACTATGTAAGCACCTGAAAGTCTAAAAGTCCTTGGGGATAAGCAGGGTTTACCAGGCAGTCATGGAGTGTAAAGGGACTGATAAAAAGTATTTCTTGTTCAGAGAAGGGGTAGTATACCTATCACCACATAACTAATAATTACAGGCTCCATTTTGGTCACTTCTTTAACAAAAAACCTCCATTTTCTGTGCCCCAATTACGATTGTTTTCAGGAATGAAATAAGGCTTTGTAGAAATGCATCCTATTTACTTTGGCGTATCTTACTGAAAAAGCACCACGGAGGTATGACATATTGTAAACACAATATTTGAAAGTAAAATGCATAAAATGGTTTATGTAAGCCCAACAGGTACAGCTTTGGAGGTCTATAAGCTCTGTTATATATTTGGCACAAATACTGTGAAGTTCTGCAAGAAGAATGAATTTTTTTTCCCAATTAAAATACTTTGAAGCAAGTTACTTTTTTTTGCTCTGATTTTTTTCCTGACCTGAATAATTAGCATGGTAATGCGCTCATACTTCAGAAGTGTATTCTGAAATTTAATTCACTCAGCGTCATAGACAATTAGTATTGAAATGGTAAGCATTATTTACTGAGGTCCTGATCTTACAAAGAGAACCATGTGAAAAACAACTTGGTAAGAGCAAATTCAGTGCATGCAGAGGAGGGGTGTGGAAGGAGATGGAGGAAAGATCCTGTGGTTGCCTGGCACTACTTACATCCCTGCCATGGAAATGGCCATACTCTTAGGCAGCTCCCGCTCCCTGCATTCTGCACACTGAGATTGTTGGCAGTCCTGCATTTCTTCGCTTTTCTCCTAAAAGCCATCAGAACTCCATTCTGTCCAAACACAGATGCCTTCAGAGCTTTTTGTAGTCCATTGATAGCCCCATGGTAGAGAGGTCAGAGTCATAACACAAAGTTCTTGCCCACAAAATTATCCAGGATACCCATCCACATATCCATGCAAACCCATCCAGTGAAAACCATTATTACTTTGCATAGTCATGGTCACAGCCTCAGTGAAAGGGCTGGTTTTATTCCAGGTTTTATGTTGCTCTCACTGTATTGTCCAACCTCAATAAACAGAACATAATAAGAATGGACAAATAAAAAAGAACTAGGGCTGATCAAACATGCTTATTATAACAATTCATTTATTTTCTATTAGTTACCTATGGAATGTATATTGGAGTTATAAAGACTAAATTGATTGTGTTTTCTAATTAAGAAGAAAATAAGCAAAGAGGCTGAATATTTATTCCAGAATTACAGTGTACAGTATTTAAAATGCATGACAAGCTACAGTCTTGCTTCCTAATTACTTAGTCCCTGTCACTTCTCATTAACATGTAAATCATGTTATAAACATAGTAAAGGTGGAGTAAAATATGTCCTGAGGGGAGGGGGCATACTGGAAAATTGCTTTGGGCAGTGTGGTGGTGAGACTGTTTCATTTGCAGCTCATCTGTATTCCACTCCCATGGGAAGCTGCATATATGAGATTTAAAGCAATCATATTTTCTTTGTCCTAGGCTGAAGTGGTTATTGCACTTAAACAAATCGATCTGCATGTTTTGAATTATCTACAAGAAAATTAGCATGCAAATTCCAAGTCTAACAAAAGGATTGAGAATTTGTTTATGGAGTAATTATATTCTTTTTTGAAAAGAAATAAAAATTTGTTTATGATCTTAGGTGATTGTCCTGAAAATAAGAACATTGTTAATACGATGGTTTGATTCACAGCAAACGACTAGCAAAAACCTCTGGGCAGCTTACTACATAAAAATGGATTATACAAAAATAAGGCAACATTCAGAACATGCAGAATTAGTTATGTTAATTAGTGAAGTTATTAGAAAACTGGAGATACAACTTCCATAAACTCAGTTACCTTTTAGTATGTTTCTTCCGTATTTGTCATAATAACTGTTTCAAAACTACTTCATGGAACAACGTTAGCACTTTTTACTCACTCCGAGGACTCAACATGCTGAAAAGGCATCAAGGCCTATAATTTTATTGAGAAAATCACTTTATGGATATGACTTTGCTTATAAGTTACTCACCTGCCACTGACTGAATGATGAATAGGGTAAAACGAGAAGGTTTTCTTATCTAACATTACACTCAAAGCTGAGGAAAAATACACAGTTTTCAAAAAAATAATTGTGATACTTTTTTCTCTGCTGACGACTACTTTGGAGTTCCTTATCTGAACAAGAAAACTGAATTTGAAAATTTCACCCTCTTGCCATGTTTCACGATGCTTCATGAATAAAAATATTTGGTTTAAATATTATATAGGGATGACTGTCTTATCTGTATTTCTTTTAGCATTTTGCATAGTTAGATATCTGATTTAGCTGAAATTTCTCTGATCTGGTGAAATGTAGAAAAAAGGATGGTAGAAATTAAAAAAAAAAAAAGAAGAGAGAGGTAAGCGCTTAACTGTGACATTAAATTAGCCTACAGCACATAATTATATGTAATATGTGTATATCGTACTGTACTTTTTAGCACTTTCTCTATGAGTATGGCAGCATATTTAAAAAAGAGATACTGGCAAGTGGTTAGTGGTCATCTGGGACTTTTGACATGAATGATATGTATTTCACACATCTAGAGGTTACCGAAGCATTCGATATTGAGGAAAGGATGAATTTTCTATCCCATCTTGAGAAAGAGGAAACTTTCCTTTTTTCTTTTAAGTTCTGGGAAGAAGGATTATCTCATTCTGCAGCTTCTGAGGGTTTTGACTGCAACTAGTTTTCCTAGGTCATGCCACATTATGTGCCATTACATCCACTGACAAAGGATCAGTTGTATCGTTCCACTAAAATGTTTTGAGCCAAGTTTTCCCTGAAATGATTAGCACAGTTTGCTTGCACCTAAGTCATATTGTTTCAAGAAGTCAGTCCTTCTAGAAAGACATTGTGTTCACATGTTTAGTGTTACATTCACAGCCAAAAGGTTTGGAGATACATATTTTAGTGAATTAAAGTTGAAATTTTAGACTCTGCTTATGAAGCATATTTTTAAACTAGATGGCAATTACACTGCAATAGTCATTCCCTCAGCTCACTGTGTGGTTTACCGGACATAAAAACCTTTCAAACAAAATGCAGCTAGTGGTCACAGTGAATATTAAGTGAACTTGAAATTTCCTGAGTAAAGACAGATTGAAGAGATTTGAGTAGATGAGAATGACGGGAGAAGAGTTTTGGTATGTGGAGACAGAAAAGGCACGATTCTCAGAACTGCTGTATGCAGGGGCATGTGCTCAAATACAGTTAGTTTTCATCATATTTTTTGGTACAAGTCAGAGTTTAAAAAAATCCATTCATTATTACAAGACTGAGTTAAATCGAATGCAAGAAAGGTAATTTATCTTCCGCTAAAAGCACTTGCCCACAGACTTGCCTCAGCATACCAGGAGGCAAGTTAAAGTGGGGTTAGTCATCACTCTGTGACGTTGTTCCCTAAAGAGAGGGAATTTAGTCCACACCTGGAGCAGGATTCTGGCTGAAGGATCAGAGTCCGTAATTTAGCAATGAACTGATGGTGGAATGGATTTAAAGACACTGGTAAATGTGTGTGCTTGAGTCGGATCAGAGGAAATGTCTTTGCTCGCAGTGGTAGGAAGACGGAGGAGATGGGAAGTGACAAGTTCAGGTTTTTCAATGGTTGTGTAAGCAGGCTGAAGGCAGGAGGAGAGACAAGGCTGCTGGGGTCGGCATCCTGGCTGATGGGCAGCTCAGCTGCACTCTCAACCCAGGTAGGTCAGCAAACCCCGCCATGAGGTTGACAGGAAAGGTGGCAATTGCTCTTCCCATCTGCAAGGGCAGCTGGGTGGCAAACACTGAAGAAGCTGCAGGTCAGCCCCTTTATGAGCCTCCTGTGGGATCTGAGTGATGAGGGACAGTACCACATATAGAAAAACATGTTTCTCAGCAAAGGCAGACTAGCAGAGAACGGGACTCAGAGAAGCTCATGGCACTGCCATCACTGAGTCACTCAATGGCCGTCCTTCCAACAGGAAGCTCCCAGACAGGTCAAGCTGAGAGGCCATATCGATCACTCATTTCCTCATCCCAGTACTCATTTAGGCTCCAGGGAGACCTTATTGTTGCCTTTCAGTGCTGAAAAGGAGCCTATAAGAAGGATGAGGGCAGACTTTTTAGAAGGATGTCTTATGACAGGATAAGGAGTAATGGCTTTAAACTAGAAGAGGGAAGATTCAGGTTAGACATGAGGAAGGAATTTTTTTACAATGAGGATGGTAAAATACTGGCCCAGGTTGCCCAGAGAGGTGGTAGATGCTCCATCCCTGGAGACATTCAAGGCCATGGCAGCAGATCCCTTCCAACTCAATGATTCTATGATTTACCTGCCATCATAACAGCATTTCTCCCTGCCTTCTTCACCAGGTCATAAAAGAGCCTGACTCTGGGAACAGGTGCTTCCCACCTTCCCCTTGATCCACGCCCACCCCAGTTACCTAGGAGCAATTTTGCTCCCCTGACTATTATTCCCTGAACATCAGCCTTGCAGAACTAGTCTGAAGCATTTGCATAGTTGCCTATTCTTTGGAGCATCATGCATTGGCCCAGCAGGAATTTGAGACCTGCTAGGGAAATATCAGGAAGGCGTTGAAAAGGTGGAAGTTTCCTTTGAAATAGAAAGGATGATCTGGAGGAGTTAGCACACAGGTACAACATCCTAAAATGTATCAGGCACTGAACAGGAAAATGTAGATGGAAAAAAGATTAGCGCCAAAAGCAACCTTCAGGGAACCACAGTAAGGAAAGGGTGGGAAAATATATGATTGCAGGGTATGGGTGGGCGTTACAGTGAATAGATATTCATTGGTGCTCTACAAACACTAATTATTTCTGCCTCTGTACTTATCTTTGGTTGTCCGTGGGGTTTTTTAGTGGGTTATTTAAAAAAAATAATCAAAGGACCAAGCTCTGTAAGAAATGTCAACAAAAACTTTGTTTCAGTCAAAGATAACAAGAAGGGAAGAGTTAAGGAAGCCAGAAAATGGGCAGTTAAGAATAGTTTTCTAGTAACCAAAAAATTATGTGAAGCATGAAGCAGAAAATGAAAATTGAAATAGAAGGTGGGGAGGAGCTATGTAGTTCGGTTAAATTTTTGCATTTGAATTCTGACCCGTTATTAAAATTTTCTGAGCCAGACGAAAAATTGAAGGCAGTCTGGGAACAGTGCTCAGTGACAGTGACATTTCCTGACAGAGCAATTCTTTGCATATCAGTTGTACTAATTGTATTCAAACTGACAGCAACAGTTTAACCCATTCACCAGAGGAATCATTTTGCTGCAAGACCAGTGATCTATGTTTTCATTTAGATGTCAATCTAGCCTTGTGCTGTACATTTTAAAGGTACAATTAGCCTTAAATGATTAATACCAATATGATAAACATCATCTCCCTTTGTAATGTTGCACAGCAGAATCTTTAAAAAACCATCTTGTTTTCTCCTGCAGAAAAACTTAGAAAACTAAGATTTTTGCCCTTTTCAAAGCCAGGCTGCCTAAGGTTGTTTTCTTTATTCGACCATAAATGAAAATAATTTTGAGAATCAGAAAGTGTTTCAACTCCACAAATACTCAGAGTCCATCATACAGTTGAAACAACTGAAAGCCTTTGTAATTTTCTTCCAGTCCAAGTGGGTTTAGGTTTTTTACATGAGAGGCAGGAGACCATATCAGCCCAGAAGACAGGAACATCAGATGAAAATCAGTTAAATACTTCCATTCATTGTAGAAATTATCCTGCCCATAGAAAACTTAATCGTGGGTGGAAATGGAGAGAGATTAAAATCCTATATGACTGGCCAAGCTCAGAGGGTTGGAAGCTGCTTTAGATGCATATTCGATTGTCCTTTGGAAACTGCCAAGCCCTATAAATGCTTCCCAGGCCTATTTCTCTGCTGCTACAACACTTCTAGCTGCTGCAGAAAATATCACCAGAATAAATCTTCAGAAATTACACCCTACCTGCAATTGGACTGGATTGTACTGAAGATGATGGGTGCCTGAATAGACTTTTGAAATACAGCCTAAGTAGTCACTAAATTCAATCATGGTGTGGAAAACTCCCAGACACAATATAGTTAGTCTATAAATATAAGATACAGGCTTAATTGCTAGAAGACAAGAGAATAAGAGACAAGGATAGGAGGGCACTGTAGGTAACCTCCAGGACCTGAAAACCTGTGGCTTTTAAAATATGGTTCATTTCTGCCTGGTGCTGTTGGCCTGGGTGGTGAATAGGTTATATGCTGTGTTAAGAATTATGGCGATGACCAACTCTTAGAAAAGACTCGGCAAAGAGAATAAGCAGAAAGTTTGAAGAAAATTCCAAACCAAAATCTGATTAAATGCAAGAGAAAGAAGGAAAATTTTATAGAGAAATTACAGAAAGAAGGAAAAGATAGATGGAGAAAAATAATGAAGAGAGTTTGGGTGTTGCAGAAAATCAATATAGAAATGTTAGCTTTAAAAAAAAATTGAATAAACAGTTTGACATAATGCGGAAAACTACAGTACCTGACATCTGTCAATGTATTTGGGTTTTATGACCACTTTTGCAGAGCCATGGTATGAAAACTATATTCATCTGGTAGCTCAGACTCAATTAGTGTGCCATAGATTTTTTCTTTAGATGGAGTTTGATCTCTCTTCCCATGGGCCTGTGAGAAATGAAGGCTGTAGAACGCTCTTAAAGCTTTTAGTGGAGAGACTTCAAAATTTTCCTTGCTGAGAGATGAGGAAGAACTTAAGCTAGGTGAACAACCAACATGACAGCAATGAATGTTTAAATAAAAGTCATGGACTTTGATCCAATGAAAAGTTCTTTTAATAAACCTTGCATGCAGGCTCGACCTTAACTAGATCAATGTATTTAACCCAGGTAAGGAATCTATGTGTTACTGTATAGAGTGCAATGAGGTATCAAATTAATGTTTAACTACTGTCTAAAAAAATCCTTACAGATATAAAACAAATACAGTGATAAATGCACATATTCTCATGCCAATCCTAAAGTGAAAGACAGATCATTTGAACAGGTTTAATTTTATGTAACTTCAGTCCTCTGAAAGTCCTGTCTAATTTCATGCTAGTCACACAGACTTCCTTTCCAGTAAATGGAATAAATAGGCATAGCTGAAAGATAAATAATCTGGCCTACTTTAGAAGCTATTTTAGGATGAATGGTATTATCTCTTGGAGGTGCTTGTTTCTCTTTGACAACAATGAAGAGAACCTGCAGTGACTGGCTCAGAGTAACAGATTTAACTTTTAGGTCCCTAAATTATGGCAAATCCATTGTGTCCTTTGTTACATGAAGGAGGGTCAAAGTGTAAAATATTGTTCTCCCGACAAGTAGTGTTTTCAGAGGTTTTTTTTTCAGAAAATATGAGTTGTTGCCTGTGAGTAATTCAGACCTGGAGTAATTCAAGAATCATTTGCCTTATTCTGCCTTTGTTTTCCCACTGTTATCTTCAGATCTGGTGGTCTATGTTTCAAAGGCTAACTTAGCAGAAGTTTATGAAGAATCTCAATATGATGTATTCTTTTTAAAGTACAGGAATATTTTGTGGAGGCTTTATATTTCCATATTTTATATGCTCCACTGAACAGCATAGTAAAGTTAAAAATATCTTCTGATATGAATTTTTTAACAAACAAAAAGTCTTTAGATGTTTTTGAAAATTATATAAAAATAGAAGGAAAAAATACCCAAATGTAGAACAGCACATAGGAATGCAGCTTGTTTTGCTAGATGCTTATTCTTTGCTTTCACCTGATGACTAGATTTGAGTGTGTTAGGGTGCATCCTTAGCCAGCAGTTCCCCAAAAGCTGTCCTGAGCTTTTGTATCTGTATCCGAGTTGTGTACTCCTCACAGTACCACACTATAGATGAGGTTGTGCTCATCTTCTGGACATTTTCCCAGTGTTATGTGGGAGAGTTCTTGTACGTCGATCAAAACATGGTATTTCCATAAAATACACACAATGATATGTTTTCCTTTGAAAGTTTGCTTTTCTGAAATGCTTATTGTCATCAGCCCAGTTGTTTTAGATAAATATTTGGGGTTCCATCTGAGCAGATCTCTTCCTGTTCAGCAAGTGGCCATTTTACAGGCTGCCAATAGGATGCAGTGCGGGGCATATACAGCTGTGGTTCTAATACATGCAACTGCATGTAATTCACTGCAGAAACTGAAAACCTGCTTTTGTCATTTGTATGTCATCAGTTTGTCTTATGATATTAATCATATTTTGTACCATTTTGAAATCACAGATTCCTGCTAAGTAGACTGCTTGTTTTTTAATTATTTTCTTCAGGATTTCATTTTACTGTTTACTATAAAGACTTTAAAAATAGGAACCACTCTTAGCAGAGCTACTGTAATATATCATAGTTATGTTAAAGCTGTCAAGGACACGAAATAGCATCATAACATTTTGACTGAGTACAAGTGACTGTGCTGTAGTTTTGAGATTGAGGTGTGCAAGCCAAGTGTCAGTAGAGGTAACTTATTAGCTACATGGTTTTCAGTAAAAGACCATGTAGGAGATTGGCACATGATGTTTAGCTATATCCTCACAACTGTCTTTTGCAGAACATAACTTCTC